>NW_023339763.1:394532-406191 GCF_004916995.1 Morone saxatilis | reverse complement strand
GTACAAATGCAGGGGAATGTGAAGCCGACTGTAAAGCGGTAAGAACTGATTATCCCTGATTTACCCGTTGATCCGACTCTATTGTTCTAAAAACAGTAACAAGCCGCAACACCACAAAACGCACCCACAAACCCCAGCTAATCTGATTGTTGCTGTCATCACATCCACCTATTATCTTGTTTCACTTAAAATGCTATAAACGGAGATTGTAAGGAACAAAAACAACAGGTCTAGACTGTAAGAAATGAAGATAATGTAAGGACAGGCTCACCTGTACTTCGTAGGGATTGTAATGAGCAGGGTTGGACTGTATAAGAATGTAAGCAGGTAGACTGTACAAGAATGTCAGGAGCAGCAGGTATGGCAACTGTAATTGGCAATTGTCAAGACAGGTACACTGTAAGATGTAAGACATCGGTGGACTGTAGGAATGATAGGACAGGTGGACCTGTTAGGATTGTAAGCGGTGGCCTGTAAGAATGCTAAGGCCAGGGTAGCACTGTAAGAATGTAAGACAGGTGGGACTGTGGATGTAAGACAGGCGTGGATTGTCAGAATGTAGACAGGTGGACTGACGAATGTAAGGACAGGGTGGCCTGTAAGAATGTAAGACGAGGTTCTCTATTTTTATTTTTTTCTTCATTTCATTGTCTTTCTTCACTTTTCTTTTTTCTTTATTTTGAAAAGTACAATATGTACCGCGTGTCTGTCTGTCAATCAGAGTCATGATTACTGGCCAGGAGGCGGAGTCGCAAAAGTAGAGCGGTTTAAACAGCCAATGGGAGAAGACAGACAAATAAACAGCCACTGGAGCACAGAGGGCTGGGGTCAGACATGTTTACACATTTGAAGATGTTCCACCTGGTCCTGTGTATTTTATGGGACTGCAGGTCAAAACTGGGATGTTTTTTTGACACGCACTAAACAAAACAGCATCAAAACAACACCCAAAAAAACATCAATCAATAAAAGTGTTTGTTCCAAATCATGTGAAACAGGACGAAGGTTGATGAATGTCACCTGTTTACCTGTTCTTTCAAGCATTACCTGAATGTTTCAGCTCAGCCTGTGGCGTTGCATTTTATTATGGCTTGAAGGCCATGTGTTGTCGGTTAACGAGACCGAACACCATCAGTCCAGCTGATTGGAACCATTTTCACCAACTGATCGGACCTCTTACAACTCTGATCAGACTAACGTGGGATCAGGTGAGGTTGAAGGGGTCATCTAGGCTCATTAGTGATGACCAGCAGTTCAATAGCCACATTCATGTTTAATTAGGAAATTGTTCCAATATAAGTAGGCGTTTGAATCATAACGCTCCTGCACAACTCCCTTTAGATTCACATTTTAACATTCCTAACGGGTTTCGTAACAACCATAACTCTAGAAAACACCGCTAGGTCCTGTACTATGACAGTTTAGCTAGCTGTGATCTAATCACTTTCGCACCATCAGCTCAGTTGTCAGGTGTCTGACATGGCGTATATCATGAGTGGGCGAAGACTCCACCTACGGTGACACATAGATATTCCAGTCACATTATATAGTCACGTCCCACACACAGGATTGATTCCCATGCACCTATACATGATGCCTACAAATAGTCTGGGAAAATGTATATCATATTTATAAGAAGATTTGTATAGAGCCGTTGATGCAATCGTTATTACGTCTACATGAGTAGCAATGGTCGTGTGATGGTACAGGCTCACTTCTCTGCACAACCTATTTTCAAAGTAGCGTGAGTCGTTATTAGTTTACATGATCACTTGTTTAGCAATCGTGAATGTATATGCTTGTGTGTATGACAGTGTTTGTAGGCTATACACTCAAACCCGTGAATATTCATGTCTGTCCGAATGTGTAGTGACCCTTCATCTTCAATAGGTGAACCCCGCTGAGTAGCCGACGTGAGAAGAAATGTCTTGTCTACTAAAGACTAAACGTTAATTTGAACATTATACCTTATATGGCCATCGGCTTTTATGACATATATATTGATGTTCAGACTGGTATTGTCATAACTCACTTCAATTGCTTCAGTAGGCTCTATCATTAGAATCCGCCTGGTTAAATAGCCTGCTCAGTAAACATAGTAAGAGCAGCGATGATAGTGCGCTCTCCCTGCAATGCTCCTGTTCATAATATTAGTATAGACGCACTTCTGACAACGATCAACTCGCTTCACAGTCTAACTAAATATTCTTGTCTACTGATGGCGCGTAGTGGCCTATGCCCCAAGTACATCGTATAATGTTGAAGTTCATCTTGTTAAATTATATACACCTTAAATAATAACTCTACGGTAATAACTAAAATCCCAGTAGATGACCACGGCCTCTGGCATATCACGGGTGAGAGCAGTAACTTATACTATTGTTGGGAAAGATAATTCATCCATTATCCATTTGCCAAAAGCTATGGCTCCATATGAGATCTTCCAAGATTATGAAACCCTGTCAGGTCGCTATATCTGCACATGCATCATGATAATGCGAATTATCTACTCTTGTTGTCACTCTACGTGGTCAGAGACTAAGCAGCTGGATTCTTGCTAGGCAGTAGCCTTGTCGCTTAGGACTGATATTGTGGGTGTAGTAGATGAGAAGAGCACGGGAACACAGAAGAAACATGTTCAGCACTGCTGGCAAGGACGCTACTGTATACATCTCGCCAGACGTTGAGTAGTCTGATGTGAGGATCACGGTTGATGAACTCTTACAGTTGAAAAAGTAATTATATCCTTTCTATGAGTTGGTTGGTTCTTTCCAAAGCAACTCTGTGGTCACTACATATGATCAATATGTTCGTAGACTGTGCGCGCATCCGCGCTGGAGTCTCGCCGCTGCTCATTCTGCTAGCATATCATACACCATCTATAATATGCAACGGTCACCTGTGTAATATCTGGAAAGCATGACTGTAGGTATCATCCCTAAGTCCATCCAGTCGGGTCTCCCTGTTGACACTCATCTGCGGATAAAGATAAGTCCGGTACTGCGAGTCGAAATCACGCTGTTCACTGCTGCGTAAACTACAGTCTCCTCTGCCGTAAGGCACTGGGATACTGCAGTGTGACCTGAGGAATCCACTATCGAGTGTATTGGTTTCACTCAATGATGCATGGCTGCGCGGCGGCGTGCGGTATGTCCTTGATATCAAGCTAGCCCAAATAGCCTGTCTCTCACCTGGTCATAGCTATGACCAACTGACATTTCCAAAATTACATGTGTAGTACTGGATCTAGAAGCGCTGACTGCTGGCACTACTAATTCATCTAAGTCATTACTACATGATTCTTGCTGTTATACGCTCTACCTGCATGTGTAGAGGACATGGATGCTAAGTTGGCATTGATAAGTGCTGTTCTCTTTGTTATGGTAGTATGCATCGACACATCTATCCTCGGTGCACGGGTTTTCTACGTGTCGCGCTTCCATGCGGTAGGATTCTCTGATAGGATTGACAAGTGTCGATTCGAGGCAAGATACTGAACCCAATTTGCTCCATGACTGTATGGAATTAGCGACAGACAATCTGTACAGATATCCATCACTTATATCCTTCATTATATAATAGCTGATATACATTTATGTGTGTGTGTACAAATCCACCTTGTCTCCTCCGAAAGTAAAGGAAAGTATGACCACGCGCGTAATATAAGTAAATCTTGATGACCCTACGGCTGTGTCACCGTTGTCAACGACCTGTGTAAATCATTAAAGTGAGCAGTTTGATAGTGTCGATCACCTTTGTTGTACATTTATCATGCTCTTGCACTCCACGTGAACGCAATTTTAAGACATATTCAGAAGAGGGAAGACGAGACCTATCAACTCTGCCTGTGAATGGTTGCGGCTATAGTGATATTCCGGCCCTGTTGCTCTAGTTGACACTGTAATATAGGCAATGTGCTGTTGACCTGGCTCCTGCGGCACATGAATATGGCACCAGAGACGTTCCATTCACTTTGTACCAAGGTAATAGAAAGTCTCACCATGTCTGATTAATGTTCGATTTGTTGGAATTACGGTGTGAATGTTGGTAACGTGCAAAAATGTTGAAATACTAACAAACCACTCGTGTGAGGAATCTGCGTACATATATCTGCCCCTTCACATACGTTAAAACTTTCTGCTACACTTAAATAACTCAATAGCAAAATATCATTATGATATATGTCGTGATCATTACCTAATGATAGATAACCAAATGCAACAAACCTCATGTAATATGAAGTAAGAATACGCACAGTTTGTAATAAAAACAGAATAGTAACATCTCGTGAAAGATGAAAGAAAAACAATAAGCTCAACATAACGAAATCCAATATCTTATATACGTACATAGCAATTACTCTTCTGATCTGATTATACCTGAGTGGTGTGATGCTTCCAAAAACTGTCTGCGTGAGAATTAACCAGAATAAAATTCAACGCTAGAGTGTAATACATGGTAGTGCATGTAAGATGTGATAGATGTGTGCTAAGCCCTTTACTCTAGTCTAGGTTGAGTAGCGGCTTGAATGTTTTTCTTGATTCCTGCACAAGCCAATCCTCAGTTAGTTGACTCTGATTACGGGCCCTCCATGCCAAAAAAAAATAAAGTTAGAACTGTCATGTCTGTCTCGTCTGATCCTTGTCTGTCTGTCCCTGTCATCTCCTTCTGTCTCTCTTTTACATTTATATTATATATATTATATTACTACTGTATTTATTATAAAATCATGTCTGTAAATAGAGCTGTATTGTTAAGTTTAATGTTAATGTTCAGTCTCCAGCTGTTCACTGACTGATGCCTAACCTGCCATATGTTGGACAGTTAGCTCATTAGCATCCATTAGCATATTAATAATCAGCTATATGGACTGATATCTTAGCAGCTGATGGCTGATTGGGACAATAAGGAGTTTTTTTACTGACTTTTAAATCCGACCATTCCAAGATCAGCCCACTGCTTGTAATTATTAATTAATCTTTTCAATCAATCAAATTCATTGTAGTTTGATTGTTTTTATCATTTGTTTTCTTTGTTTGTGCTTCTTTGCTCCATCAAAATTTGCTATATGAATTAGCATTTGCCTTGCCTTATTTACATGATTAGTTCAAATTCTTGAATTCTGATTCTAATAAACACTATAAAAACAACTATAATTATCATATTAATGTGACACACCTGGAGCTTTAATTCCATCTTAACAGTATTAGTATTAATGTCAGTAAATCTCTATTATCTCTGGTAATCTACAAGTAGTATCAAAGTATCTTGTAGTATCTGTAGTATCTGTAGTTTCTGTAGTAATCTGTAGTATCTGAGTATCCTGTAGTTTCTGTAAGTATCTGTAGTTCAAATTCCCCACTTTATTCAATTTTATTTGAATAGCCGTCATTCTTAACAACATATCTCCAAGCACTTTTATATGCCCATTACATTAATGCACTCCCCCGTCTTCTGTAGCAGTCTTCTTATCCTTTCTTCCTCTTTCTTATCTTTTATTTATTTCATTTATTTATATTTTTAAAAGTATATCTATTTTTTGGCCATCTATCGCCCTTTATTTGATAGAGATACTGGGGGAGGAGCAGGAAGGGAGGGGCAGAGAGGGACGACATGGCAGCAAGTGCCGCAGGTACGGACTCCCGAACCGAGCCGCTGCGTAATATATGGTCACCCAGCTCTACGATGAGCCTAACGCGGGCGGGGCAACAAGTAACTTATTGCTTGTGTGATTTATATGTTTTTTGTGTTATTGTATATTTTAAGCACGCATTGCAACCCCAAGGATAAATTTCATTGTATGTGTAAAAACCTACCTGGGCCCAATAAATCTGATTCTGATTCTGATTTTCAAATTAGAGCAGGTCTAGACCCGAACAGAGAGGCCAACAGTACCAACCCATCGAGCAAAGAGCCTTGGAGACCAGCTGCAAGGAAAAAACCTAGGACAGACCCTTCGGCTCTAGGTGGGTGGGGAGAGAGAGAGACCAGACCGACCAGACCAGAGACAGAGAGAAGAGAGAGAGACAGAGCAGACAGACAGACAGACAGCCAAAAAAAAAAAAGAAAAGATAAAAAAAAAGACAGACAGAGACAGAGAGAGAGAGAGAGAGAGAGAAAGAGAAGAGAGACAGACAGAGACAGAGAGATAGAAGAGAGAGGAGACAGAGAAAGAGAGATAGACAGACAGAGAAAGAGAGAGAGACAGACAGAGAACAGGGAGAGAGAGAGAGAGAGAGACAGACGACAGACAGACCAGCCAGACGAGAGAGAGAGAAGACAGACAGAGAAAGAGGAAGACAGACCAGAGACAGAGAGATGAGAAGACAGAGAGAGACAGAGAAAAGAAGTAGACAGAGCGAAAGAAGAGAAGAGCGACAGACAGAGACAGAGAGAGAGAGAGAGAGAGAGAGAGAGAGAGAGAGACATGTATTCAGTAGTATCACCCGATGTTGGGGGGTGCTTCAGTAAACGACAGAATTCCGAGCCTTCACGGTCCAACCTTCTGATGATCCTACCAACACACCAAAACACATTGATTCAGAGTTATTGATCAGGTATTGACAGGCAGACAGTTAGTGAAGGTTTCGACTGTTGCTAACATACCTGCTAATGTTAGGGCATATAGCTAACTGCTAATGTTAGGCAATACAGTATATTAAGGCTGAAATTACAATCATTCAGAACTGATTACTGTGAGTCATCTTCATGTAATACTGAGAGCTTAACAAGGTTATTTGATTGTCTTTGCCCTGAGCTTTGACTCCTCCAAAGACAAATAGAACTCTTCCCGCAGCTTTGTACCTTGTATACTTAAGTAGCCGCAGAATGTAACATCAGAAAACATACAGAGGTAGAAGCAAGAGTTGTGAACAAAGACTTCACAGCTGTTCCAAACCTTATGATTGTCCTGATGGACCCTTATTGGACCTAAAGGAATATAAATAATAGACAGACTTTATTACTCTGCTGGTTCACGCAAACTGGTAAATCCTGAGTGAATCTGAGTGACGATAACTTTGGGTGGGCTCCCACAGTTTGTGTAAAGCATGTGCAGCATTGATGAAGCTTAAAGAGGTTTATGGATCCAAGATCATGTCTGTAAAATCCAGAACCGAAGGACTCTAAACGAGACTCCAGGGCTGTAAAGGAGACCTGTGTCACTTTGGGGACTCTGCCTGTTCTCGAGTTTGATGTATAATTAATAATCAATGCAATCAATTAAGCGCCTCTGTATCTCCCTGTGTCTGTGGTTTTGTCCATTAAGTTCTAAAGGCCAACCCCACTGACTCTGATCGCAGGACGCAGGATCAGTTCCAGCAGAGCCTGCAGAGACAGCAATCCAGGACCCAGGATCAGAAACACATTCAGGACCGAGGTATCAGAGAGCACATTCAGGACCAGAGATCCAGAGACAGACGAAGGTTTTCCAACAGAGACTGAAACAGACAGCAACACACAGCACCACCCACAGACACACAAACAGATGATCATGGATCAGGTGATCTATCCAGTAATCCGTTAATCTATCAGTGATGCTGTCATCTATAAACGGCTCCCTGAAGGTAAACGTTTAATTCACTGTACAAGTGGTCAGAAGGCGTCAAAGTAATTGTTTAGTATTATTTTTATTATTGGTTGTTGTTGTTATTATTAGTATTATTATTATTACAGTATTATTTATTATGTAACAGTGACTGTAAGTGATGTTCGACCACATTTCTAATATAATATAATATAATGCAGTGTTCAGAAAATTGTGAATGTGTCCTTTAAATTATAATATCTTCAAATATAAAAAGTGTTGAAACCAAACGACGGAACGTGCAGGAAGTTAACTAATGTGACTTCCTGTGGGTATTTCACAATAAAAGCCCCAGAGTGTGTCTCAGTTCTGAGTGAGGAAGAAACAAACTCTTTATTAAAACAAACTGAACCAGAGTCAGACGTTCAACTACGACCTCACGTGGACCAAAACCAGCCAATCAGCACGCTGCGGCTGAACCCAGCATCCAATCACAGCTCTGTGTGGGCAGGTGAAGCTCCGCAGAAACTGAGCAGTGTTACGTAACTCTCTGAGTGTGTGTGTGTGTGTTGCTAGGCAACAGTGTCCTTAGGTGAAGGCATCAAAACCCTCTTTCCTCCTACACACACACACAATGTAATCCCACTGCTGTACTGTGTGGGAGTGCTTCGAGAGAAAAACCTGATTATTTCTTTCTGAGTGCTTCATACAGGTACGACTGTGCGTGTGTGTGTGTGTGTATGTGTGTGTGTGGGCAGCAGTTTTCTTCTTGTTATATATCCTATTATACAATCTATGCATAGAGTTTCCACATTGAGAGCAGAGACTGTCTGCAGACTCACAGCATTTACTGCAGTTACAGTTTATATTCATAAAAATGTGTCTTTAAAGGACAATGAGGTGTTCATTATCAGGAAATAATTCATCATTAACAACATGTTATTCCTGATAATGAACGCCTGATACCACAGTCACTGACCAAAGAAAAATAAAGATCATTAGTTTTAATTTTCATGTGTTTTCAATCAAGTTATTTAGGGTCTGACTACAGAATACCTGGAAGAACTATTACCATCCCATAATGTTCTAATGCAGTGGTTCACTGCTCCAGTAAATAGGATGAACCTTAGAGACGACTCGACAACGGGAGATATTTCTAGTTCCCTCCACTCAGAGAGCTAACGTTACTGATGTTGTTTAATGTGCAAACAAATTCAATATTTGAGTAAAAGTACAAACGTATTAGCAGGAAAATAAAAGTATTAAATAACGTATATATAGTATGGAAGTGTATTGCATTCACAAAAAAACTCCAAAACTTTATTTTTTGGTTTCTTTTTTTGAATAATTTTATTTTTCTGTTTTTCTGATACATTTTTTTTTCTGAATTATGGAGATACTTCGAACTCCTGCGAGAACCTCCAACCTGAAGTGACTCCATGGACCTATGGTGACTCGCTGCCCGCCACATACCTGCCCCCCAATCCCCCTTCCAACTATCTAGCCCTCAAAAGGGTGTCGCGTATGATGAAACACCGCAATTAATAATGACTTAAAGACAGGACTATCGGGAACAGTGTCTGAAACTCCCAGATCAAAAGTAAAACCTGGATTGAACTATAAATAACGCACTCAATGTTTGTTTCCCGTTAAAATCGAGGCTCCGTCCAAATAAAGGAATGAATGTGTCTTTTGTTTCAAATGCTCTCTAAACTCTTGCTCAGAAAAACAAACCAAAAAATAAATTTTCAAGTGAATGCAGTAGGCTTCCGTAATATACTGACGTCATAGGATCATTTATAGTGAGCAACAAGGGGGCGATAGAGAGGCTTTTGAGAGCTGTCGTGGTGTCCATGTTTATAAATGTGGATGTCTGTGTGAAGTTGATGAGTAGATCTAACGACAGAGAGAGGTTGAGAACCACCGAGTCGACAAATAAAGTTTTCTTTCTTTCAGTTCGGCTCCATGACAGCATCTCCGAGGAGGCGCACCATTACCTCATCTTCGACCTGTGAGTGCCTATATATCATCTGATTGTGCTTTGTTGTTTAATTGATGTTGTCAATTACAACCTAACTTCTTCTGTCACATTGTGTTGTTTACACAACAGTTTTCCCACAATGCCTTTCTCTCGGTGTGTCTCAGGGTCACAGGTGGAGAGTTATTCGAAGACATTGTAGCCAGAGAATATTACAGTGAAGCTGACGCCAGGTAGGAAACACCTCAATAACTCCACCCTCTTCCTCCTTCTTCATCACTGAATGGACCAGCCTGACCTCTGACCTCTGACCTCTGTCTGCAGCCACTGTATCCAGCAGATTTTGGAGGCAGTGCTACACTGTCATCAGATGGGTGTGGTCCATCGAGACCTGAAGGTACCTGTCTGCCTGCCTGTCTGTCTGTCTGCCTGCCTGTCTGTCTGTTTGTCTGTCTGATCTCTCCCCTTTAAAGTCCTGTTAGCCTTGTTAGCATCCAACATGTAAACTAATGGCAGAGTTAGCATGTTAGCTTGTGTCCTGTGTCTGCAGCCGGAGAATCTGCTGCTGGCCTCAAAGTCTAAAGGGGCGGCGGTCAAACTGGCCGACTTCGGCCTCGCCATCGAGGTGGAGGGAGACCAGCAGGCCTGGTTCGGTAAGTCCTCGCTGATATATTACTGTAGTGATATTACTGCGGTGCCGGGTAGTATTCGACCGTGTAGTGTGATCGTTGAGCGTGCTTATTACGTGTATCATTGCGGTACGTGAGTGATTACTGGTATGATTGAGCTGGAGAGGTGCAATTGTGACTGGTCAGATATTGACGCGTGTCGATTGTACTGTCACTGGTTGATTCATTGGACTGTATATTGCACTGTAGCTCGACTCATTAACTGTAAGAATGTCGTAGTGATGTGTACTGTATTTAGTTAGCGGGTGTGGTGATTGACGTGGTGCGATAGTACTGGTAGTTGAAGTGGTGATTACTGGTATCCATTGACTGGTAGTCAGTTGGACTTGTGACGTGATGCATTTCACTGTATACGTGCTTGAAGGGAGTAGATAGTAAGGGGTATAGGTATGGATTGACGTCGCGATTAGCTGTGACAACAGGACACCCTGGAATCGCCGCGTTCTGTGTGTGTGTGTGGTGCTGTGTGCTTGGTGTGTGTTTACAGGCTTTGCGGGGAGACTCCAGGGCTATCTTGGTCTGCCAGAAGTTGTCTTGAGAGAAGACTCCGCCAGTTACGGGAAGGCAGGCTGGACCTGCGGTGCCTGGCTGCTTGTTCAGATCCGTCCCCCCTGCCTCCTCGCTCCGTCTCCTCTCTGGCTGGTCTCTTTCCTCTCTCTGGTCTCCTTCTGTCCGGCTGCCGGTCTCCGTCTCGCGTGGCTGCTTGTCGGCCGTCGTTTGTGTGCGCGCTGCCGTCCCCTCCGCGCGTTCGTTCGCTCTGCCTCCGTCGTGCTCTGTGTGCGTGTGCTGGCGTCTCGCCTCCGCTGGCTGTCCTCCTGTCCTCTCGTGCCTGGGTCTTCTGCCTCGTGCAGGTGTGTCGGTGCTGCTGCGTCTGGTGCTTGCTGCAGCGGGTGGTGATTCCTGTTTATATGTTGAGTGGGTCGGTCTATTGCCGTCCTTCTGGATAGATCGAACGATCGTCGTTGCTGACCAGCTAGATCGCAAGCGTGGGAGCTGGCTGACGATGGCGATGCGGTAGGTCAGGCTGGACTGAGTGAGTTTATGGTAGTACAGGACTGGTTTGATACATAGATGTGTCTAATCTTCAGTTTGTTATTTTGTATGTGAGCCGGAAGTTCAGTACACAGAAGTTGATTCTGCGAGACGCACCCTTTGTTCGAAAGTAGGACGTTTGTTGTCTAGAGCCGGAACTGCGGCGTCGTGTGAAGCAGGGTTACGCGAGAGGTGCCCGAACCGCAGTACCAGCGCGGTGAATGAGGAAGAAGCGCTTGAGGACAGAGGCCAGAAAGGAAAAAACGTGCCTGTTGAACAGGGCAGAGGAACCGGTGTAGGACAGAGTCGCGTGTCGTTCGGTGAACCGATGGAGGGTAGCTCAGTGAGGGTATTAGCAGATGGTACGAGGTCTAGCAGGACCAGTGGCGAGAGGCGTCCAGCCAGGAGCCGCATGAGAACGGCTGCGAGTAGATG
>NW_023339763.1:392637-394432 GCF_004916995.1 Morone saxatilis | reverse complement strand
TCCTCTGGACTTCAGCCACGCCCCTCGTGATTAACCAATCAGCTGCACAGCACAGGTTGTGAAAACCTCTGATCTCCTTCAGGATGATTCAAATACATTTAATTAATTAGTTCTTAATTTCAGCCTCGTTTTAAAATAAACGTTTGTTAATTAAGTTAGTTTTTTAGATTTTAATTCGATTCTTATTCAATATTCAGATATTTAACGAATGATTTGAAACATCAATGACTAGAATGTATTAATGAGATTTTAATAGTTTTTATGGTTAAAATAATGTTATTTTGTTTTTAAAGAATCAAGGTGTCAATTAACAGATTAATTGATTGTGATATATTAAATGTTTTTAAAAGTAAATTAATCAGTGAAAATATAACCAATCTGTCTAATTATAAAAGTATGATCACTTAAAAAGATCAATTAAGATGATTACTTTCATTATTTTAACGCCTTTAATATATCTGAATTTGCAAAATAAATTTTATTTCATCTTCAATCAACGAGCAAACTCATCATCGTCGTTATGTGGTGAAGATTACAGCCACATTTGGGATTAATTAATGAATAAGTAATAAGGTTCTGAACTTTATTAAAGACGAAGTTTGTTAGAGGAAGTTTGTGGATCAGTGAGCAGATTTATTCTCCGTAATTTATTTAATTAATTAATTATAAATATAATTAATATTTCCCTGCAGATTTACACCTGCAAGTGATGATAACTAAAACAAATATTATTTACGGAGGCCAGGAGTCGCCATGGTTACCAATTATTATTAGATTAGACTTTATAATATTTTACTAATTCAGTTAATTGTTCAGTAATATTTTTATTATTTTTATGCCAACAACAAATACAAATATTATTTTATAAAAGCATTATAAAAAAAACACCAAATTATTAAAATAACGGCTGAATATGTGAAAGAATTTATATACTTATTGATTTAAATATATTTAATCTTAAACATTTAAACACTTTATTATAACAAACTTTGTGCTCATCGTGTTTTACATTTTTAATAAATTAATAAATTACTTCTTATTTTAAAGCTGTAACAACAATATAAAACAGAGTAGATGTAATAATAATAATTAATATTTAATAATTAATATTTAATAAAAGCAGTTCAGGAAATGCTGAAAACGCGACGATGAGTTTTGGATGTTCGACGCTCGTCTCTCTGCTTCCATCGGGCTCGGAGAGTTCCACGCGCTTCCACCGCTCTCCGACCTGCGATCTTCCATGAACAGCCACACCTCCACCCGACCCCCGACCCCTGACCCCTNNCCTGACCCCTGACCACGCCCCCACCGACCCTCCCGCCAGGTGTCCTAACGAGGAGGGCCTTAACGAGCTGTCTGCCTGCGCTGCACTCCAGCTTCATCAGAGGAAGAAACTTTAGTTCACAAAGGTTTTAGATTTGGAGGCAGCGGGTCTCCGGTGAGAGGAAGTGACAAAACAGGAAGAGGAAGAAAAGAAGGAAAATGATTCTCCAAAATAAAATTAAAACTAAATACAGTTAATTAAAGTTTTTAAATTCAACAAAACATAAGAAATGATTTAATTAATTCATATTTAATTAAAAGTACAGCTGCTGCTGGACGCTGTCTCTTTAAGAGAGTCTGGTTTCCATATTTCTGATCATGATCTCTGGAGACAAACAATGAATCAATCACCTGTCATCTTTCGCCAACAGCCGAAAACAACTCATCCTTACGGAGACCCAGAAGTGACAAAAATAACTCATACGTTTACATGTATATATAAATTAGTGATTATTTTATTTTATTTTATTTT
>NW_023339763.1:387758-392616 GCF_004916995.1 Morone saxatilis | reverse complement strand
TTTTTTTGTTCAAAGTTGGAATAAAATGTAATTAAATAATTTATTAAAAACACAGTAACAAGTTTTAAATTTAAGTTTTATTAACAATGACTATAAACTAAAAGTAAGTAAAGTTATTTATATTTAACTTCTGAAAACATATAGTTATAATGTTCTTCACACACAAAGTAAAAACAAGAAAAGATGAATAAATTAAAAATAAATAAAAATGAGCCTTTAAACTCAAATATGCATAAAAATATAAAATAACAGTCTCATTTATATGATGGTGTTTAGTTTTGCCCTCATGTACGTTATGGAAAAACTTAAAGGACGAAAGATTTATATTTAAAAACAGCACTAAAGCAGTCGAATAATCAGCAAATCGGATTTTACTGATCTATTCATCATAGAAGCAACAAGAAAACGTTACAAGGTTTAAATGTGAGGAGCTGAAAAAAAAACATGGAACATTTTTAACTCCGTTTTACTTTTCAGACATGAGAGAAGCTGTTTTTGTCTCTCCTGAGCCTCCGTACGACCCGCTGTGTTGGCGGTGTGAAACCTCATATCTGTTTAGATTCGTTAATTAGGAGCCTTAATGAATTAATCTGTAATATCCTGATTCTAAGTTTGAGGGACGGCTCGTGATTCTTCCTCTTCAGTGATGGCGTTTACTTTCTGTACAGACAATGTGATTTTCTGCATGCAGGACTTTTGTGTTTCGTGTTTTGGCTTCGGTCTCTGCTGCGTTTTGGCG
Source organism: Morone saxatilis (assembly GCF_004916995.1). Taxonomy (NCBI): domain Eukaryota; kingdom Metazoa; phylum Chordata; class Actinopteri; family Moronidae; genus Morone; species Morone saxatilis. The sequence goes on along the minus strand of NW_023339763.1, from coordinate 391,877 downwards.
TTCGCGGCTGCCATGTTGTTCTCCAAACTTGACTCGGACTTGTTAGCTTTGTTAGCATTCCTCACTGGGAGCAATGGTGTCTGCTAGCCATGAGCTAACAAAACGCCGGTGGTGCCGTCTTTGATATTCTGCGACTTTTGACCCGTAGTGTTCGTTTACCGTCGGGAGAATGTAGAACTTTGTACAATCAGATTCTTACTATGGTGATATTATTATTCTCAATATATCGCGTTTGTATATTTAAAAGCTTTTTAATGTTTGAATCGGACATCCAGTGCTAGCGTTGTGTCTCCGTAGAGAACACATTGTGTATTTTTAGCTTTATTATTTCTGTTAGTAGAATATGTATTATAGCGTGTTAGCAACCGCTCAATGTGTTCGCCACAACGCCGCTGCCTTTTATTTGACATCTCGGTGCCATTTGGCGTCCCGGCTCAGGAAATACTGAGGAGGCTGAACGTCGGGTCAAAGGTCAACCCCTGGCTGTTTCCTAATGACCTTTGACCTACGAGATGAGGCCGGGGCTACACTGGTTGACGGAGCCTGGTGCTAAATTTACCCTTTTTAAGCCCCGCCCCTTTTGGAACCCCAGCCCTTCCTCCTTTCCTGTACTGAGTTATGCTATATGCTAAGCTAATCTATGTTGAAAAGAAAACCACATTTTAAAGATTGTTAAAAGATAAAAGAGACAAACATAAAGTCACAACTTAAGTTAGCTAATGTTAACGAGACACGAGCTAACTAATCGACATTATTTTCCATTTTGCAAACATTATCTATCAGATATAAGCAGCTAATGATTGATGGTAAGTAGTTAGTTAACTAGTATTTTGGACTAGTCAGAGAATGTTTGATACCTACCTACCTAGTTAGCTAATGATTTCCTAGCTGGCACATTTACAAAAATGTTTTATTGATTTGTTCTGCTAAATTTATTCTGTAGCAAAACACTAGCTAACTAACTAACTAGCTAACTAAGAGGGTTCCCATGTGTCCAGGAAGAAATTCGGAAACGGAAAAATCAGCTAATAATCTGATAATTAATAATGCTAAAAGCTAATGATTGATGCAAATTAACTAGCTAGTTAGAGTTTTGCTAACGTTAGTTGTCTTTTAAACATAGATTAGCCTAGCACATAGCATATGTAAGTACAGGAAAGGAGGAAGTTGACCAAAGCTTGCTCAACTGTGATTGGAGCACAGAGGGAAAGGGGGCGGGGCTTAATGGACTGCTGTTTAGTGTTATACCGTCTTAAAGCTCCTCCCAAAACCTGACTGGACATAGGAAGTGATGTCATTAGTGGTATTTGTAAAGATCCTTTCAGTAAAAACTGACTAAAGCTCAAAGTTTATTAATTAATGAGTTTAATAAAGGTTAATAATTCCTTTTAGATATTTCAGTAAAATGTTTATAATACTTTTAACAGATTAAAATCACTCCCTCCAGGAACACTGAGCCAAACGTCACCAAACTACTGGAGATTTTATTCTTACTGGAACAAGTTGCTTCAATTCCTAATAAATTATACAAAAAAGTCACAACTTTATTTTCAATTTTCACTTTTTCAAAATTTCATTGAAGAAAATTTAGAAAATGTGGAAAAGCTGCTGTAAAATCAGGAATTTTAGGCTTCAACAATCCCAAAAAAGCAGAGAAATCCTGGAGGGGCTGTAAAAAAAAAAGGTAATAAAATAATAAAACACATTATTAAAGTTCAAACAGGTGATTTATTATTTAGAAATTAAACTTTTCTGTGAATGTTTAAGTGTAGTTGAAGGATAAAAACAGCCCATATTAAAGTGTGTGTTTGTTGAGGTCAGCCTCTCGGTGGGGACACTGTCGGGACTCCGTATGGCGCCTGCAGAGTGAATGGCTGTTTTCTACAGTAGAACTAGTCTGTGTTTTCTAAACCTCCACTTTGACCTTTTAAGACACTTGAAAGTTTTCTTTATTCATGGTAGAAATGTTTGAGCACCGGGGACGCTCAGACGCTCCCTGCTAATATCTGAGATGTCATTTTTTAGAAACTGTTTTGGTGTTCTATGCTTGAAACTGAAGAATTCATCTTAAAGCAGATTTCACTTGTTATGAACAGATGTTTTTCCTGTTTTTACCAGATGTTCAGTGGCTGCTCCGTATTTATCCTCATGAATCCAAAGCAAAAACTTCCAACCTTCAAATAATGTTACGTGAATGACTTTTTGCTCTCGATATTCGCTCAGACAGACGATTTGAATGTTTGACCTCCTGGTTGGAGGTTCGTTCGCCTCTGGAAGCTTTTCTTATCCACCAGACAGGAAACAGCGGGTGGAGGTCGCTGCTCACTGTTAGCATTGTTAGCAATCCTTAGCCGTTCCTCTAGCCACAACTTAACGGGTTTTCAACAAGCTAAAAGCATGCAGTAGTTATAGTACAGAATGCTAACGATGCTAACAAGCTAACTTCATTTTTTACTTTTTGATGTAGTAACTTTTTATTTGCTGGTGCATAAATAAGATCCAAGTTTCAGACAACTGAAAAACTTTTAATTTGATAAATTAATTCAGTCGTTGTTAAATCTGAATTTGCTCGCAACAGGACAAAAAACTGAAGCTTCTGTTGACTAAAAACATGAAATTAAATTAGAAACCGAATTAAGAAAAGCATAGCAGCAACATGCTAAAGTTAGCTCGTAAGCCACCAACCAAACTCTTTTTAGTATTTAAGAAAAATTTTATTTCCTCATTTAACTGTTTTAAAATAGTCTAAATATGATCAGAATTTACCTTAAACATGCACAAAATGTCTAATTATAGAATATAAAAACCTCTTTATGTCGTTATCTGACAGGAACTCAACCAAACTTTAAGAAAACATTTAAAATTGAATTAGTTTATTATATATATATATATATATATATATATAGTTATATTTGATCTTCCTGCAGATCTTTTATTAAACTTTGAACCTGTCTTTAAATTAAAGATAAAATATCCATCAATAAACAAACAATGTTTTCCTTTCTGGATATTTTTAATTATTTATAATTTCTGTAAATTAAATCCGAAGGTCAAAGTCAAACAGACTGAGTCCTCACTGTTTCCTGTCTGCCTTCTTCTCGCTCTACAAAATCAATAATAAATAATCAATAATCAGCTCCTTCATATCCACTCAGCTTTTTCTACTACGATGGATATTGTACTGTACTGTATTAACTCCGATGCTGCATGCTCAGTGTGTAACAGTGTGTGTGTGCGAGAGAGTGTGTGTGTTTTTAATCTTTTTATTCTTCTTCTGCATCGTGTTCAAAGTGTTTCTGTAAATAAACTGAAGTGGTCAAACGCTGCCGTGTCACTTCCTGTTAGTGGACGCATCCATGTGATGATGTCACTGATGATGATGATGATGATGACCCACCTGACTCTCAAAGTGGCCACGCCCTTAATTCTGTATAACTTTGAGCTTTAATATAATTTAAAGGGTTAAGTTGTATAAAGATTCACTCTCCGTACAGTTTTAGGAGTTTAGGTACAGGTCAGAGGTCAGTGCTTTAGATACAGGTCAGAGGTCAGTGCTTTAGATACAGGTAAGAGGTCAGTGCTTTAGATACAGGTCAGAGGTTAGTACTTTAGATACAGGTCAGAGGTCAGTGCTTTAGATATAGGTCAGTGCTTTAGATACAGGTCAGATGTTAGTACTTTAGATACAGGTCAGAGGCAAGGGAAAAATCTAACTTTCATCAATACATAAATAAATAGATTTAAGGGTAATCAATAAATATATGTTTGTTAAAATTTAATTTCATACTGTCTCACAAACCGAATCTATAAAATAAATAAGATGTATAATATTAATTAAAAAAATTAAAATCTGTAAATTTGTTTTTGTTTATTGTATTGTTTCCTTTATGGATATTTTTTTAAATAAAACCTTCTCTTAATAATTAATTTATATATATATATTAGTATATTTAATTAATATAGTTTGTATATTTAATTAAGGTATAATTACTGTATAACAGGAAATAACAGCAGAAAATATTGTTTTGATTATTTTGTGTTCTTTAAAATAAATATAAATAATATGTACAATACATATAAACAATATATAAAATAATATAAATAATATTTTCTATATAT
>NW_023339763.1:385427-387658 GCF_004916995.1 Morone saxatilis | reverse complement strand
GTTGCTGTGTTGCTGTGTTGCCGTGTTGCTGAGGTGGTTCAGCGTGGGGCTAACGTGTTGCGTGTCGTCGTGTGTTCAGGCCTTCATCCGGATCCTGCGCTGCCGGTGGAAGAGGAAGCGTCAGGGCTGGCAGGCGTACTACAACTACCGCTGCCAGCAGGGCTCAAACAACTCGTCCTTCCTGAACGGCAGCCAGCAGACGCTGTCCTCCATCAGCCCCAGCCCGCGCTGCGTTGCCTCCAGACTCCGCCCCCCGCCGTGGCCCTCCTCCTCGGACAGAGAACTCCTCCCTGGATCTGCGGTAAGAGGACGGCCGAGCCCGGTCTCCCCGCTTGCTAAGGATGCTGGGACGGGCATCGCGGGGCGCGGGGTGGTGAGGAACGGTCGGAGCGTAAACAAAGAGGAGCAACACGCCGCCTCGAAGTAACCTGCAGCCTCAGGTGGCCACGCCCCCAAGAATACGCACAGGTATCAGGTGGTTGTGACTGTTCCCGCCTCCTCACCTGAACCGCTGACCTCTGTACACAAACTGTTGGTACCAGCGGGGGGTTTCACCTCCACTGCACAGAAACACAAACACCCAGAAAACTGAATGAAACTAATAAAAAGCATCTTTAATTAAAATGGACCCAGTGTTAATCAAAGTTCCAAAAGTCTAAAATATGAAGCGTAACAGGAAACTAATTACATGTAATAGATCTGAAAGTAGTGCAAACATTATTTTTTATACTTTCACTTTTTGTTTCTTTACCTTATTAATTTAACTCCTGAAATTAAAACCGATTCAAATAACAGTAAATCCAATAAGGAAATTACACTGAAAACTGTTTTTGTACATTTATTTATTGTTGGGTTATTTTCTTCTTTATTTATTATGTTAAAAGGCTCAAGAAACTCCTAAAATTAAAAAAGTAAAAGTCAACCGAAAAGTGAAGTTTAGAAACAAATTGGAAATTCAAAGCTAATTTTGAGACTTATATATATTATATATAACATTGTATTATGTTTATTTATTGTCATGTAAAAATTGTTTTTTGTTGGTTAAACCTTATTTTAAAATCACAAGACTTTCACTGCTTGTTAGCCACTGAGCTAACAAGCTAACTAACTTATGATGATAGCTCGCATGCTAAGCTCTAGCGAAACAAAATATCTTCTCTCTTTTATTTGTTTATTATTTAAAGTGCTAAAGAAAATAAAGTTACAATTAATTAAAAGTCAAGAACTAAACAAAAATAGGAAACTTAATTAATAGAATAAAACACTAGACAATAATTAAATCGTTATCTATTTAGTGACGTATTGATTCATCGATCCAGAGTTTGATCACAGCAGCACCTAGTGGACGTCAGAGGAACTGCAGGTGTGAACCGTGTTTATATCTCACGTCACTGTGTGTGTGTGTGTGTGTGTGTTATATTGATGACTCTCCTGTCCACAGGTTGGATCAATACTTAATCACATGTCCATCAGACAGATGTTGGAGATGTTGGAAGGTGTAGTGTTCTCTGTTCTTGATGGAGCTATGCTAACAGTTTCCCCCTGCTTCCAGTCTTTATGCTAAGCTACGTTAATGTTGTGGACCAATCTCTGTGGAGATTTTAATATCTGACCGAAGAGTTTGAAGTGGTGTCGTCATTAAAATGAATAAAAGTGTTTGTGTTGCTGCTCTCTGTTCTTCCTCCCCATGTTAACACATACAGACTGAACACTACCAATATAATAATAATTATTAGAATTATTACACAAATACATTGGTGTTCTTGTTTATTGGGATTATTTCTATTGTTTCTATTGAAATGATTTTATCTCTAAAATCTGAACAGCCTCAGATAAAATGTTCTTTAGGTCAATAAACAATAATCATATTTAAATGTTTAATATTATTTAATAAAAAACATGAACAAAGTTTAACTGAACATTTTTTATATTTTAGCCTTCGTTTGATTTAATGACATTAAAGTTAGTTGAGTTGAGTTTGATAAACTGATGTTGACTGTCTCTACACAGAGTGCTCCTCCTCCTCCTCTGATTGGTTGAGCCTCCTGTCAGTTCTCCTGCAGAGTCCTGAGAGATCAATAAAGATAAAAGTTGATCAGCAGTCTCAGTGATCAGATATTGATGTTGGAATTCTCTCGTTTGGCCACAAGAGGGCGATCAAATAATACAGTGTGTGTGTTACAGTGTGTGTGTGTGTGTTAGTGTGTGTGTTACAGTGTGTGTGTGTGTGT
>NW_023339763.1:385121-385327 GCF_004916995.1 Morone saxatilis | reverse complement strand
AGGAAACACATAGAAAAACATATGATATAATCTAATAATATAATATTTTCATCTGTTATAGTTTTCAGATTTATTTATACATATTAAAAACATTCAGTCAGTACGGTAGCCCAGATGTACAAAATATCAACATATGGCATTAACAACATCAACAAGAGCAATATTTAAGAAAACACATTAATGAATTATAATTGTTCGTATGTTTT
>NW_023339763.1:383307-385094 GCF_004916995.1 Morone saxatilis | reverse complement strand
TATGCATTGTGTTTGGCCCCTCCAGGCCGCCGTACTTATTTTTGAGTGTATTCCTAGAAAAAGTTACTTTTTGTGGAAAAGATATTTTTGTTCTTGCTGCTGAAAATTGTTAATTGAAGTTGAAAAATAATATAATACACAATACCAACAGAGTACGGTGGCCCTGAGGTGGAAAAATAACAACACTGGGCAAAAAACTTGTGTTAGTAGTTGTTGACGTTGTTTGTGACTGAAGTTTTATTGTTTGTGTCCCGTTTAAAGTCTGTTTGATTTTTATCTATCTATTATTAAATCGCTGGTTTTGTAAATGGAGTCTGGTGAGTCTCATTGTTTTGCTCCTGAGTGACATCTAGTGGCAGTGAAGTCGTATATAAACCAACTAAGAGACATAAAAGGTTTGATATTTAACAATAGACAGTAAAAGTAGAACCTTCTCCTCCGACTATAAAGCCGGTGAACATTATTGGTTCTGTGATCTGTGTGAACGCTCTGTGTCTGAGGTTGATTGAAGGTCATTCACAGTCTCATGGTCTTTAATTGAATAATTGAGTCACTTTAATCGACTTTATGTAAAAGTAAAACAGTCGGATCATTCAGGGCGTTTTTTATTTGTTACCATGAACACACACTGTAGTTTATTTATACTCCGTCCTGCTGCCACACACAACACTACAGCACCAACTGTGGATCCATCCGCCACTGGAAGTAGTCCCAACTAACTTGTTTGTTTGTTTGTTTGTAGCAACAACATAACAATGAAACCCACCAGGTGTTTGTACGTGAACTCAGATGAGCTGTGGTATCGAGACACTGAAGACGAAGATGTGGTCTATAAGAACTCTTCCTCTTTAATAAAGTTTAATTACACTTTAATATAAAGTAATTTATCTGCTCACAGCCACTGCAGTACCAGTAACTTCCTGTAGCCAGTAGGGGCGCTGCTGAAGTTATGACAACTTCCTGTTTCAAAGCAAAGGAAATGCTGAAATCCAACGTCACGTCACGTCACGCCACCTCAGTGGGGGATCCGGGCCTTGCTGATGAGACCAGCTGCAGATGGAAACAAAGAAAGAAATTCATCCCCAACAGAGAGGAACCAACGGTGTGTGTGTGTGTGTGTGTGTGTGTGTGTGTGTGTGTGGTTGCCCGCCAAGGTCGACAGTCTCAGGTGATATAAGTGTGTGTGTGTGTGTGTGTGTCTATTTTCAGACAGCAGCTATGTGCACCATGTCGTTGGGCCGTCGGGTCGTCGGCGGCAACAATAATAATAATCATTGTGTGAACAGCGCGACAGCCAATCAGAGCGCAGATCCTCAGGTGGGCGGAGACAGTCGCTCTGATGTCCCAAAATAAACAAACAGCAAAAACAAATAAACACCTATTAATAAATGAATAGGTGTTTATTTGTTTATTTATTTATTTATGAGGGCCATCCTCCACTGGTCCACAGGTTTCTGATATCAATCTAATCTGATGTATTGATTATAGCAGTAATGATTCTGTTCACAGGTTTTTTCTGTATTTTTTAAATACATGGAAATAAAATTACAAGAATATCCTGTGAGTTTACATGTTTAATGTAGAATAACGAGAATGATCTGTAAATAATCATAAAATCACTGATTATTTCACATAAAAAGATGAAAATACATATTTATTATATATATAATGTTTTACTGTTTATTTAATAGATTAAACTGTTAAATTCTAGTTTAATACAGTTAATACATTTATAAAATGATGTAAAATTAGTGACATTAACAGTAAAAAGTATTAGTTGTGTAACT
>NW_023339763.1:379723-383207 GCF_004916995.1 Morone saxatilis | reverse complement strand
GAGAGAGGGAGGGAGGGAGGGAGTCAGTGTCTCTCTACCACCGTGAGAGAAAGATGCAGAGGTTCAAACTTTCCCACATTAAACTGTTGGACCATAAAAGGACAAACGGGTCTGAAGCTGCAGTTTAACCCGCAGAGGAGCTCCTGTGGCCGGCTGCAGGCTGTGCGACCGCCCGCTGGGACCCACCGGAACCGAGCTGACCCGCACCTCCACCTGCTGCTGCTGCGCGAGCCCCGGCACGAGCCCCGGCACGAGCTCCCCTCAGGCATGGCATTCACTGGAAGGCACGAGCCCGATCAATACGGCTTCTCGCGGATTTCTAGAAAAAAACTGGGATTTTTAAAACCAGTTTAAAGAGAAAACCCGGAGTTAAAATTAAAGAGTGAATATTAATTAAACACTAAACGATGAGTCTGTGGACTAACGGCTCCTCCGCGGATCTTTACCCCGGGACGGAGGCGCCTCTGCCGGGCTCCAACTCCTCCAGCAACCGCTCGGACGGCTCGCTGCCCCGCGCCGCCCCGCTGGACCTGAGCCGGGCGGTGCCGGTGGGCATGGTGCTCGCATCCTTCATCATGTTCGCCATCGTCGGGAACATCCTCGTCATCCTGTCGGTGGTTTGTAACCGACACCTGCGGATCCCCACCAACTACTTCATCATCAACCTGGCCATCGCCGACCTGCTGCTGGGGACCACCGTGCTGCCGGTGTCCGCCACCCTGGAGGTCAGACCATCGATCACTGATTATTGATTATTGGAGGAGGAGGAGAACGTGCGGATTGTTTTCAGATCAGGGATGGAGAGAAAGAAAGAAAGAAAGAAAGAAGTTAGTGTCGAAATGAATTGATTATTTGATGGTAATCAATCAAACTTTAAGTTGACTGCAGCTCAAAGTGTTTCACAGAGAGAATTAAAAACTAAATACATACAAAGATAAAAGATCAATAAAACTGATTTTACAGGAATAACAATAATAAAATATACTGTCAATAAAGGATAAACTGAAAACTAATAAAATAGATTAATAAGGCAAAAAGAATAAACACATAAAATTAACAATATTATTAAGAAAAAGGAAATTCTTTAAATAAATGAACAACATTTAAATGTTCTTGTAATTTATATTATTGTATCGTATTTATTTAATAAGTGAGGTTGTAAAATATAAGAATATTTCTCTTAATGCTACTTAAAAAAAAATAAAAGCAATTTATTGATTAATGAGTCCTAAAAAAATATTAATTTGTGTGACGACTTAAATAAATTAACAATTGAATTTGTAAAACGGTTTAATTAAGTCTCTTTACGTCTCTTGAAAAGCGCTTTATGAATTAAATGTATCATTATTATTATTATTATTATTGTTAATATTAATTGATATTATTAATATTATTGTTGGCGTTAGCAGATAATTTACACAAACACACAAACACACATATAAAGAATATATAATAATAATATATAATAATAATATAAGTCTTCCCAGTCAATAATCAATAATTAATTAATAATTAACAACCATAACTGTAATCAATAATCCAACTGTGATCACAATAAATCACAATCAATAAAAACATTATTGAAACAATATTTCTTTGTTCTAAGTTAAAATATAATATCTGACCCGTGTTGACCCAATTAATCATTAATCAATACAAGAAAATAATCAATATTTTGGGGTTTTGTACAAAACATTTGATGAGTTTTTGACTCCAGATGAACATTTTTCAGTTTTGTGACATTTTTGAATAAAATACCTTTTTCACAGCGGCCATTTTGACTCGTAACAGTCGGGTAAACTCAGGCTCCATTCCCCGACTCTGTCTGGGGATCCATACTGATATTGATTATTACTAATCAAAGAAACTAATAACAGATATTTTGGAACCGATATTGCTGTTAAATATAAAAATCCCATCAATACATCCCTAGAACCTGAGTTTACCCTAATGTCTCAAATGTCAGAATGGCTGCTGTGAAAAAGGCTTATTATGAGAATAAGAAATCTTCCCTTAAATGATAATGAATAAAATAACTTTGACCTAAAACTAAAAGTGGTAAAGTTGAAGCAGTGGAACAGGAAGTGGACTCAGGTACTTCCCGTCTGCAGGTTCTGGATTATTGGGTGTTCGGTCGGATCTTCTGTGACATCTGGGCGGCGGTGGACGTCCTCTGCTGCACGGCGTCCATCATGTCTCTGTGCGTCATCTCCATCGACCGCTACATCGGCGTCCGCTACCCGCTGCAGTACCCGATGATCGTCACCGAGAAGCGGGCGCTGCTCGCCATGCTGGGCGTCTGGATCCTCTCCATCGTCATCTCCATCGGGCCGCTGCTGGGCTGGAAGCAGCCGCCATCGCAGGTACTACCCATCATGCACCAGGGATCACATGACCTCTGACGGTCTTCAACACTTCGTTTAATTAATTAAAGATTATTAAACCGGTAAAGTTGTTAAAGGTTCCAAATTGAATCTCAGTATTTTTATTTCCTTTATAAACGAGTCCTTTAACTAAAGATTGAAACATTAAACTGTAGCTAACAGCGCCACCAGTGGCCGCTCAGTGAACTGTAGCTATCGGCACCGTTTGTCAGAAAACAGAAGCTGCGTTCACATAGAAAGTGGAGTCGTGTTAGTGGATGAGAACCGGGCATTAACTTGGCATTACCATCCAAAGTTAAAATATTAGAACTTGTTGCCGTTCTCCACGAGGGTATTACAACCAGATGTTACGTAGCTCCCTCACAAAGGAGAAAACAAGGACAATCTGAACAAGCAGACACTAATAATTAATAAATTAATGAAAATTACGTAAAATAATATTATTTGACATATTTATTTATTCCGTCTGCCTGAATCATGTGAACGTAGCATTATTATCATGGATCAGTAGTTGTAGTTTGAAGATGATGATCTTTTTCTCGTACCGCAGGACGACACCGTCTGCCTCATCACCGAGGAACCTTTCTACGCCCTCTTCTCGTCGCTCGGCTCCTTCTACATCCCTCTCGCCGTCATCCTCGCCATGTACTGCCGCGTCTACATCGTGGCCAAACGCACCACCAAGAACCTGGAGGCCGGCATGATGAAGGAGCGCCAGCAGGACTCCAACGAGCTCACCCTTAGGATCCACTGCAGGAACCAGCAGATCCAGGAGCTGTGCCCCGCCTCCAGGGCCGCAGGGGGCGGAGCCTCGGCCGGACGCAGCACGCTCACCGTCAAACTGCTCAAGTTCTCCAGAGAGAAGAAAGCTGCCAAGACGCTGGGCGTGGTGGTGGGCATGTTCATCCTCTGCTGGCTGCCCTTCTTCCTGGCGCTGCCCATCGGTACGTTCAATCAGTGCTAATCAATGCTTCAGATAACGAAACTAATACATGATCATTAATATTCACTGTATCTGTGAGGGCGAGCAGCGGGCCACACATCTGGTTCAGATCTATTGTTTTCTTTGAACCAGCAGACCTGTCTGTCTGCCTGTCTGT
>NW_023339763.1:374737-379698 GCF_004916995.1 Morone saxatilis | reverse complement strand
TGGTTTTTACTGGATAACAGCTAACGACTGGAGGCTAAAGCTAACAAGGTCCACAGGTGTTGATACCATGGTAACAGACGGAGTGAGCTGCTGCTAACGTAGCTCAGCTTGTTTCTCTGATAACTTAAGAATCTAGACGTCCGATGACTAAAATCCTTCATCCGGTTCAAATCTAGAGTTAAAAAGCACCAAGATCTAAACCAGTGGATGGTAAAAATGGTGGCTTCAGACTGGATAAACGTCAATGTATGACGCTTCTGGCAGACAACACAACGCTGACGCAGACACAAAAGGGGATATGAAACAATCGACAGGTGATTTAGGGACAGTGATTGTGTCTGTGATGAATATAAAGTCATCTCTGTACTTTCTTCATGCTCAGTTGTCTCAGTGATGCAGAGTATGTGCTGAGTCAATGATCTGCATTGCATCCTCAGTAAATCAGCAGTGAGGACGGACCCACTGCATGACTGCTTTTATTTCCTGAGGAAGATTTCTGAATGAGAAAGGACTTTACAGTTGTTTCCTAAAGGTCTTACGCAGTTCAGAATCCAATTTTAAGTTCATTTCAAGGTCCGCACGAGACCAAAAAACATGATTAGGAATACCAATACAGACACGTACGACACACATGATACGATTGCGGTACTGTAAGGTACGATTGAGGTACTGTAAGGTACGATGAGGTACTGTAAGGTACGTGAATGGTTGAGGTACGATGCGGTAATGTGAGTGTACGATGCGGTACTGTGGGTACGATGAGGGTACAGTGTAAGGACGATAGGTACTGTAAGGGTACGAATGAGGTTACTGTAAGTACGATGAAGGTACTGTAGTACGATGAGGTTACTGTGAGGTATGATGAGGTACTGGGTGAGGTACGCATTGCGGTAAAATAAGATTTGACTTTTGCAGACGAACGTTTCGGAGCATTTACTGAAATGAACAGGCTGATGTCAGTCTTTAACTGTCTGTAATCTTAACATCAGTGTGACTGAAACCACAAAGTCGACAACACACTCTACGTTAGATAAAAACACCAAGAAAGTCTGGACTGTCCTGAGCAGTGAAGGAACTCTATTAGTACCCAGAACAGCTTCTGTGTTTCCACAGAGAATCACCACCCTTGGAAGTTTTTTTACAGGACAGAGATGCATTGTGGTCAGATGTCACATGTTCTTCCCCATGACGGAGGTCAAATTCTTTCATATATAGTCAGGGAGCACAGCCTGAGGCTCAGGATGCCTTACAAGTATCCTTGTGGGAGAAAATAATCCCTCTGCTCAAGAGTTATCTGAAAACCATCAAAAACCTGATCCATGAAATCCACCAAAGTCCTCTGAAAACCTCCAACATGCCTGCAGATCAACTGCCTGCAGGTTGGCGCCTCCTCAGGACAGAGGAGAGAGGAGAGGACAGAGGGAGGAAGAGGAGAGAGGAGAGGACAGAGGGGAGGAAGAGAGAGAGGGGAGGAAAGAGGAGAGAGGGAGGAAGAGAGGGAGGAGAGAGAGAAGGAGAGAGAGAAGGAGAGGAGAGAGGAGAGGACAGAGAGGAGACAGAGGGGGAAGAGGAGAGAGGAGAGGACAGAGGAGAGGAAAGAGAGAAAGGAGAGAGAGATTGCCCAAAGTTCTTTAATTTGTGCTTAAAAACAGGCATACAAAGCAGTTCAATAATGTAAAATCATTCTGATCAGTAATCAATACTCAACAATATTAAAACATTATCAAACTGATACCGTCAGACAACCTTTATCAGACTGAATGATCATGGTGATGAAGTTGTTACTAATTCAACTCAATTCAGTTTATTTGTCCTCCAGAAGTTATCTCAGGACACTTTTTCAAATAGAGCAGGTCTAGACCGAACTCCTTTATAAACATTTACAGAGACCCCAACAGTACCACCATGAGCAAGACCTTGGAGACGAGGGGCAAGGAAAAACTGCCTTTTAACGGGCAGAAACCTAGGAACAGATCGAATAATGAACAGCTGTGTGTCTGACTGACTGTTCTGTTTTCCAACCTTCCTGTAATCAGAGTCTGTGGACTATCTGTGTGTTTGTTTGTTTGTTTTTTGTTTGTGTTCAGGGTCGTTCAACAGCAGCCTGCGTCCTTCCTGAAAACCTTCTTTAAAGTATTTTCTGGTTTGGGATACTTCAACAAGCTGCCTGAACCCCATCATCTACCCCTGCTACAAGCCGGGAGTTCCAACAGGTAATAAATACTGCTAATACGTGCTAATAATACTGCTAATATCTAATAAATAATACTACTAATAATACCTTGCTAATAATACTGCTAATATACTTGCTTAATATACTGCTAAAATACTGCATCTACTAATAATACTACTAATAATACTGCTAATACTGCTAATAATACTGCTAAATACTACTAATAATATACTAATATACTGCTATACTGCTAATACTGCTAATAATATACTAATAATCTGACTAAATAATACTGCTAATAATACTGCTAATAATACTGCTAATACTGATTAATAATACTGCTATAATACTGGCTAATACTGATATAATACTACTAAAATAATACTGCTAAATACTACTAATAATACTACTTAATACTGCTAACCTGCTAAAAATACTTGCAATAATACTAACTAATAATACTACTTAATAATACTGCTAAATAATATGCTAATACTGCCTTTAATATTTAAATATCTAAATAAAATACTCTAATATACTGCTAATAATTGAAATAAATAACTGCTAATAGCTAATATACACGTGGTGAGAAACACTTTCCAGAAAAGGCAGATTATTTTTGTTTTTTCTCATATTTTAAATATTTGGTCTGAACCGTGATGCTTCAGGTCCCACGTCAGCGACCAATCAGCAGCCAGCGTTTCTGGGACAAGAACCCAGAATTGAGTCAGTGACATAGAAGAGATCAGTGCAGGAAGTCCTTTATTTTCTGTGATGGTTTCCCACAATACGGGCGGAGGAGCGACGCCAGACATTCCCCCCCGGCTGATATCACAGATTAGAGCTGAGCCCGGATCAGTCCAGTTGGACGGGGAGCTGTTTATAAAGACTGAGCCGACTGTCAAAGACAATGAATGCAAGAAAACACTGATCTGAGGTCTGCTCTGAGGCTGTGTGGTCACACCGGGTATAAGACATCTAGTGATCAGACCTCTTTTCCTGCTCTACATGCAAATTAAGGTACATCATTTCTTTTCACAAGATAAAATGTTGGTTGTTTTTAATCTGTTTAACCTGAATTTCCTGTTATAGACCACACAGGAGACCAGAATTACACATATGTAAGTGAGTATTACTGGACATTCCTGTATAAAAGCACTTTATGACTTCATTCAGTCATTTTAACTAACTTTTAACTTAAGATGTGAATATATGTATGTCTCTTTTATCTTTTAACCATCCTTAAAATGTGCCTAAAATGTTGACTGAGGCTTGCTCAACTGTGATTGGACCACAGAGAAAAACAATGTTTATACAATGTGCTGCTGAGGCTGATGGGAATGTCATTGAATAGTCAGAGGATCAATAAAGTTATTACAGTTCTTTCGGAGGGGATCATGAACGTCTTGACTCAGAAAGCTCTAAAATCCAAGAGATCTCTAAACTCAACAAGATTTGTTTGTGTTTCTGTGACGTCTCAATAAAGATTGTACACACATACACTGAACTAAACAGTCCCACAGCAAACATGGAGGACACTGAAGTCTTTGTTCTCTGCAGTTTCCTGTCAGCTCATTTTTCCCACTTCAGAATTAAAAGTTCTTCATTTCCTAAAAAGGTTCCTGGAAGAGTTCCTGTCTGAGGTCTGCTCTAACCCTCAAACAGGAGCCGTAATAATAACATTGACTTAAAAGTTTGAACGCCGCAGAGCTACCCACAATCCCTCTGGCTACAGGCAACCTTTGGGTTTCATAAGCGAGAGAATGAAGTGTATTGATATAAGCTGAGAGCGCTGAGCCTCACACAAACAGTCCTGTGATCAGAGGATTGGACGACTTCACAAACAGATTCAGACCCTAAAGATGGAGATGTTGGTCCACATTAAAGCTCCAGAGTGTAACATTAACGTCATTTATTATTATTATATAATATATTATAATATAATATAAAATAAAAGGTAAGTTTTCATTAAGGTAGAATCTCCTGAAAATAAGAACTGTTGTGTTTTCGTTACTTTATAAGAGGACCCTGATGGCAGGGTCCACCATGTTAACCGCCATTAATGTAAGTTTATGTCTATAAAGTTGCATTTTTCAGTCTTTTGTGTGTAAAAATGTGTATTTATTCTTTATTTATTCTTAAATTGGACACAATAACATCAATGAATGACTGTTCGCAGTTGTGTATTCACTCCCTTTTTAAGATGTCTTAAAGGTCTGCGACTGAAACGTTGCTAATAAATGCTTTGCGAGTTAGTGTGTGGGAATTTATCTTTTTTACTTTTAGAAACTAAGAGCTATACTGCAGTCAGCCACCATGGGGAGATAGAGAGAGAGAGAGTCTTACTGCAAGTCAGACCAGGGGGAGAGAGAGAGAGAGTCTATTACTGCAGTCAGCACAGGGGGAGATAGGGGGGGGAGGAGAAGGAGAGTGTCTATACTGCAGTCAGCACCAGGGGGAGAGAGGGAGGGAGTCTATACTGCAGTCAGCCACCAGGGGGAAGATAGAGAGGAGAGAGAGAGATGAGAGAGTCTATTACTAGAGTCAGCCACAGGGGGAGATAGAGAGGGAGTCTCGTTACAACGTTCCCACTAACAAATATATTTAATTAGTATATTAATAACTCAGCTCATTTGGTGTTTTGGGGCCAACAAGTTTTCTAATATATAGTTGTGATTTTTTTTGTATAATTCATTAAATATCAATGTGAGAATAAAGTCTCTAACAGGCAGGCAGACAGACAGACAGACAGACAGACAGGCAGGCAGACAGACAGACAGACAGACAG
>NW_023339763.1:373236-374637 GCF_004916995.1 Morone saxatilis | reverse complement strand
ACAATAATAATAATAATAATAATAATAATAATAATAATGATAATGATAATAATAATGATAATAATAATAATGATAATAATAACAACAACAATAACGATAATAATAATAATAATAATGATAATAATAATAATAATAATGATAATAATAACAACAATAATAATGATAATAATAATAATAACAATAACAATAATGATAACAACAACAATAATGATAATAATAATAATAATGATAATAACAATAATGATATTATAATAATAATAATAATAATAATAATAATAATAATAATAATAACAACATTAACATTTAAAGCTCTAAATCAAACCAAACTTTATATGGAGGACTGAAAACATCAAACTCTCTGAGTAAATAAATATCTGGTTTCATTTTAAGTTTGTTTTTCTTTTCTCAAGAGATTCAGTTCAGTGTTTGAATGTTTGGCCGTTCAGGGCTTCCGTACAGAAACAGTATGCTGCCTTTTATTTTGAAGGTGTGTCTGCAGTTGCCTTCCGGGCCGCTGCCGCTGCGCTTCCTGCACCGGAAACACACGAAGAAGAAGGAAGTCAAACACGTGTGTTGCTCTGAGCGCGCGGTGAGCTGATCGATCAGGAATCAATCAGAATTCAGCGAGTATCGATCAGTAATTCAATTCGATCAGAAATGACGAAGACGAAGAAGGAGAAGGTTTCTGCGGACGTGGAGGAAGCCACCGAGGGGGGGCCCGAGGGGGGCCCCGAGAGGTCGTACCAGGACCTGGTCTCCAACGTGAACCCGATCTCTCAGCCGCTGGCCTCCAAGAAGCTCAGCAAGAAACTCTACAAATGCGTGAAAAAGGGTAAAACCCGCACCAAAGTCCATTCACATTATCAGCCATTTAACGAAGTCAGTTAACGAGAGAGCGGATCGATTATTGTGATCAGATCAGCTGCAGATCGATATTAAATACCGTGTGTGGTTGAATTCACTTTGCTGCTGGTTGTGTTCACTCTGTAGTGGCTGTTAGTTCAAGAACTGCGTTTGAAAAAGTCTGAATTTAACGGATCGTGTGTCAGCAGATATATAAATATATATATCGTCAATGAATGAGATCTCATATGAATCGATAAACTCTTGTGATCAATTCGGCCACGTTGTATCATAGAAATGTCTGTTGTTGTTGTTGTTGTTGTTGTTGAGAGTTTCCTGCTCACACTGAAAGCTGCTGCTGATACAGGATCAATCAACATGTTGATCTTAAAATGAGTGTTTTTTAAATGGACTCTGGTTCTTTGTGTCCAGCTGCCAAAGTGAAGAACATCCGCCGAGGAGTGAAAGAAGTCCAGAAGTTCATCAACAAAGGAGAGAAAGGGTGAGTTTAACCTCGGTCCGACGTAAACAAACCTTCAATAAACAAATGATGTTGAC
>NW_023339763.1:368516-373212 GCF_004916995.1 Morone saxatilis | reverse complement strand
TGTTTGTTTGTTTGTTTGTTGTCTCTGCAGCATCGTGGTGTTGGCCGGCGACACGCTGCCCATCGACGTCTACTGTCACCTGCCGGTAATGTGCGAGGACCGGAACCTGCCGTACGCCTACATCCCGTCTAAAGTGGTGAGTGTGCGGCGGCGGTCCGGGCGCCGGGTCAGAGCGCTCTGCGGTTCTTTAGAGAGAGGAGTTAACTTTAAAGCGTTTCCCGCTCTGCTTTCAGGATCTGGGCTCGTCTGCCGGCTCCAAGAGGCCGACCTGCGTGATCCTCATCAAACCCCACCAGGACTACCAGGAGGCCTACGACGAGTGCGCCGAGGAGGTCTCGGGTCTGCCCAAACCGCTGTGAGAGCGCCGCCGGCCGATCGGCGAGCAGCTCTCAGGATAATGAACACTTTAAAGGCTAGCAGTTTCCACCCGCTCCCAGTCTTTGTGCTAAGCTAGGCTAACTCTGTCCTGGACGTCAGTGTTTTTGTTCCCAGCAGAGTTTAAATAAAGATTGGGTCATATTTCAGTTAACGGGGAGGTCTTTCTGTTGTGCAGGAGACTGATCAGATCGATCGGACTGATTGATCGGACTGATCGGAGGACAGTTGGAGGTTCTCAGTTTAATATTTCCTCTTTGATCAGTTTTCATTAACAGTTTTGTGATTTTTGGTTTTTCTTCAGTTGAATATTCGTTTGTGTTTTTTAATTAAAGTAAAAGTGAACAAACTCCTCGGCGTCGTTTTCTCTCTTCAACATCACGCTGACTTTAAAGGATCCTACGACAGATTCACAGTGAGAGAAACTATTAAATGAAATCAGGACAATAAGATTATTTATAATCAGCAGGTTTTCACAATAAACTAATCATGTTTTTGCAGTGCATGATGGGTAATAATTTGAATATTACAGGCCGATGTGAATTATTATACAATACTTTTATTTTACAGTGATATTAGGACAGTTCATATATGACTGCAGCTGTTAATGTGGGTATAAAGTACAATAATGGATTTTGCAGTTTTACTTTAATTGCAGTTTTAGTAAGAATCAAAACTTAATGACATCATTTGTTGCAGCTTAGATTTCCAACTCGTCCTGAAAAACCTGGAAATAATCTGTTGTCCTGGAACATTTTAGTGTTTAGTGTGAAAGGACAGTTGGTGGAGTCTGATGCTTTTGAGGTTTTCAGGTATTTTTTTATAATATTAATAAACTCGCAGGAGAAATTATTAATATCAATTATTATTATCTTCTATAAAATTCACTAATAACTGAAGGCAGCTTGTTCCAGTGAGAATAAACTCTCTGTATTTTAGTGGATCAGATCAACAAACCTGTAAAATAAAGTTTGATGATAAAAATAAATGTTTTAAATGTTATTCTTATTTAGATTTTAGTCTTTATATATTTTATCTCTTCCGTCCCTCAGTGAGTGTCTGTAGTCCTACCTGATGCCTCTGGGATTAAATAAATCTGTTATAGTGAAAATGATTCTTATTATTAGTATTAAAGGAACATTTTATCTTATTCTGCTGCAGTTCGATGTTTCAGCCACACGGTGGCAGTGTTGTTTCATCTTCTGCAGCTGAACCTCCATCAGTGACCACAGGGTGGCAGCACTGTGCAGCACAGAGAGATCAATACTGAGCTTTAATGAACACACTAATGAATCCTGTTTTATGTTCATTAAAGGACAGAAATCTTTTTTATTTATTCATACTTAAAAACAGTCAAATGTTTTATTTCATATCATCTTATTATTTTATATAGTTTATTTTATATAGTTGATAGAGAATTCAGCCGCCGTGTGAGCTGAACTTTGACCTGAAGTGTGAACGTAACCGCAACCGTCCGAGATGTTTCTCCGAGAGCAGAAATTCAGTATTTGCTGACTTTACGAGACAAATGATTCAGAATTTGTCGGAGACGTTTCACAGAGTCGATAAAGTTCTTAAAACTCAACAACGTTTTCTAAAGGGAGTCTGATACTGACCTCTGACCTCAGTGTCATTGGTATGTGTGCACATATATCACCTCATTTATTAAACATACTAAACATTATAATCTTATATGAATACCATCATTCATACATTATTAGTATAAACATAAAAACCTTCACTGTAAAATAAATACATCATAATATTCCAGCAGAAATAAAATAACATAAAGATATTTACAGTGTAAAACCTGTCAAACACCACCCCCCATCCCACCCCACCCAACACAACCCACCCACCCCTCGAAATGATATATAAATCCAGTGAACTCTGCATAATACGAATAATGCAGGCTTACATTTTACAGCAGAGTGCTGTATTATTGGATTATTATTATTTGAATGTGAATGTTAAAAAGTTAATAGAATGTAAAAAATAAAAGTCATTATCTGTGAAACTACAGTAATTATTGCTGTTTACACTGTGCCCAGTGGATTTTGGCGCTAAGGATTGCCCCGATGTGACCAACAACAACCTCGCTTCCTTCTCCCCTCTGTTGAGAGTTGCACATGCTCAGTACCGATCGGGTCAGTTGGGTGGCGTCAGAGGATGTGAGTGACTCCAAACTGTGAGTTGTTTGAGAGATTTTGGCCGTCAGGGTCAACTCAAGGAATAGCGAGAAGAGTTTCAAGACGATTAAAAAATCCTTAAAGTGTTTCCAGGAGTCTGAGGGAGGTTTCAGGGGCTCCTAGGGAGGTTTCAGGGGCTCCTAGGGAGGTTCGATGAGTCTTAAAGGAGTCTGAAAGTGTCTGAATGTGTCTCATAGTGTCTCATAGTGTCTGGAGATACTTAAGAGAGTCCTTAAAGGGGTTTCAGGAGCTTTGTGTGGTCGGTAAACTCAAAGTGTTTCTGCCCCAAAGAGACCAGAAAGATCCCCCTCTGGTTGCCCTTTGACACCTGAACCTAACTGTGGGTGTTCAGGAGGTCTTCAAGCAGCATTCAGGGGTCATTCTTGGAGTACGGGTGTGTGTGGGGGGGGCATTGATATCTGGTTACTAAATCTGAATAAAAGTCTGCAACATGACACATAAAATGTGTTTATGAACTGTCAGAGCAGGTGGAGTGAAGGAAGCTTTCAGCCCGAGGACATAAAAAGAGGAAGAAAGAGGAGTTTTTTCTAACAGGTTTCTACCGATCGTAGATTCTTCCTCCTCCGTTGGTCCTGTTCAGACTCGTCATCATAATCTGTGATGTTCATAAACTCCTGTCAACACTGAGCACGAGGCAACAGAAACTTTCCACTGCTGACACAGACAGACGGGTAGGGAGAGGGTAAAGGAACCAGGAGAGAAAGTCCAGAGGGGATTCTGGATCATTCTGAGGTGTTATGTTGGTGCTCTGGTACTAACTGTTCACTGTTCATATAATTCATGTATTTCAGGGTCCTTGAAGGATTTTAGCAGCTCTTCAGAAGGTGTTACAGTTACATGAGGGGGTCTGAGGGGTTTCCACTAGTTTTGGGAGTTTGGTTCCACAAATCTTTATGTATTTCCAGGAAGGTTTTCAGGGGCCACTTTGAGGTTTTGGTTCCAGTTGTTACTTAATCAGACTTTCAAATGTCCTTGCAAAGATAAAAGAGGTCATTAAAGACGTCCCAAGGGTCCTGGATGACATTCTAGACAACATTAAAGTGGTTTCAGTTGTGGTTCTAGGGGCTCTTGAAGGCATATAAAGGTTTTCATTTAAGGGGTTCAAGTAGTTCTTACACAGAGGAGGTTTGAGGGGGTTTAATAGAGACTTCAGGGGTCGTTCTAGATTCCTCCACGAGGTTCTGAGAGAGACCTTTTATATGTTTTCGCACAGG
This sequence comes from Morone saxatilis, assembly GCF_004916995.1. Taxonomy (NCBI): domain Eukaryota; kingdom Metazoa; phylum Chordata; class Actinopteri; family Moronidae; genus Morone; species Morone saxatilis. The sequence goes on along the minus strand of NW_023339763.1, from coordinate 369,413 downwards.
AAAAAACTGTAAAGGTCACAGAGTTGTGTCTTTAGAGAGGATCTTTACGGGACTTTAACAGGATGAGGAGGTTCTTTTAGGTTCAACCAGTCCTTCGGTTGATCCCAGCAACGTTTAATGGGGAGGGTAATCTCAAGTCTTTAAGGGGGTGTCAGTGTTTCAGGGATCCAAAGGAGTTCTTTAAAAGGTTTCTATGGAGCTTGAGGTGGTCTATCTGGAAGAGGTCCTTGGTGGTACAGCTGTGTGTCTTTAGCACAGCGGGCCGCTGTCTGTGTTCTGCAGGATAAAGATTAAAGATAAAGATTCTGATTTGAGCTCATTAACAGGTGAGTTTCTGCCCTCATGGTCTCACCTGAGAGGACGAGCAGAGACGTCCTTTAACGGACGCGTCAGGAAGCATACGGGTCGTCTGCAGCAGAGCTGTCAGGATACCTGCATGACGAGTTCCAGTTCACCTCCAACAGCGCCTTAAAAAATCCACCTTAAGAGACAGTTCCTCCTGGTTCATCACTGATTGATGGTGGAGGAATGATCTCCTCTGATTGGCTGAACACACACACACACACGTTATGCAAATATGAGGCATCCCGCCGTCAGCGTGGCGGTTTGCAGGGCGACCACACACACTGCTGACGTGCCCTTGAGCCTCAGAGGAACCTGAAGGAGGATTACACTCATCAAAACCATCAGAATATTAAAGTTAGCTTTGCCTCAGTCCGTTAGCGAGCTGTGATGAGTTTTTATCTCAGTTTGGACGTTTCACTGTTTGCTTTATTAGCTCGTGTTTCTTTATTGACTTTTTATTCTACATATGTTCAACTGGAACTGATCTAATGGAGCATATTTATTATTTTTATTATTGACAGTCTTGTGTTTCATTTACGTAATATTACTAAA
>NW_023339763.1:366618-368416 GCF_004916995.1 Morone saxatilis | reverse complement strand
AGCTCGGCTCGCAGCCCCCCCAGGGACGTCCTTCGTCTGTCCAGTGTAACAGTGTAAATATTACTTCATAATTAGCCGTGATATTGTGACAGCCGCTCCGTAACAGTTGACCTTAAAGTGGACGAGAGCTTCAGCAGCGGACAATAAGGTCCGAGTATAAAAGTCGGCATACTGGTCGACATCTTAAAATATTTATTGTTATTTTCTTAAAATCATTCACTTCCTTTAAATTAAATCAAACTAAATTTGGGTTTCTAAAGTTATTTGTCCCACCCTGCCCTCCGTACTTGAACCAGACAGACAGGAGAACAAAAACAGACAGCAGCCGGTCAGCAGCTGTTCTGACAGACTGCAGAGCCACGTGGAGATCATATATCAGAGAGATTAAAAAGACTGGCTGCCCGTCGGACCAGGTCTGCTGCCTGCACCCGAAATCAGAGGGTTCATGACGCCTCTGTCTGCTGTAGAGCCGTCAGTCAGCTAGTAAAGAAATGTCCAGAAGCTCTGATTTCTCCTCAAATGTGAAGATTTTCCGGTTTCTTTAGTCCTCCGACAGTAGTAAACTGAATATCTTTGGGAAACATTTGTTACCATTTTATGACATTTTATGAAGCAAACAACTAATCAATTAACTGAGAGAATGATGGACAGACACTCAGATGGTTCGCGACGTCCACGTTAGAGTTTAGTTCGAGCTGTCAGATTAACGACAGGATTCAAACTAACACAATAAATGTTGAAATGATCTGATCAGCAAATGTGCAGAATATCAGCAGGAGGATCAAATAAATAAGAGATTCTGATTGAAATATTGTGAATCTGACGTCTGAGTTATTGATTCTCAGCTGCTGAGGTTTAACTGGAGCTCCTCACTAATCCTGACAGTCAACCCTAACTGTGAACACTAACTGCAGGAAATGTGTGTGAATATTGATCACAGATTCAGTTTTAAAACAATCACACAAACAATACTGACAGATTCAGTGTTTTCTTTCATTGTTCGATGAGCTCTTTGGCTGTTGAGCAGCGACTGAAGGATCTGTGAATATATCTCATGTTCAGGTCTTTACTGTCTCCTTTTACTTTATATCTTAAATAACATAAACTTTTGTACCAAATTACAATTTCATTTTCTTCACAGAAATGAACCAAATGTTGAGATATCCACCTACCGCGTATACTATACGTTTTCTTACACCCCTTAAGATCAATAAGGTCTTGCGACTCCTTGCGGAGCTCTGGCGACCCCTGGTGGGAACCCCTGACCTAACTGATCGATTATCTACAGAGAAGCAATCGGCAACAATAATCAATCACAACAGCAGCTGTTCTCTGTTTACTGTGTTAGCTTTAAGGATTCATCAATTAGCCAAAAGTAATCACGATCTAATCACCAATGAAAGTAAATACTGGATGCTGAATAACTGGTTAATCAATAACAAAGACAATTATTAAAACCATCAATACTGTCACTCCATCTAAAACATCCATCAACAGTTACAGTGATCGGCTGTTTAAGTCCAGTCAACAAACATCCAACAACAACCAACAGAGCCAATAGATAATCAATCAGCACGCACACACGTACACGCACACACACGCACACACGTACACACGTACACACACACACACACACACACGTACCAGCTTCTGTTGGTGAATCTAAACAGACGCAGCCGTAATGCAGCTTGCTCGCCCGCCCTCTCTCTCCTGCTGCAGCAGCAGAAGAAAAAAAACAACAACAATAAACAGTTTTCTTCTTCTGTGGTGAAAAAGCCCCAAAACACACACACACACA
>NW_023339763.1:366189-366478 GCF_004916995.1 Morone saxatilis | reverse complement strand
ACACACACACACACACAGGTGAAATACACTCTCTCTCTACGCTTTCAATAAATGTCTCTCGACCTCTCTTCTTCTTCTTCTTCTTCTCTCTGACTGAGCGGCAGAAAAACACGACCGAACGCACGGCACCGTCACTGCAGCACACACACATTAACACACACACACACACACACACACACACAGTGGGGGCGGGGAGAAAGAAAGCTGAGAGAGAGAATAAAAGGGGAGTATCACTCTGCCTCCTCCTCCTCCTCCTCCTCCTCCCAGCATCTGTCGACCCCCCCCCCCC
>NW_023339763.1:360182-366164 GCF_004916995.1 Morone saxatilis | reverse complement strand
GTTTCTGTAGGGAGACTAAAACGTAACAATGATCCATATCAGCAGTTTGAATCCAACTAAAAAGCTCCCTGCACCAAAACTCCTTAAGAAATATCAAACATTTTAACAATTCCTAACTGTTCGTAACAACACGTAACTCTAGAAAACACGAGCTAAAGGCCGTCACATGTCCACAAGTGTGACCTCAGAGGGGACAGAAAAGGTAGCGGCGCTGTCTCACTGACTGAAGCTGAGTCTGTTGTGTTTGCGTCAGATTAAAAGGTCGGAACGATCCGCGTGGATCAGGTTAAAAGACTACCGTACCTCCCAAAAGACAACGGAGAACAAGCACGATGTGACCAAAACATCTGAGGGGAGACGAAGGCTGCGCTCCCAAAGAGCCCAACGAGTCCCCTCCTCCTCCTCAAGAGGAAGAGGAGCAGTAACCCGTCCCGGTGAAGAAACCCAAGAAAGGTGAAAATCACTGTCTGTTTATCATTTGCCCGTATTTAACCATTAGAGGTTCCATAACGTTTTTATTTTCATGTATATTTTGTCTGCGTTCGAATGAATGGAGAGCTCACAGGCTGTTGATGCTGGCGCACTGCAAGTCATTGACCCATCTCAGGTCTAAAAATACATTTATAACATATACTCTGACATTATTTTATGGAAATTATTCAAGTTTTTTTGTTCTTTTCAAATAACAACATATTGTCTTTAAAGGTTAAAACCCCCAAAAAATATAATAAATATTGAAGATATATATATATATATATCAAATATATAAATAATACAAATATAATATATATATTTATATATATATATATATAATTTTCAAACGAAGTAGTTCTAAAAGATTGACTATTTAAAGTAGAAAATATTATTTATTTTTCAACAGTTTTTGCGAAGGTGGAGTTTCTGCCTTCAGAACAGATAGAGTGACCCCAAAGGGTTTAAATAAATAAATAATAAATAAATAAGAAGGTTTAGTTTGTCTCTCCGGGCTTCGTACGTCTGTCAATCCAAAGATTTTTATTTCTCCTCTAAGCCTTTCTGTCACAAGACAAGAAAGAGAAGAAAAAAAAAAGAAAGAAGAAGAAAGAAAAGAAAGAAAAAGAAAAAGAAGAAAGAAGAGAAACCGAGAAAGAAACAACAAGGAAAAGGAGAGAAAGAGGAGAGAGGCGAAAAAAAAAAAAAAGAGAGAGGAAGACGGAAGGAGGAATCTAAAAGAGGGAACAGAGAAAAGAGAGGAGAGAGCAGGAGGAGACAAGACAACAGAGCAGAGAGAGAGACAGAGAAGAAAAAGGAAGAGATGACAGAAGAAGAGAGAGAAGAGAAGAAGAAGGAGAGAGACAAGACAGAGAGAAGAGAGAAAACAGAAAAAGAAGGAGGAGAGAGACAGACAGAGACAGAGAGAGAGACAAGTGATAAGGAAGGAGAGAGACAGACAGAGAGAGAACAAAGTGAAGGAGGAGAGAGACAAAGAAAGAGAAGGAAGAGGAGAGAACAAGACAGGAGACAGAGAGAGAGACAGAGATAGGAGGAGAGAGACAGAACAGAGAGAGAGACAGTGATAGAGAGGAGAGAGACAGACAGGGAAAAAAAAACAACAGGAAGAAGAGAAGAGAAGAGAGAAACAGACAGGAGAAAACAAAAAAAAACAGAAGAAAGAAGAGAGAAAAACAGAAACAGAGAGAAAACAGAAGAAGAGAGAGAACCGTCCCGTAAACACTGAGACACCTGCAAGTTAACTGATGTTTATATTAATGGACTCTTCATAAGCACCGCCCCTCTTTGCTCTGCGCTCCAATCAATATTTAAGTACAGAAGGGGGAAGTTAGACGGAGGATTGTCAAAACCGTGATTTGGAGCACAGGAGCCAAAAAAGGGGGGCGGGTTGGGAAAGGGGTCGGCCAAGCCGCCGTCTACAGGCTGCAGCGTTCATTACACAGGCAGCTGTTTCACCGAGGCTTCTGTCCTCGCAGCAGAAACTTCATGTTGTATTGTTTGAATTAGTTTGAATAAAAACACAGATGTCCAGCTTGTGGCACGAGTGATTTTATATGAATTAAATTCAGTGACAGAAATGTTTAAACAGCTGATCAATTCCAAATAAATGCTGTACAATTCCTCACCTTCAGGCAGCCAATTTTGGTTTCAGTTCATTTCCAGATGGTGAAACAATCTATAGGAGCGTAGAGAGAGTGAATATTGACAGTAAGTTTTGTTTCGGGGTTGTTGGAAAGTGAGAAAGATCCAATGGACTCACACAGAGAAACAAATGCACCCATTTATTATGGAAACCCACAGAAACCGAGCAGAACACAGAAACAAAAGAAAAAGGTCCGACGAAACATCCTCCGATCGCAGTTCAAAAAAAAAAAAAAACATGATGTAAATGTCAAGTTTAACTGTCAAAAAAGCCAAATGCGGTTTCAGAACAGTAAATATTTTTACAAAGGTTCCTTTCTTCAGTTTGGTGGGCTGCTCTAAATACTACACTTCCCATGAGCCCTGCTGCTGTTGCTATGGATTTACTGCTGAAATATTTGATCAGATTTGTAGCAGCACATTTAACAGAATGTGAAGCCTGATTGGATGTTTGTTAGTGAGATGCACCTGGGAGTCTAAGTTGTCCTTCAAGCTTTCAAGTTCACAGGCTTTTGTAACATTTTTCATCAAAGCAGATATTTTTTAACAACAGTGCCATTTTTGTAACTGACAGAATTCATCCAAGGAACTCTTATGATAAAAAAAAAAAAGGAACAGTATTTTTTCCTTTCTTCAGTACACATGTTGAGGTGTGACAGTTCAGCAAACTACAGCAGCAAGAAACCGGAAGAATTAACAACAAAGTTCAGAAACAGCTTAAAAAAAAAAATTACCTTCAAAATCTCTGTACAGCCGAACAAACGCCAAACAAAATAAAAGTCAAAAATTACACCGAGGAATAAAACGCAGCAGTCTGTAGTTTTTTAGAAAAATAATAAGTCAATTATAACTTCATTTACAATATTTTCAAAAACATTTCATAGAAAGTCGGCGGGTTGCAAAAGTGGAAAGTGATTATCAGAGAGCAGGCGTTTCCTCTGTGTTATTAATATACTTTATACTTAACATCCAAAAAAAAAAACGGGAATTAAAACCCTGCACGTGAAAATAAAAGCGTTTAGATGATTATGGATCTTATTTTAATTAATGCTGCCTCATAAAATGCAGCTTTAAAGTTTTCTGATGCAGCACAAAATCATTATTTGACCACTGACAACAGTAAATATAACTAATATTATTAAATAAAGACACCAATGAATCAATTTTAATTTTTTCCCAGTAAAAACTTGTAAAAAGTAGCTGACTGATAAAGGCTGATCAGGTAGTTATTAGTCTGATTAATGATTTAATAATGGGAGTATTGATTCAGTCAGTACTCCAGATTAGAGACAGGAAGTCTCGCGGTGTGAACGAGGCTTCACCTTGATGCCGTTGAAGTTGTCCACAGCGAGGACGGTGCTCCTCTGGTCCTCGTAGCAGATGAAGCAGAAACCTTTGGACTTCCCCGTCTTCTTGTCTCGCACCAGGTTGATGTTGACGATCTCTCCGTACCTGAAGAGGTTCATGGGAGGAAAGGGAGTGAGAGTGTGTGTGTGTGTGAGTGTGAGAGTGAGTGTGTGTGTATGTGTATGTGTGTATGTGTGTATGTGTGTGTGTGTGTGTCAGACGTACTGAGAGAAGACACAGATGATGTCCCCTTCAGTCAGCTCGTATGGAAACCCTCCTGCAGGGAGCAGAAGAACAGAAGAACAGAAGATGAGACAGCAGTTGAGACAGCAGTTCCTCGTCTATCAACCCTCCCAGCACCGATCCAGACTCTTACCGATGAAGATCCAGGCGCTGTCTTTGTACTCGGTGTGCCAGGAGACGGACTCGTTCACCCCGAGGTCGGCCTCACGCGCGTTCAGCTCGTTGATCAACTTCACCTTCGTTAGCGGACTGAAAACAGACGAGATGAATGTCACATTACAGTCTCAGGTGACTGCTCCTTTATCTGGAGCCTGGTGTCTGGAATAATGAAATGAACGAGCAGCACCTGAACACACCATCAGTTCTTAATTATTGGACCCAAACAACAATAAAAAAAAAACATCAATAATCAATAAAACTGGAAACTAGAAAGCAAGTTACATATAAGACTCATTAAGAGAAATTATTCTACATATGAAACAAATAAAGTATCTTTACAGTGGAAACAAACAAACAAAACAATTCAACTGGTTCAAAAACAGCAATAGCAAAATAATATCTATTTAAGATTTTAGTAACTTTTTGAAAGGAAAATCTACGTTATAAACACAATATAATTGTATAAAAGTGTGTTTATATGTGATAAAAGAGGGTAATTGCTCTCTAAACACAATAATGCCAGATTTGAGACGCTGTTCTGTGTACGGACAAACATTCACGCCAGACTCAGTTCAAAATTACTCCGATTTAATGTTTCCCCGTATCGGGACGAGTACACGTGTGAGGGGTTAGTGACTGCACGTTGTGTATAGTTAGGGTCCAATGTAGAAATCGGCAGACCAACCGACCTCGAATAAAAGAAAGTAATAGAAATAAAACCAATTATTCTTCACCAAACCTCCGTAACAGGAGCCGCAAAGCACACCAGAAAACTTTGATTTAAAAGAAATACGAACTGTTTGGTGTGTGCCGAATCCAAACACTGCTTTTAATAGTTCATTACAATGTAAATGATGTTTAATTAAGTGCGTTTACAGCCGATTAAAAGAGAAATGGTTAAATTGTGAGATTTCCAAGCAGAGTTCGGAGCAACTAGAATGTGCGGAGCTGCGATCAGTTACCGATAATGTTAGATAGCTGTTAGCATTGTGCAACGACAGCACGAGTTTAGGTCGAACACATAAAACACATAAATAAATAATAAATGTTTTAATGTGAAACGTTTACTTACTTCATGGTTGAGCTGCTAAAGTCTTCCTGATATGAGCCACTTCCGCTTCGGATTCCCGCCTCTGCTGCCGCCTGCTGTTCGGAAGACTTCACTACAAGCTGCGTTTCTGTGACCAAATAACGAAACAATTATTGTTCCGGGTTTTTTTTAAAACTGTATAGTACAAAAATGCATGATGCTCGATATATTTAATTAATAATATATTATTTGAGCTATTAATAGTGTAAAAACGTGTTATTTTGCCGCCCGGACAGCAGGTGGCGCTGTGAGGATATCCGTCACCTGCGGACCCGGTTTGTAAACAGTCCGTCAGTAGAGGAGCAGGCAGCTAATATAAAATAATATAATATTATAACACACATTCAATCTATTAATAATCATGGATCAATAACAGATAGTTTGATTATTAGTTGCATATATATTTGTCACAGCTTTATCTTTGTTTCAAGTCTTCAGCCGGTAAGTAAAACAGTAAGTTAGTTCTAACATGAACTCCGTTATAATCTCAGTACATTTAACTTATATTACTCCTTTTCTAACCCAGTCTGCATGTTAAACACATTTTTAAGATGTTTTATGAGTTGACTGTGACTTTTGATCAATTCGGCAGTAAATGAATCAGCCTTTACTCAGCTGTTTACTCATTTATTTATATTTAATGTCGGTTTCGGTTCAGTGTTTTCGTCTCCGAATGAACATTTGCAGTGAAAGTTGAACTGCGGATCACAGATACACGTTTACAGTATCTGTGTTACACCAGGGTGTCGAGTTCAAGCAGTTTTGTTTAACATTAACACCTGAAATTGGTAGAAAAGTGAGTGGAGTTTGGTTGGAGGTATTTTTAAAGAGCAAATGTCGGTGTTGTTGGAGCTCAGTGTCAGAGACTACTCATCCACAGTGAAGCTGCGTATTATCGATATTTAAACCTAATTCAATACAAGGGGCGTAAATAATACGACACTGACTCCGTTATCACCGACAGGGGGCGCTACTGTACTACAGTTCCTCTGTTAAAGGATGAATATTAA
>NW_023339763.1:358845-360143 GCF_004916995.1 Morone saxatilis | reverse complement strand
TCGAAGGGGGACCACCTCATCTATAAAGACTGTATCCTCCCTCACACCAAATACATTTCATATTTATTATATTTTACATTACATTTCACCTTATATTCTATATTTTATATCCCATTCCATATTAAACTATATAATGTTAATGTTATCATTCAGGAACTGTGTTATATCTGTATATTAAAACACTTTATATTATATTTTATATTAGATATATATATATATATATATATATATAATAGTCCTTATTCATGATGTGAATGTGATTTTCTGTCTGATGTTTGTTTTGCTCTTAACGTCGCCATCAGTCCGTGGAGAAGCAGGAAGTGACGTCGTCAGTATTTTCTACGAGAAGGTCACAGCGCTGACCGGAGACCAGCCTCCGGTTGTCATGGTAACACCATCTCTGTGCCGGTTGTCATGGTAACACCATCTCTGTGTGTGTGTGTGTGTTTTAGGACGTTTTAAAGGGATAGTATTTGATTCAGAGGCTCTGCTACACCTGCACTGTCCGCTCTGATGCAGATATCGATTATTAAACCGATAACCAATCATTAGTCACCCGTCCTGGAAAACCTGGAAAAATTTAGAGAGCAGTTTTCCAGGCATGGAAACACCTGGAAATTGATTAAAATGACCAAATATCCTGGAAATAATCTCTGTCGTCCTGGAAAATGAAAAAAATGAATATTAAGTTTGAAACTCGACTGTTGGTAGAATAAACTGCGAAACGAAGAGACAAAAAAACAGCTTGAAAGCCCGAAAGTGAGAAAAGGAAACTCACAAAATAATATTTAATTCATAATTACTCATCTGTTTCAACTTTTTACACGTGAATCAATAAGAAATTCAGATTTAATGTAATAAGACATCAAATTAGAGTCAGATTTGCATTTTTTGGGGTCAGAGGTCAAATTATTGGTCATGATATAATACATATTTAATAACAACAACAAACAAATAGGAACAAAAACATCAAATATTTGCACCAAAAGAAAAGTTTTAAGAAGAGATTTAGGAACCATCCAATCAGAGGCCTGGATCAATAAAACAATGTAATCATCAATAATCCTGCGTTTTGTTCTGCAGAGTCACAAAGATCTTCACTTCGTCCACATCAGGCAGGGGGGGCTGTACTGGGTCGCCACGACGACGGCTGACTCCTCCCCCTTCACCATCATCGAGTTCCTCAACAGGTACGTCGGTTTCATCTGAGTCTCTAATAACGATATTTACCTCGTTAATAAGCTGCTGCTTGGGGCTCAACCTGCGGGGCGGGAACCCCACTGGGGGTCGCCAAAGCT
>NW_023339763.1:358613-358819 GCF_004916995.1 Morone saxatilis | reverse complement strand
TTAATTTTAAGGGCTGTAAGAAAATAAAAACAGGAGGCCGATATCTCAGCGTTTAGTCTAAAGACTAATAGAACAATGTAGAAGCATCGCAGAAAGAAAACAATCTGTCCAATAAGAAAAGCTTTAAAGTTTAAATATTTCCCCAAAAGATTCAGAAGAATTCAGATCAGATAAACAATTTAATAATCAGTTTAAATGTCTGTCTG
>NW_023339763.1:355720-358513 GCF_004916995.1 Morone saxatilis | reverse complement strand
ACAGACAGGGACAGAGAGAGAGACCGTCCCCGTAAACACTGAGACCACCTGCAGTTAACTGATGTTTATATTAATGGACTCTTCATAAGCCCCGCCCCTCTTTGCTCTGCGCTCCAATCACATATTTAAGTACAGAAAGGGGGAAGTTGACGGAGGATTGCTCAACCGTGATTGGAGCACAGAGCAAAAAGGGGGCGGGGCTTGTGAAGGGGTCGGGCCAGCGCCGTCTACAGGCTGCAGCGTTCATTACACAGCACTGTGTTCACGAGGCTTCTGTCCTCGCAGCCAGAAACGTTCATGTTTGTATTGTTTGAATTAGTTTTGTAATAAAACACACAGATGTCTTCAGCTGTGGCACGAGTGATTTTTATATGAATTAATTCAGTGACAGAAATGTTTTAAACAGCTGATCAATTCCAAATAAATGCTGTACAATTCCTCACCTTCAGGCAGCCATTGGTTTCAGTTCATTTCCAGATGGTGAAACAATCTATTAGGAGCGTGAGAGAGTGAATATTGACAGTAGTTTTGTTTCCGGTTGTTGGAAAGTGAGAAAGATCCAATGGACTCACACAGAGAAACAAACTGCACCCATTTATTATGGAAACGTCACAGAACCGAGCAGAACACAGAACAAAGAAAAGGTCCGATCGAAACATCCTCCGATCGCAGTTCCATGATGTAAACTGTCAGTTTAACTGTCAAAAAGCCAAATGCGTTTCAGAACAGTAAATATTTTACAGGTTCCTTTCTTTCAGTTTGGTGGGCTGCTCTAAATACTACACTTCCCATGAGCCTCTGCTGCTGTTGCTATGGATTTACTGCTGAATATTTGATCAGATTTGTAGCAGCACATTTAACAGAATGTGAAGCTCTGATTGGATGTTTTGTTAGTGAGATGCACCCTGGGAGTCGTAGTTGTCCTTCAGCTTTCACGTTCACAGGCTTCTTGTACATTTTTCATCAAAGCAGATATTTTCTAACACAGTTGCTCATTTTTGTACTGACAGAATTCATCCAGGACCTCTTATGAATAAAAAAAAAGTGAACAGTAGTTTGTTTCCTTTCTCTCAGTACACATGTTGAGGTGTGACAGTTCAGCAAACTACAGCAGCAGAACCGGAGAATTAACAACAAATGTCAGAAACAGCTTAAAAAAAAAAATTACCTTCAAAATCTCTGTACAGCCGAACAAACGCCAACACAAATAAAAGTCAAAATTAGCACGAGGAATAAACGCAGCAGTCTGTAGTTTTTAGAAAATATATAGTCATTATAACTTCATTTACAATATTTTCAAACATTTCATAGAAAGTCGGCGGGTTGTAAAGTGGAAGTGATTATCAGAGAGCGGCGTTTCCTCTGTGTTATTAATATACTTTATACTTTAACATCCAAAAACAACCGGATTAAACACCCTGCACGTGAAAATAAAGCGTTTAGGATGATTATGGATCTTATTTTAATTAATGCTGCCTCATAAATGCAGCTTTAAAGTTTTCTGATGCAGCACAAAATTCATTATTTGACCACTGACAACAGTAATATTAACTAATATTATTAATAAAGACACCAATGAATCACATTTTTAATTTTTGTCCCAGTAAACTTGTAAAAGTTGTTTTCATTAAGTTGTCTGTAGCTTGTTGGCTAACTAAATAACATTTTGGCTACGATACATTAACTTGCTAAAAAACTAAAGTTATCTGGCAAGTATCTTAATCAATTGTCTGAAAAATCTAAGAAAACGTTTGCAAAATAAATTATTTAACCGTTCCACATGAGCAGTTAGCTCGTTAGCAAACGTTTAAATAAAGTTCATAAATGAATTTAATCGACTTTCAACCAAGAAGCCTTTAGTTTTGTTGTATTGTTGGTTAAATGGATCTAATTTATTAACATTTACAGGTGGAGGCGGTTTTATTCTCCATAAACAAACACGGAGGAAACGCCGCGGAGGTCTGAGGGGTTCACGGTTCAGTTACAGACGTGTCTGAGGTCAGAGGTATCTAGTGAAGTTGGTTTCTTCCTGGTCAGTTGCTACAAAGGTTTAGAGACAAGGAATGTTGGGAAATCTTTTCTTTTTTTTTTTTTACCCACAATGCCACATGAGCTTTCAAAAGATAACGTCCGTCCATAATGTCACTGAAAGCAGTTCTTTTTAAATACATTTTTCTTACATCAGTTCTGTAAAACAGTCCCTGGGCAGGTTTTCATCGACGTCAGGTGAAGCACATCAGCACCAACGGGAAGAAGAGGTTGGCGGTAGAAAAGTAAGGCGCTGGCGGCTAAACAGACTGCAGGAAGAGGGATGGGAGGATTATTCCTCCATTTCACTGCTTTTATCTGAGATTAAAGAAAGTCTGAGGATTAACTGGATTCCACCGCTCAGCCAGTTCCCGCAGAGGTCGAACGCCGACCTCCGAAGCGCGAGAGACGAGCCCGCAGTGGACCGAAGTGCACAGTCGCAGTCGGCCTTATTAGACCGCTGCTGGGATTTGAACCGGCAACCTTCCACTCAGCCCCACTGCTGAGTCGTGTTCACATTATTCTGCTTCACTTTAACTGCCAGCAGCGTTTAAAGCAGCGCGGTAGAGGTCTTCGGAGTCCGATCACAGCTTTATTCTGTATTTATCTTTATTTTCTACTCTTCTCTGCAGATCACAGAAGGAAAAATACGTTGGGAAGGATGTGTGTTGTGGTGGAAAGGTGATTCAATATAGTCGACTCACCAGCAACCCAAAGTTTTATGTTAGAACTGTACAGTATGGGTTAGCCTGAAAGCTAATGTCT
>NW_023339763.1:352183-355697 GCF_004916995.1 Morone saxatilis | reverse complement strand
TGCTAATGAAGTGGGGGATATTTTATTTTGAAATAGAGCTCAGCAGTGGACCAACCGTAACGGACGCACTAGGGTTGGGTGTCATTTAAATTAAAGGAGAATGAGAGCTGAAGAAAGAGTGAGAGGAAACACAGCGGTAGAGACAGAATATTACCACATTTATCTCGGTGCATTAAAGGTTTATTTGGACCAGTTCTGACGATGACAACAGTACAGAGGCGATTTACAGCGGCTCAAACCAGGACTCTGACTCCAGGCACGGCGAAGACACGGCGAAGACACGGCGGCGACAGAATATTTCCTATTTTCTAATTTATCTAAGAGTCAGCGATAGTTTGAAGCGTGTTTACGATGCGTGTTTAATAAGGCGTTATAATATTAGCTTTCTTGATATTTTGCGAGTTTATTTAGTCTATTAAAGCTAAGAGAGCTTGTCACGAACTCGCCGCTCATCTCCCAGTTTAAAACCACTGGGTGGCGCAGCGCACGCACGCCGGTTGTTGGGTTGATGGTGGCCGGTTGTTAACATATCGCCCGACCCTCGGAGACACTGATCTACAGTTTCATTACGTATCAGCTGACATGCACAGTCACACACAGGAGTTAAAGTCGACCCAATGCATATATTCTTATCTAATAATTCAAACAATGACTAAAACACATTTTATTCGTAGTTGTCGAGAACATGAGATAAAATGAGGTTTTGCTTTTTTCTGTCAGTGGGTTTCTTTAAAAGCTACAGAGCAGTTTAGCGATCACATTTTTGGTTGCTAACTGTTAAGCTAACAGGCAAGCTCTAGTTCGAGTGAAGCTGTAAAATATATCTGCAATAAGCTAATGTAAGCTAGCCAATTCAACCGCTGCAGCTCTGATGGAAACAACAGTCGTCGTTCATTCGGACTCTGCTGGTGAGCGCTGTAGACCCGACCCTGACTGAAAGCACCAGAACTGCCAGCTCAGATCATAACAGCAAAGATCAGAATACTGTGAACACGTCGGGTCGACAGGAAGGTTCGTGGGCTGCTCTGGTTTCCTCTGATGAGACCAGAATCTTTCCTGCTCAGGAGAATAAACTCGGCTCGGTCTCTGTGCAGCCCAGATGTCCCGGCCCGGGCAGGCAGCGGTCGAAGCATTTGGCCCGACCTCAATCCATCGGTTCGAGAAGGACTGAAGCCTCTTCGCTGGTGGAGATTTCTTCCACTTCACCTCTGGCGCCCAATCGAGGGACGACCCGTTCGGTCCTGTAACTCGTCAAAGACCAAACACAGACATCACACGGGGCCGGCCTTCTGTGGCTGAGTTGTTTGAGAAATTGTCTCTCAGCACTTTAAACGGCTTCAAATGTTTTTTGCTAACAAACGACTCCAGCAGCACAGCCAGCTGTACCGCCGACGCCGCAGGACGCACAGGAGTCCCTGTAACCACACAACGTCTCCCAAACTGATCCTCCGTTGTGATGTCTTCCGCTCCCTCAGCACATGGAGATGGTGACGTTGATCCCCAGGTTGCCGTTGTCGGCAAACAGATGGGCGATGGAGGTGTCGAACACCAGGCAGTCGCTGTTCATGATGGCGGCCGCCACCCCGTCGTGGATGGAGCGTGGCGTGGCCTCCCAGGTGAGCCGCCGTCGGTTGCCGTTGAGCTCCAGGCGATAGGCGAAGTTCTCAGCTTGCTTGCGGGTGCCGATGAGCAGCACGACGGCGAAGAACTGCTGGTGGCCTTCGTACTTCTCCTGCTTCTCCAGGACCAGCATGAAGTGGTGGCTGAAACACGACTGCATCATCACCCAGTCCACGGCGCCTGGCAAGTTGATGTCCGTCGCCAGGAAGACGATGTCCTCCCCCTGCAGACACAGAGAAAGACATTTACATCCTCCAAAGAAAGTTTGGATGATTAAAAATCAAGGTAATCGTGGTGAACATTAGAGGTAATGGTGAAGCAAATCGTGATTTCATGATGATATCTAAGAAGTTTAGGAGAGTAATTGCATAAATTGCCAGCTATTGCTGAAGTTCGTATGCTCGTGGTATTTCAAGGCAGTGGCAGTTCAAATACAAATTTATGGAGCAGATACGCACTAGGAGATAGATATAGCCGAGAGCAGGAGGCTTTGTAAGACGTAGATGAGGCACAGATAGAGTGACTGATCAGATAGATAGAACTTTAAAGGCTTAAACAAGCTTTTGTATTTAAAACCGATATCCCTAAAAAAGGCATGGTCATAGATATGTAGAGCGTATAGATTTACTGAGCAATAGAAGCCAGAGATAACGCATCACCATACACGGAGAGTACTGTTTATTTATCCCGAGGGAAATTCAAAGCATCCAGTAGCATACACAAATACAAACATACATTAAAATTACATTAAACTAAAAATTTAAAAAACCCTGACCTTAAGAAAACAGAATCAAAATAAGATAAAAGATAAAGATGTAAAGTATTATGTTAATGTATATATATCTCAAAAGAACAGTAAGCTATAGTAAACATTGCAAACAAGTAAACAGTGCAAATACAGGTAGACCAATGTCTTTTGTCTAAATTGTCCTCCCTGCCTTTACTGAGAGCTGGTTCTCCAGTCTGATGGGGGAATGAAAGAGTCTCGTTGTCTCTGTTGGTGGAGCTGGACTGGGACAGCAGTCAGCCACTGAACAACACTCCTCTGCCTGCTGAAGGTGTTGAAGCAGAGGGTGGTGGGCGTTGTCCAGTATGGACAGCAGGTTTGTCCAGGTTCGCTTCTCTCTGCCACTGTCACCCAAGAGAGTCCAGCTCTGTGGCCACCACTTGAGCCAGCTCTGCTCACCAGTCTGTTCCAGTCGACCGGTGTCCTCTCCTCTTGCTGCTTCCCTCCCCCAGAAACCAACAGCATAAAAGAGGACGCTGGCCCACCACAGACTGGGTAGAACATCTGCAGCAGTTTTTTTACAGATGTTGAAGGACCGCTCAGTCTCTCAGGAAGTACAGACCGGCTCTGTCCTTTCCCTGTGTAAAGTGTCAATGTTGTGGTCCAGCCTTGTCGTCCAGCCTGCAGCCCAGTTATTTATAGTTCGCAGGACCACCTCCCACATCGACCCCCTCGATGGACGCGGGTTGGAGAGTTGGTTTCTTCCTTCTGAAGTCCACCACATCTCCTTGGTCTTTGGAGGTGCCTGCAGATGGTTGGACCTGCACCGACCTCACGAAGTCCTCAACCAGGCCTGCAACTGGTACTCCCCCCTCCCGTCAATGCCCTTGGATACAGCCCACTATCGCAGTGTCGTCGAATATTTGTGCGTGGTGGCAGAGCCCCGGAGTTGTACTGGAGTCGGATGTGTATCACGGTGAATAGGGACGGGAGAAAGCCACGGTCCCCTGTGGTGTCCGGTGCTGCTGACCACAGTGTCCACAGTGTCCACAGTGTCCATCAGTGCCAACAGTGTCACAGTGTCCACAGTGTCCACAGTGGGTCCACAGTGTCGGCTGCACGTCAGACAACCTTTTTTTGGGGGGGGGGTGGACACTGTGGACACCT
>NW_023339763.1:351166-352158 GCF_004916995.1 Morone saxatilis | reverse complement strand
GACACTGTGGACACTGTGGACACCAGCAACTGTTTTCCTTATAGGACCCTTTTCTATCATTAACAAACTGACTCAGTCACATATTTTAGAGATATTTCATATTATATTCAAAACTGAACCGTGAACTCAAACAGTGAACTCAGGAAGTTTGTGTAAAACCAGAGATTTGGATGAATTTTGAGCAGATTATTTCCTTTTAAGGGAACTTTTTATACAAATTTGATGCTATTTTTTATTATTTTTAACAATCATACAGAGTTCATTCTTTTCTGACCATTACCATAAATGCCGACCGCGACAGAGAGGAAGTGCTGTCCTGTATTGTCAAGAAGAACCTCTGGAAAAGTCCTTAAACCTCATTGTCCAGACGAGGCCGGCAGGTCGCTGCATCGATGCAGAATCTTCCGTCAGGATGCGTCTTAGATTTAAAAAAGCTCAATCCAGGACGACCAGAGTCCAGATTTCCAGAAACCGCCGACTGCGGTTATATTTAACGAACCGACTCCTCGGCGATCACAGCTGCTGCACGTATCCAGCTGTGATGCACATGAACGCACCCTCCTGTAGCTCATTGTTCAGGTCGGTCGTGGGTCAGTTACATCATCTAAAGCTCTCTGTGGGATTATCTATCAAATCACCTCTGAAAGCCTCCCTGCCTCTGTCACAGCATCTGACCTCTGACCCCCTCTGGGGTCACCTGTAGCTGATGAACAACAGGTTTACTGTTTGATTGTGAGCGAGCAGGTTGGGATGAAACCGGTGAACTGTGTGTGTGTGTGTGTGTGTGTGTGTGTGTGTGTGTGTTCAGTCTGTCTCAGGAGCTCAGCAGTCCGGATCAGAGCGCCGAGCTGAAGCTGCAGAGCAGAGCCGTCGACTGGAAGATCCCTCGCTTCCCCGGAGGAACACAACTGTCTGCTCTGTTCAAGGTGACCACACACACACACACACTCACTCACTCACAACACACACAACACACACACACCACACACTCC
>NW_023339763.1:350484-351000 GCF_004916995.1 Morone saxatilis | reverse complement strand
AATGACTTCCCATCAGCCTCAGCTCCTCCTTAAAAGAAGTTAGCACTAAGATGGTGAACATTGTTAGCATTTAGCTGCTAGCACGTCTGTAGTAATTCAACAACACGTACAGTAGTTTGAGTATCGTGCTCCTTGAAATGTGCATATATAGATCCATATGTTTTAGAGCGGCTGTCAAGTCAATGAATTGATTAATTGATTGACAGAAAGTTAATCTGAAACTGATGTGATAACAAATGTATATTTTCAACCGACCATAAAACTAAATAATCTGGTTTTAAGGTTCAGATTTTATTCAGGATCTCGGGGCTCCTGCATCCTTCAGTCACACAAACCGCCGACCTCTGGGACTTTTCTCTTCGTCTTTACGTTTTCTTTTTGGTGGCTGAACATCGGGAATGTCGATCTGCTGGAGCCGCTCTGATTACAAATACAAACAGCAGGGGGCAGTGTTGTCTCAGTTAACGAGACTGAACCTCAACTGTTTACTGTCTTCTGACTGAAATTGATCGCACT
>NW_023339763.1:347418-350303 GCF_004916995.1 Morone saxatilis | reverse complement strand
ATAAATTCTACTTGATTTGATCTGATATTTCCGAAGAAAAACACAGAAAAATATTTTTTTAAAGCGTGGAAACCACAGGGTCAGTCAAAGGCTCGGCTTTCCTGCTGTGTCTTGTGGAGTTTAATGAGGAAATATTTTATTTTAAGAGCACAATGGACAGTTTGAAACAGGGCGATGCCAAACTGGGTGTGGGGGTAGTTAATTTTAGGAGGGGCATTACGACACTGGCTGTCCGGCTCACATTTGGCGAGTGGCGGCGCTTCTCTTGGATCCTGTTTCAGGTTCTTAATGTGAGAATTTACTGCCTCTGTTTGTTTTACATTAAAGCAAATGGATTTGTTTCACTTTTCTGGTGTTTGACAGACAATTAATCGATTGATGAAGACAATAATGGATAGGAACGGTGCAGCCCTGATAAGTTTAAGTTCTTTCTAGAGAAGTCACAGATTAGACCTGTGTGATGGGATTTAAAGAGTCTGAAGCAGAGTGGGTTTGGGTTTTCCTGTGTGAGTTAACCAGGAAACAACAGCCTGTGTCTGTGTGGTGAACTCACGGTGACTCCTGTCTGTCCTCAGCTGGAGGTCCCCGGCCTCAGCTCGGCCTCCATGCTGGAGGTCGGTCCGGTCGGCCTGAGCTTCGAGCTGCCCAAGCTCACCGTCACGGGGCTGCAGATCCGCTTCCTGCGCCTGTCCCCCGTCCAGCCGGGCCCGTCGCAGCGCTGGGTCCGATACGTCACGCACTCCGACTCCTACACCATCAGGATTTAACCCCAGTCACCTCCCGGCCTGACCGCCCATCAGTTTCATGATGGGAGGAAGTAGATTTCACAATAAGATGTACAAACTGTAAATGTTTTATTACGTATCGACTGTATTTATTTCTGTTCTCTGCAGATTTATTACTCCGCAGGAAGCAACCAGTGTGCTGGTTTTAATTAGATGATCAGTCTCGTGACGTTCTGTATTTCTCTTCATGTCTACAAATCCATGTTCAGACTTTTCATTATTCATTATTCATCTCTCCCCCGTCCGCCATCACGTAGAAATGCTGCCGGCTGAGGAACACGAGTGCTGTTTGTATGTTTGTTATGTTTGTTATGATTATTGATCATTTTAAAATCATTCTTTATGGTCAGAGCTGCCTGTGTGGAGATCTACACACAGTGTAACAGAATACAGTCACATGATGTGTGTGATAAATAATCTACAGGATCATTTAATCTCAGACTGTTGTTTGGTTTATTTTACACTACAGTCCACAAACACATTGTTACGCAGCTCTGTGGGGTTTTATTGTGCAGATAATAATAATATAATAACCTTTTTCCTTAAGGGACCTTGTCACCATTCAATAAACCGACTCAGTGATTTTATGGATATTTCATATTAAATTAAAACTGTACAATGAACACAAACAGTGCACTGCAGGAAGTTTGTGTAAAAGCAGAGATTTGGATGAAATTTTGAGGCAGATTATTTCCTACTTTTTATACAATTCTGTCTGAATTATGTTTTTATTACAACTTTTAACCATCAAACATATTTAACAGGATTCTTCTCCCTGACACTTGTTCTGTTAGACAGTTTACATTCCCACCCCAGGCTGGGAACCACTACTATAAGTAATCACTGATACACACATAAATGAGAAATATAAAATGTTTAACATGTCATAAACAGGTTACAGATCTAAATGAACATTGTAAGGTCTGAAAATGTTCTGTGCTCATACAGCTGTTACAGCTGTTACAGTTGTATAAAAATGTATATAAATGGAATAAAACTCACCTAAAACAGTACTAATATCATGTTACTGTAATATTAGAATACGTTCTACTGTATTTAACACAGTAAAGTTCTAACTACCACAGCTGACACTTTTTTACTTTTACAGTGTGCATATGTTGGGGACTATTTTCAGCGGCGGATGAATCCACATTTGGTGCTTTAGTGTGTATTTAAGTGTTTCTCAGATGGGGCTCAGGCACATGCATCATTTCTAAACTAATTATATAATAAGTTCAATAAGAAAAAGGAAATGTAAGTTTGATAATCACATTAATCAATATTTATGTTTTCAATACATTCTTTAAACAGCTGAAAACAGAAAAAGTGAAAAATAAAACAAACTGAGCCAACGTCGGATTTAAACGTCCATTTTGTATTTTGAAGATGTCAGAAATGGATTCAACGTCCTCAATAAACCCAAAACCAATCAGCTGCTGAGATATCGTCAATACAGCTGATTATTGATGCTAATGATGCTCATTGTCCAACAAGTTTCTGACATTAAACTCTGGTGCTCAACAGAAACAGGCTGCTGTGTGTCGGTTTATCACAAGAGACAGATTCACAAACACAGTCAGAACAAACATGTGACCTTGTATCTGACATTAACTGGCACAAACTCTACCAGCAGCTCCAGCAGACCAGTGTCAAATATCAAATATTAAATATCAAATATCAAATATCAAATATTAAATATCAAATATAGTCAGAGTCGACGGGAAGCTTCAAAAGCAGAAACTGACTTCCAACGCTGTCGAGAGGATTCACATTTTTGCTGATTGAATACAATAATTCTTGCTCAACAACCTGTTTCACTTCTCCTTTAGGACTTCTGGCCAACATTTATTCACTCTGTGTGGTTTATTGTGCGGTTTTGAACCTTTTAAAGAACCTTTTAACCTTTTAGAGGTGATAGACCGAGGCAGCGAGGATGACGAGCAGCGATGCAGCGAAAGGAAAGTGAAGGAAGAGGTTAGTGCTCAGTCACAGCTCATTTGAATCACATTTAAATAACTTTGAATTGTTTCTCAGCTCATTGGTTCCTGATGAAGATGGAAAGTTCAGTTTCATGTGTATACACACACACACACTCACACA
>NW_023339763.1:347070-347275 GCF_004916995.1 Morone saxatilis | reverse complement strand
CACACACACTCACTCACACAGACACACACACTCACACACACACACTCACTCTCACACACATACGCGCACACACACACACACGCTCTCACACACACACACTCACAGACACACACACACTCACACACACTCACACACTCACACACACACACAGACACACTCACACACACACACACACTCACTCTCACACACATACTCACACACACAC
>NW_023339763.1:334907-346970 GCF_004916995.1 Morone saxatilis | reverse complement strand
TCTCTCTCTCTCTCTCTCTCTTCCTGTTAGGAAACAGGTGGAAACAGGGAGGAGAGGAAACGACAGGAGGAAAGACAAACATTATACAAACAGTGCCGACTGCTGAAGAAACAACTGATATCAGCCGCACGCTATGGGGGGGGGGGTTGNNGGGGGGGGGGGGTTGATTATTATTTAGGTTTATGTTTCCCGCTCACAGGAGTACATGTACCACTGTACACACATAAAGCTTTATATTAATGGATCAATAATAAGGATTCATTGATTAGTTGTCAACTCTTTAGATAATCGAGTCGTTTCTGCTCCTTAACTGTGAATATTTCCTGGTTTCCTGCGTCCTCTGACAGTACACTGAGCGACCCGATTGTATCTGAATGTTATTGAGTAATGTCACAACGAGCAGATTTATTAGATTCCAACTGAAGCTGATTATTGTCTGTAAAATAAAATTATAAAGAAAATTGTTTTATAAGAAAGGCGTGATATGATTTCCCTACAGCCAAAGTAGATTAACTTGTTTTTTTCATAAAGCTACTGAGTTTAACTCGTATAAGACAAAGAAAAGCATCAAATGTGTAAAAGTAAATGTTTGGTTGAGGCTGTACGTTTGATTCAGATCACGTCTTTAGAATGAGAAACAAACAGCAGCCACTTCCTGCTTCATCACTGATCTACAGTGTTTATGACTTTATAATCCCACAGATGATTTATAAAGTCAAAGTAGTTCAGTTCAAACCCATCTGATGCTCCTGTGGATGTTTCACCCCTTTACACTTTAACCTACTGAGTTAAATGTCATGTTGTTTTTAGGTTGAAGACATTAAGACGTCCTTGATTGACCGTTTGACCCGGTCTCACTTCCTCCTCCGTATGATTCATCCAGTTTCTGTTCTTCAGGCTCTTCGACCCAAATAGAAACCAGTCAGCGTGTTTCGTGTTTACTCACGAGAGTCCATTTCTGTTGTCGTGGCTGCGCTCGTTCAACAATCACCACTCGGTGTACAAACTGTATTACAGGAGGAGACGTCGGCTCTTAACACACCAACGGGACGCACAACACTGTCCTCCATTTTCATAGTAAACAGCATAATGTTACGCTCTGTTGCTCTTATACACTGTACATGTTTTAACCTTAAACGGGTTATTACACTTAATGAAGCACTGCTGCACAAATGAGTGCGCACTGCTGTTTTTGGGAATGGCTGCTGTTGTTTCTGCTCATCGATCCAATTCTTCATCGATGTGTAGACAGAAAATAGACCCGTCAGCTGTTCTAATAATACAATATGTCTGAGTGTGTATCCATGTATGTGACTCAGGTGTACAGAAGCTCCACTGTTGTAAATGCTGTTTAATGTGGAACCGGTTCTCCGCTGTGTGACTGCCTCTGTTGTTATAATAAAGGACATTTACCTCGGTCCCGGATGTGCTGCTCGGTTGGGAAGCAGTAGAGTCAGATACATTCCTGGAGTTTAAGACGAGAAGGAAGTACATCAGGGTAGGTGGTTGTTGTTGTTGTTGTTGTTTATTGGTGCAGACAGGCGGTCCAGTCTTTTATTGTGAGAAAGTTGAAACTGGTTGGTCTAATAACAGAAGAGATTATGAATCTAGACAAAGGTTATTGAACCGTAAACAGTTTGTAAACCTACCGATGATAAAATGACACAACTGAAACTTAATCAGTAGAGCAAATACTCATAAACTACTGGAGCTGCTGAATGAATGTGTGTATCATATACACAGTTCAAACATGTGGAGGGTTGAGGCCAGCTTCACTGAGACTCAGGAGGTAGGTAGAGGAAGGTGACAGTAAGGGGATTTTCCACAACACAACCGCCGGCATCAATAAAAGGAATTCATAAGCTCGGAGGCAATCCAATCAGTTTTAATTCCCATCCCTAGTCAATGAGTTTGCCACAGCATGTTGCTGCAAATGTTTCACAATAAAAGCCTTGTTAAGAACTGAAAGTCTGTCTGCTGAAGGACAAACTACAGCTGGCTAGTTATCTGGCTGAAACGAATGGGCTCAGTCTTTATTAACTTTCCAGGAAGTCATTTCACAAACTAGTTTGCAACATTTGACTTCAGTCTTTGTGCTTCTTGCCTCTCTGACACACGTCGCTTCAGAGGACATCGGGTGTGTTCAATGTGCCAAATGTGGCCCAGACCACCTCCGAATGTGGTCTGAGAGATCAGATCTCAGCGTGTCCTCGATGCATCTTCATACCTGCCCTCGCGGTCGGCTCGCTTCATGTTCACCGAGGTGCAAACAGCCTTAAAGACGCAGCCTCAGAGGTGTTAACTGACGCCGTGTTTGAACCATTTATCTGGTAATGACGCCACTTAAAGGCAACTTAAAGTCCCTTAAAGGTGAATGACAAGTGTCTGTGGGCGTCAACCCGACGCACTGAGTGTGATGATGAGCGCTGAAGTGTTTGTGCAGAGGAAGTGTAGTGAGGAAGTGCCGTGGACTAGAATTCAGACTGTGTTTCTCTGAGTCACTCTGAACGTGAAGTTCACTCTGGCTGTTGTTCGGCTGATGAATAGCGGCGGTTTTTAGGTCAGTTTGGTGTTGAAATGCCTGAATCAGCATGAAACTGTCTCTGTGTCAGTGAGAAACACACTGAACTCTGACCAGGAGGAAGGACGGTTTCCTTAATGTACAGACCACATTTTCTCTCCTTTTGATCCGTCTGCACCTTTTACATTTACATACAGGATCCATCTTATGGTTCCAGGTTCTGACCCACCAGATAAAGTTCCCTGAGGAAGAATAAACATTCAATTGTGCCTCATTTTACACGAGTAGGTGCGTTTGGCCCTTGAGATGTAAAGAGACGTCGTAGTAACATTACATAAACAGACTTATTTGTCGTCTGTGGCAGCAAATGCCTCACACACCGGGTTACACTTTCACAACTAATAACTAATTCACGACATTTGTTGGATCTGTGTACCAAACATCTGGAGAACCTTTATTAACAAATTACAGCTGCATATTGCACATAATATTTAGAATAATTGTGCAGCCCTAGTGAAGTTAAGGACGTCCCGTTGTCCCGGAGACAATAAAAATACGACCCGGGACAAAAAACAGACAATTTTGGGACAATAGAGAAATGTATTATTACCAATGAAATAATTATGTTCATGCGAATGGAATATATATATATTTTTTTATTTAATTACGGTGCTTACACACACAAATCAATCATAGGAAGAATTATTGTGTTAGTCTGTTCTCATAGCTTGTATGTGAATAAATGTAATCTCCCTCCGTTTGTAGTGAGTTTGGGATTATTATTTACGGTTGCACGACACTGAGGAAAAACTAGTGATTAACCAATAGTTAACCAATAGTTAACCAATCAACCAATAGTTTCAGTGTTGATCTCAGTCTTTAGATATTTTTATAATTCTCTTTAAAAGTTGTCGTTTCCGTGCCAACAACAATCTAAAAGTATTTGATTTCCAACTTCTGGAACATTTTATGAAACCACTTTTATGCCTATAAAATATTATGGGACAGTAAATGTCACCACTAAAACCTAAACTATTCGGATCATCTGAAGAACAAAAGAATAAATAAAGGATTCATTTGCAGGAAAACAACTCAGCGCCGCACACAGGGCACCGTTTATTAGCACGCGGTCCGCAGCTGGAGTTCAAATGATCCCATCACATACAAAACACTCAGTTCTTGTCCAGGCATGAAGCTTCCTGTCAGGTCCAGGTGATGCAGTCTGCTGTCACAGGGGGACGGGAGGGTCTGTTTATCTGAGCTGCCGTCCCCGCAGACCGTCCTGCAGCAGGTGGATCAGCCGCCACCGCCGCCGCCGCAGTCGCACCATTGACGTTTATCCGCCTGGAAAGTTTTGGAAGCAGCCAGCCGAGCGTTAAAGCGTGTTTACATGCAGCCGGCTGTTTTCTTACAGAGCTTATTCCCACTGCAGCCGGTTAAAGCTCGCATCACACTCACGTAGGGGAAAGTGGATCTAACGGCGGCGGTTGGTCTGCAGAGACAAAGATCACGTCACGCCGGTCTCGCAGGTTCAGATCTTGGCTCAGGTCTCAGGAAGTTTAGTCTCTTTTTCTTTTAAGTTTGCATTTTATTATGCAACTAGAGCTGAAAGGGTTTGTTTATTTCTTACAGTTGATCCATTTTTTAAAGGGTTTTCTCTGTTTTATATCAAACTGACATTTTATACGCCCAGCAATTTATTTATTTATCAAGAAAATAATCCGTAGTGTCGACAATAGGTGCTGCTGTGAAATGGTGTTTGTGGGCGTCGCTCTCTTCCGGGATTGGCTGATGTCCAGAGCCTCACTGATGCTGGACTTTTAAAGCCGATATCAATAAGAAACACGTCAGCTCATGTTTGTTCATTGACATAAATCCATAACAACATTATGAGTTTGTTTGCAGATATAGAAAAGTCCCATTGGCTTTTTGTTGAAGGAACCAGGACGATTGTAGCTAACTTCACCACTGCAGCTGTCTGTAGTGACCCGGATGTGTACCGACTATTCTACAATGGAAAACTAATAGATAAGTAACAAGATGCCAGGTCAGCAGAGAAATGGTTCAGTTATCTAATCACAACTGATAGAAGACTGTAGCCGTCCTGTGGCTACCCACAGTTCGCTAGCTAACGTAATTTCAGGAAGTCGTTTCTGTTTTTCACCAACAGATCCGGGAGGAACTTGAGGTTTAGGAACTACCTTCATTTTTACCACTGTAGCTCCATAACTGCGATGTAAAGGCAGACGGGGGGGTTGTGGCAGGACAAGTTCAACCAGTACAAACAGTTGAACCTGTTTTTAGAGGAAGAGGCCTGCTGTTTCTGTATCTGCCTTTACTACCCAAACGTTTATCCTGTTGGTGGATCTGTGATTTAAAACGGACTAAAACAGAGCGAAAGTACCAAACTTCAGTAGAAATGTGAGATTCCTGCGGAGCCGCTGATGTTCGGTACTGTGAACTGTGAGGGTTTGAGGCTCGTCCACTGGGATTATGATCATAACGATGGTTGTTTGAATTCTCAGACTGGGTGGGAAGAGTTGATGACAACCAGTAATTACAGTTTTCACCCCGAGTCTCTTCAAACACAAACACAGTGGAGTTTACTACAGACGTATGATGAAAATCTTTGCCGGTATTTGGAAATGTTTCACTTAATTGCAGCAGCAGCGTGATGTGTAAGTCCGTGTCCTGATTTACTGCTGAACAGCACCGAACGAGCTCAGGTTACTGACATCATACGGAGGAAACACGGGGAAGTTTTAGAAGAACATTTTCAAACATCTTAGCAGTTGATCTGCAGCAGGTGGATCTTTTTAAAAGCTTATCGTCGCCTCGACTGAAACCAGTTTCTGTAAATATCAGGAGGAAGAAGTCTGCTCCTCCACTCTTCAGTTTCAGGGTTGCAGCAAATGTTTTATGATCTGTTATTTTATTATCGATCAATGCACTAATTGCTACCCAGAGCCAACCATTAGTTCAGTGTCAGTTTGATTAATGAATTACATTCATAACTTGCTGAAACCTGCAGAAACCCCGTTACTGGCTGCACCGATACAAGTGCTTACATTTGGGTACATTTCTGATAATGTGAACTAACGAGAGGTTGTAACGTTGCTGTAAAGTAACACTGAAGCAGTTTTCTGATTAAATGACCTGAAACTGGTACGATTGGTGTCGGTTCATCCCAACTCCTCCAACCAGTTTAACTGACAGCAGAGTTTAGATAATTAGTGGATTGGTTGAAGAATAGTTTTAGTAATTATCATTAATCTTTGGTCATGTGAGGATTTGCTGCTCGTATCTGTTTTATATCAGTAATCTGAATACCTTTGGGTTTTGGACTGACATTTGAAGACGTCACCTTGAACTCTGTCTTACTGTCAAGTAAATAATCAGCTAATAATCAATAATGAAAGTGATCCAGAACCAACCCTGACCCCCCCTCCCCCTGTGCAGTTACAGCTCAGTGTTTTTGTGCTTTTTGGACTCGTAGCTGCAGTTAAAAACACCACAGTCATAAACAAGCATTTAGTGCCAAAACTGGAGCCACAAAAACTTGTAAATCAGTTTTAATTTGTTTTCTTTGAAGTGCTCTAAATATAGCGGCGGTGTGGAAAGGATCAGGGGCTCTGACAGGAAGCAGCCGTCAGCTGGAGCAGCCACTCTGTTGTAAACACTTTACTGGCTGCTGAAACAGTTCAGATGCCAACGTTTCCAGCTCTGCTTCGCCAGCGCCGCCTCCTTCCAGCAGAGCTCTGATGTTTGAGTTTCTCCTCGCCATCTCGGCCGGTTTTTAACCGCTTCACCTTCAAAGCGGAGCTGTGAGGAAGAGAAACCGCTGTATTTGTTGCTTCCTGTTTGTGTGTATTGGCAGCTGTTGAAGGAAGTGACCATTTCGCACAAATGCTGCAAACCTGGAAGGTTTCCGCCCTGTTAGCACTCTCTGTATTACTCTGTGATGAAGCTGTAGGATGATGATTGAAGCCATAATCCTGATGGTTTTGATCAATACTGTGATCACAAAGAGGATTATAACTCTATAGCCATCAAAAGATGAACAGTACTCGAGTACTCTGTGGCTTTTGAGCAAAGCTGAGTCGTGTGTGGGTGTTAGGTCTTGACCTTAAGGAACAATATGATAATGAAGACCATGAGATTAGATTGAAAGCTGCTACCCTGCAGGTACAGCTGTTAACCCTTTAATGCATTAACCCAGTTTCACTGCTGCTGTCTTTATCCAACCGGGCCTGGCGCTCCATCCGTCTCTTCTCTCGTCTTTGAGCATAAAACAACCTGAGTGGGAAGTTGTGGATAAAACCTGAAACAGACGTTAGTGAATGCAGCTTTTTTTATGTGCATAAAACAGGGCTGCACAATTAATCACAACACGGCCAAGTGAAAGATCCAAGTTGCAGAAGCGGCAGTTTTTTTTGCTAAAGGTGAAATGTGATATATATATTTATATATATATATATAATGAAATACTGCAGTGCTGTACATTTTGTTCTCCAGATGTAAGAAAACATGTCCAACAAATTATATTCAAAACTGTACAGTGAACTCAGTAACTGCAGGACGTTAGTGTAAAACCAGAGATTTCAATCAATTTAAACAGATTATTTCCTTTTTAAAGAACTTTTTATACAATTATTTGTCTGTAGTATTGTATTTATCATTTTTAACTGGGTAACAACCTGCACCTGCCACCATTAAAGCTCTGTGGTGACGTCCCATAAAGGTCATACAGCTTCCTGCTGTGTTGAAATAAACAGGCCGAGTTTGAGACATTTCCTCACATTATTTTGATAAAATATTCTCGCCCACGCAGACGGTTCACGATCACCTTTCACCCAATCAGTCTGAAACTCGTTCAATTACACCAGAATAAATGAGTGACTAACATCACTTCTCTTCTGTTCTTCTTCCTCTCTGCTCTGTCTTCCCTCCCTCGTCTTCCTCTTTCCACATTTCTCAGAGTTTTCAAGAAGTCGAGCCCCAACTGTAAGGTGAGTCAGTTGCTTTATTTATCCTGCAACAACCGACACTGTGACCGACGGCCGGAAATATAAAGTATTCACATATCGTACTTCCTTCATCAGTACAACGACCTAAAATGTCAGATACAGGAACTGTGTGGGGTTTTCATTGGTGGGAGAAGCACTAGAAGTAGAGATACTGTGTGTCTATACTTCCTACTGTTCTCAAACATACTGAATCACTTTACCTACATTTATATTTATCGCGGTCGGTCTGAATCGTGATTAAATGTTCGTCACGTTGAAAGAAACGAGAGAAAATGAATGAAAGGAATCTGACGCTGTGGTTGGTTGTTGCAGGTGACAGTTTACCTGGGAAAGAGGGACTTTGTGGATCACCTGGACCACGTGGACCCAGTAGGTGAGTCAGCACATCTGGAGGTTTGTATGTTAATATTTAAGAGTTTTTAAAGCGATTGAAGTCCTGGAAAAGGTTATGGAAGTTCAGTGTTTGCTTCCCAGGACTCAAAAGGTTTGGGATTTAATGACTGAATGTGAGAGCCTTTAGCTGGAGCAGGTGTGTCTGAGAACTTGAGCAGGTAAAAATCTGAGTTTGTGGAACGGTGTTGAACTTTGTGCTGACACGGCGGTTTGTCTTCCTTCCTGCCGACAGATGGAGTGATCCTCGTCGACCCCGAGTATCTGAAGGACAGGAAAGGTAGGACGGCTTCCTCCTGAACTCTCAACATCAGAGGGCTTTTTAAAAAGGCTCATTGTGAAGTCTGAGAGCCAAACATCCAGCAGTCTGTGGTCTGAACTGGGCTTTAGGTCTCTGGTCCTCCTCCCGGCGGTCCAAAGCTCCGGTGCGACCAGCGTAAACACCAACACTCCCCCGGTGCTCCGAGCACTTAGGCCCGTTTGGTCTCCAGATGGACATTTTCTCCATAAAATAAGATCCAGTTTCACCAAAATCAGTCACACAGCTGGTGGTTGCTCACTGGTTCTGACCCGAAAAAGTGACACAGTGCGAGAACAGAGGAACCCTGTTACGACTCAGTGTAGCATCAACGTGTTAGTCTGTTATATTAAGGTAGAAAAGTTACATAATGTTACTGTAACAGCCAGAATCCCTTCGCTGCCTCTCTTATCGTCTCTTTAACCTCCGACTGATGAATAAATGCAATAACTACGATATCATCATAAAACTTTATGTATATTTATTTATAATACACTTTTCCAGGGTTCCCAGGACAACCTGGACATTTAGGGACTAGTTTTCAGTCATAACAACACCTGGAAAGTTATTAAAGTGAAATAATCTCTGTTGTTCTGGAAATGTAGTCCCAGATTGCCTACGTAAACCTGGGGGTGAATTTAGTTTGTTGTTGTTGTTGAGGTCGATAAATACAAACACAGTAACATGAACAATGAACACATAAACTGTTACGGATGGGAAGATGATGTGTTAGTGCAGTTTAGTTTCAGTTCAGAGTTCTCCGCTGATGTTTGAAGGCAGTAAAAGAGGAAGGACGAGATATTTATCTGCCGTCCTTCACGTTAGAAGAAGAGCTGGTGTTATTTGTGAGGACTTGAGGAGGACGAGCTGTAGCCGTCAGAGAGCAAACACTTAATGAGGTTAATGAGGCCGACTGTGGTGGAAACCTGAAACCTTCCAGATCCGTTCAATCTCTGTGGTTGAGGTTCGATACCGAGAGAAACAACAGTGTCTCACACAGGACGAACTCTATCAAACCCTTCCACTCGTAGTTTCATTACTCTGTGCTCACTTAGAAACTTTATTTAAATGAATACAAATTAAATTGCTCTTCTTATTTCAGAATAATTTAAATTCAAAAACAAAATCACAATTAAATCAAATAAACCTCCAATAAGTTCTAATGAGCCCACACAATTTATGTTTCACATAGATACAGTAATAATTCTCTTCCTGCTTCTATATATCATAATAATAATAATAATAATAATATCTTCCTCAGTAACCGTCTGTCCTCTTCCTCCCTGCAGTCTTCGTCACTCTGACCTGTGCGTTTCGATATGGCCGTGAGGACCTGGACGTGCTGGGTCTGTCTTTCAGGAAGGATCTCTACATCTCCACCTTCCAGGTTAGAGACTCAACTTGTGCCCGATAAAGTCTCTGAGCACTTTTATCTGACGGCGTTCTGTGAATAAAGAGTTTCTAAATAATACAATTATTATAAATTAAATCATTAAAACTGACTGAGTGACATCAGGATCCACTGAGGGGACGTTAACAAGATATCTGAATGTTATCTAACACTCTGTCTGTCTGTCTCTCTCTCTCTCTGTCTGTCTGTCTGTCTGTCTCTCTGTCTCTCTGTCTCTCTCTCTCTCTGTCTGTCTGTCTCTCTGTCTGTCTGTCAGGCCTTCCCTCCGGTCCCTGAGGAGAAGAAACCCAACAGCCGGCTGCAGGAGAGGCTGCTGAAGAAGCTCGGTCAGCATGCTCACCCGTTCTACTTCACTGTGAGTCTGCTGCTCTTCAACACGTCTGCTCTCTTCAGGAGGGTTTCCAGGAACACGTGAACCAGCTCAGGGTCTACAATTAGCTCCCGGCCCCCCAAAATAGTCCCTAATGTGGGAGGTGGAGCGCTCTGATGGTCCGGCAGTGGACGGAGATTTCTTGTGATGTCTCTGGATTGTAGCTGACCTCCAGATGTTAAACAGAGCGACTGAAGACAGATAGAGAGGTAGAGGACAGAGGACACACATTGAGGACCCGTTGGTTTTCTTCCTCGTGGTTTCAAAGATCTGATTGTAGATCAGTTTGTTGTTATTTTAGTGATTCATTAAATGTTTGAGCAGGATAAGCAGCAGTGCAGCGGTGAGACTTCCTGTGTTACGAGAGAAAAGGTCTGTGTTGCAACAATCCTCTGGTACTTTGGTCCCGGGGACGAGGAGCAGCTCCTGATGCACTGTAATGTTTAACAGGCAGCAGCAGCGAACGTCCGTCTCTCAACACACAATCAGCAAAATGAAATGACAGAAATCTCCCAGAAAGCCCAGCGCCGGTGGCCTCGTCCAACCCTGCTCATTTGGTTCTGTAGTTCCTGGAATGTTTTGGTCCAAAGGGATTAATCAATAACCTCCAAACACTCAGCAGATTGTCTACTTTGCATTTATTCAAACCCGGTCATTGAACAGTAAATACAAACAAACTGTTTGTGCTGCGAGAACTGCAGAGCAAACAGGATTCAGCACAAAGGCTCCGACTGTAGGCCGAGTCCACGCTGTGTTTCCCACCGTTAGAGCTGCTGTTCAGGCTCATTTCAATCCCTGAAGTCAGAGCAGATCCTGCAGACTGATGTGTCCTCTCTGGTTTCTGTCAGTGACCCGGGGTGTAACCTGCTTTTAGAGCAGGTTGATGTTTGTGTTGGAGCTCATTAGAGTCGCCATCGTATTCTCACTGAATGAATTACCGCCGTGACGCTCTGAGCTGCGGGGGGGTCAGTCCCAGCGGGGGGGTCAGTCCCAGCAGACTCCCGGTTAATGAGGAGCATCAGTGAACCTCTGCAGGTGTCTCTGAGGCGCCATTAACCTGCGTCACCGGGACTTAATCTGTGTAATTGAAGGCTGTTAGTGTTAATCAACCTCTCAGTGGTACGTTCACCTTCATCCCCTTTATCTTCATCACTATTCAGCCTCATGGTGGACACTGATGCTTCGTCTTCATTAGAGCTTTAGGTGTATTGTAGTATTTGTGGTTGGGAGTGGGGGCTGCTGGGAGGTTAGGGTAAAGGTGTTGAGTGTATGTGGGGTAAAACATGAAGCCTGGTTACTGAAAACAGTCCCAGCCACCTGTCACTCAAAGCCGCACACTTCATTCTGAAAATCTTTAAATCATTTAAAAGGGTGAGTTGTACAGTTGTTATGAACGGGGAAGTGAGCTCTAGAGACCCAAAGGCTGTAAACAGGTTTATTTCTGCTGTAGAGACATTTTAATGTTGGCCTCACTGCAGGAGCCTCTGGTGGCCGTCGGAGGAACTGAAGCTTTTATGTTGCTTTTATAAAAATACCTAAAAACAGGAATTGTATGTGATTGGATCAGAATATTTCCACAGATGTAGATGGCTGTTTAATATAGAGTCTGTATTCAGCAGCAGTCTGTTGTGTGACTGTGTTTTCTTCTTTCACCAGATTCCTCAGAACCTCCCGTGTTCAGTCACTTTACAGCCCGGCCCAGAGGACACCGGGAAGGTGAGATATCGAGTTAGATCACAATCAGTCATGTGACGTCTTTAATGTCGAGTAAATCTTCTGTGGAGCTTTTAAAAGTCGTCTTTAAAAACCACTTTGACATCAGTGAATCCAAACATTATTATTTATTTAAGAAGCACAGTAACTGAAGAGATCTTTCACATTTATCAACGTTTGTTTGTGTGTCTGTGTTTCAGCACAAAGTTAAATATCAGCAGGTTTAAATCGAAAAATGAAGTGGTTGTGGTGCTGAGTGTCTCTCTCTCTCTCTCTCTCTCTCTCTCTCTCTCTCTCTGTCTCTGTCTTCTGTCTCTCTCTCTCTCTCTCTCT
>NW_023339763.1:322971-334807 GCF_004916995.1 Morone saxatilis | reverse complement strand
CCACAGACACTGAACTGTCCCACTGTTATTACTGACAGTGAACTAACCACAGACTCTCCGTCCTCAGCAGCATCTCCCAGGACGACGACTTCGTGTTCGAGGACTTCGCCCGCCTGCGGCTGAAAGGCGCTGTGGACGACAAGGACGAGGACTGCTAGGAGCTCGCCAACCCTTCATACGCTCGCTTCGAAAGCACCACGCACACACACACACACACACACACACACACACACACTTCACGTTACATTCCCCGGTTGGAGGGATGGATGAGGGCGTGTTTGGACGGAGGCCTCGCGGGGGCGGGGGGGCGTCGGTGGTGTTCCTCTTAAGCTTCAGCCATTCATCACGCCGCCGTCATTTTCGCCGCCGTCTTCTCCACGTTGTCTTCTGTTTCTGTCTTTCGCCCGAAGGTGAAAAAACCCATAAATGTCGAGCCGCTGCAGGACAGAAGGTGGGCGGGACGTCGGGTGTGGGCGGGGCTTGTGAACGCGTGAAGAAACAACTTAAATAGAAGAAGAAAAAAACATACGTAGGAAGCAGAAGCAGCGTTCGTCCTCTTTTAATTTAAAATCTCGACCGTTTCCGCGGCGACGATCACCGTCTTGTACAAACAGAATATATATTTGAAACAGAAAAACTAATCTTCTACGAGCAGTCGAGGTCTGTGTTCAGTGGTGAGCCATCCATTTCCTTCAGGTTAAATACTGTAGATGCTTCTTACATCACGGCTGCAAGAGGAGGACACACACACACACACACACACACACACACTCACTTATACAGGCGACTGAAGTTCGATTTCACCAGCATCCACTCTCTCTCTCTCTGTCTGTCTGTCTCTCTCTCTCTCTCTCTCTGTCTCTCTGTCTCTCTCTGTCTCTCTGTCTCTCTTTGTCTCTCTCTCCACCAGTTTGTAAAACGTCGTCCCGTTCGCTCGCTTTCTGTTGAAGAACCGTTCCAGCGTTGATGGAGTTTTCCTTTCATTTAAAGTTTGAGTCACTATTTTTGTTTCATGTTTTCATGAAGACCAAAATAAATCTTTAAAGGAATATTTAGTAAAATCACAACTTTACAATCAGAAGGAGGAAAATATTTGGACAGTTCTTAAAAAACGACTCAGAAATATTTAGTTTGATTTTAAAATGTGGCCTGTGATCGGGTCCAAGCTGCAGCCGAGCAGCATTTAACTCTTATAAAGTCTGTAACTTTAAGATTTAGAGCCTCTGTGGGGGAAATATTCGACATTTTGAGGGAGAAAGTTCAATTTTTAGGATTTAAAATCACAACTTTATAAATTTGTAACCTTAAAAAAAGTTGTAATTTTACAAGAAAAACTAGAAGAAAAGTCAGATTTCAACAGAAGATCTGTGTGTGAGTCTAACGCTGTCCTCTAGTGGCTTTTCTGACTAAACCCAGTTCTATTAAATATTAAAATCTTTTTAAAAGGTAAATATTAGTTATTATAAACACGGAGATTATTCCTCTGTACACCAACAGACGTTAAACATTTCATTTGTTTGCAGTAAGAAAAATCTCCAGCGGCTCGATTATCTGCAGGTTCTCCAGTCAGGGAAGTTAATCGATCACCGATACGTTCTTCATTGATTAGCATGGTTTTTTTTTTTTTGTGTGTAAGGAATTAAAGATCACTTGTGTTCACTGTGTTAATGTTAACGTTGTCCACCAGCGGCTTAAGAAGTCACACCGACCCGTCTTCGTCGACACCTGAAACACGAGCACGACCTCCGATCACGCTGGAATCGTTCTTTAAACTTCAGACCCGAGTCGGCGAGTAGAAGTGGATTTGTGTACAGAGCAGCACTGAGATCAGTTCTGTAGCAACCGATGTTAGTCTGAGACTCGATCCTGGTTTAATCATCCGCCTCTTAAAGGGAAACACTGCTGTTCTTTGTTTGTGATCATCTCTCTGTTTCAAATTGACAGCGATTGACCCGAAAGCACTTTGAGCTCCTGTGTTCATCCACTGCGTCCTGTTACTGTAAACTGCATTGTGCCTTCTACATCTCACTGTTGCCAATAACTCCACATCTTTTAATTGTTTTTTTTATTCTTATTGTGGCCCGAAAACTGAGATGCAGTTTGTGAAACCACTGAAAGTCGATAAAAAAGGGGAAAAAGCCAAATTATAATCAGTGTTATTGTTAATAATCGGACTGTAAATATGTTATTGATGATTTCAAATGCAGGATTTTTCTCTATTGAATAAACTTTTGCACAAGTTTTACCGTCAACCATCTGATTTTAAATAACAAATATTTAAAGACGAGTATCAGGATCATTTTGTCCACTGAAGGTAAAAACTCATTTAATCTCATGTGACCCATTAAGCCGTCTCCATGACAACCGAGCTTCTCGATCAAACAGTGAAGAAGGTCATGAGATGTGTTCGAAAGCCTCGGAAACGAGTCTGGTTTTGGTTTGTCAAACTTAAAAAAAAAAAAAAAATTACAAAATTACAATTTAAGTGTCAAATAACTTTCTGGAAAACGTTTTCTTCAAAAGTCGCAACTAAAAAAATAGTTATTTTACCAAACAAAAAGTCATAGAAATGTTCATTTAATCAACAATGTGGCTTTCTTTGGTAAAATTAGAATTTAAATATCGTAATATAACTTAAAGTTGTGACTTTTTAAAAATGAAACAATTTTTTTCCCCACAAAAATGTCAATTTTTCAATTTTTTAAGTGGACATTTTTATGACTTTGTTTTGTAAAATTATTTAAATTTCACATTATAACTTTAAATTTTAAAAACATATTTGTGTAACTTTTTCTGATATAAATGTTTTTATTTGGTAATATTTTGCCTTTTCGTCTCACATTGTTATATATTGTTAGGTAACGTTTAATCTGTAGATCAGAATTTATCCCATAAAGGACTTTTTGTCTGTTTTATTATTGACTTTTATTCATATTTCAATAATAATTCAATAAATCTTGAAATCTGACATATTTTCTCATCGTCCGTCTTTAAGGTCGATGACAAATTACCAAATGACACTGAACATTAGTGCCATGAACCCGTCCTCAGCAGCCAATGAGAGATGTGATAAAGATAAACAGCACCAGTGTTTCCCTTCAGCTCCACCACATGAACCACCTCCTCCTCCACCTCCTCCTCCTTCCGCCTCGCCATCCATCCTTTAAATCTCTCCATTCAACCTCAGACGTGATGTGAAGGACTCCAGCAGCTTCGGGCTTTTAATCTTTCTCTCCGTACGTTCAATCTCTAGAATCAGAAGTTCTGAAAGTAGTTTGGGGTCTTTTTTTCCAAAACATTCGTATGCTGTCGTCAGATCTGTCTCTTCTTTTTAAAAAAAGAGTTTAGTGTTTTTATTTCCCCTGAAAACCACCGCACAGATCCACAGATCCACAGATCCACACAGACACAGGAGCACTGCACTTTCATTGGACGAACCAACCCACAGAACTGCAGACGGTATTGTTTTAATTATTCCTGGAGATGCACAAGAAGATTGTTGATTGTTTTTGATGCTTGGCCATTTTTTCAATTTCGAAACAAACAAAAAAAAACTGCCAAATTTCCCACCCTTCCTCCTCCGCTGAGTCACTGAAGCTGCGACGCCACCAGAAGGGAAGAAGAAGCAAACGGAGCATGTTTTTAGTTTTTGGATTTGAGTTT
Source organism: Morone saxatilis (assembly GCF_004916995.1). Taxonomy (NCBI): domain Eukaryota; kingdom Metazoa; phylum Chordata; class Actinopteri; family Moronidae; genus Morone; species Morone saxatilis. The sequence continues at coordinate 331,144 of NW_023339763.1, read as the reverse complement.
TATTTTCCAAGCAGTGCTGTGAATCGTACGAGCTGTGATTCTGTCCTTTATTTTGTCGTCGTGCATATGTGGGGTAAACTTTGCTAAGTGTGAAAATATTTTGAAAGTGCCACGCCCCGGCCTGTGCGATGCTTTAACCATAATGTCTATAAACAGGAGGTGATTTCTGCTGGTGGGACGAACACCAGAACAGATAGTTATGATTATTATGCTTCTGATTATTATTATTATTATTATTATGATGGTGACTATTATTATTACTTCTACTGTATCATCATTGCGACCATGATTATTCTCATAATCATTTAAGAGTCTATTGTTTTGCCATGTATTTTTTATTTTGAGATTTTTATTTTAGTTTTCTTTTTATTATTAAAGGCAAAATGAACTAACAGACACTGCTGCTGCACTTACTGTTTCTGTTCCACAGAAATGTATTTGTTTGTATATGCAGTTACGTTGAGTTTACAGGTTCTTTAAATGTCCTAAATATAAGTGACAGCTCTTAAAATGAATGTTAAAACAGTTTCTTGTATAAAGTTGCAGTTTCAGTCTCTTTAATGTTTATTGATCGCGCTGCAACTAGAAAATGGAACCAATGAATTTCCTTCGTCCTGTTCTTCCCGTATGGCTGTAGAATAATCAGCTGCATTAATAATCTTCCTCTCTAACTGGATGAAATCAAAGCTCATTATTTGTAGAAGCAGCTGCAGCTCAACTGAAGACAATATGGAACTGACAGTTTGATTTGTGTTGTTGTATAAATGTGGAGCCGTTAGCAACGTTATCATGGTTCAATATAAACAAAACCTTTTTATTCTAACGTCTAAATCTATTTTATAACAGTGAAAACACTGATTCCCTGAACATGTCGTCAGTGGTGAGTTTAGTGTCAACTGAAAGTGTCGGTGTGTTTGTTTCACAGTATTTATTCCTCTAAAACCTCCATATATTAAACTAATGAGAATGAATGAAAAACGTTTCAACCTTTCGTCCTCGCTGCCGATCTCGAGGCTCCGGGTAACGGACAGGTTGATTTGTGCTGCGGTCGTATTTATATAGAAATCAGGTTGCTGAACTGAATTAGTGGTTAATTATTGGTTCCATAGTGGAGATACAGCGCGATAAACACACACTGTTCATAACGGTGAGACTGGTGGCTCACCTGGTGGCTCACCTGGTGGAGCTGCAGGTACAGAGTCCTCCCTGTTCCTGGAACTGTTGATCAAAGGCAATAAAACCGACTGAAGACTGAAGCAGATTTATAAAAGTCACATTAACCTCAGAAACTGTGTGAAGATTATTGGTGGAATATTCCTTTAAAATCAGACAGCGTAAGAACAGGCGGAGCTCAGTTTGGACTTTAATTCAGTTTATTGTGAAAATGGAACATCAGCAGGTTTCGTCTGTTTGTCCTGCTCGTACTGCTCCACTCCTCCTCTGGTTAAACGTTTAGAAAACTAACACTAACAGCACTTACAGTTCTTACTGAGCCTCCGTCTGGATCCGCTGCAGGGGCCATTTCTTTTAAACATTAAAAAGGTGATTTGTTTTTGAAAAAGCGCCGCCGTCATAAAGCGTCGTAGTCGTCGTCGTCCTCGTGCTTCCTCTTCAGCGACTCCCCGGCGGAGTTCTGCGACACCATGTTGGTGGTGATGAGGATGTTCTTGGAGCCGATCAGAGACGGGTTGATGAGGACGTTGGAGACGGCGGGCGTGGACGGCGTGGCTGTGGGGGCGAGAAGAGCAGCGAGGGTTGTATCGCTTTAAACACGGTGGTAAGTATCGATACTACTCACAACCTCGAGTGGTTTGAACTCTATCGTTCTATAATCGGGCTCTGATGTCACTAACTCATATCTGACGTTAGAAATCAACTGGTTCTTACTGGTTTTGGTGGTGGCCGTCTGAGAGGGCGGGGGGATCTGCACGGTGAACCTCTGACCCGTCAGAGACACCGGAGCTCCGACTTTAGTGGTGACGGATTGGACTGACGGAGTTCCTGTGGAGAAAACAACCAATCAGACTCCTTCAGCTTTGTACTGGTTCCACTGGTTCCACTGGTTCCACATTAAAGACTCAGACTGTAGTTTTCACTCTTTCTGAACTCTCTCTCTCTCACTGTCACATTATTTGGCCCCAGATTGTTTCCAGATGTGTAGGACTCTCATTTTTCTGAAGTACTGTGTGTAAATGGTTCTTTATGTCGGCGTCCCTGCAGCAGCACTGACTGAAACAGTCGCTGCTGCTCTTCTTGTTACTCTGAGAGCCAGTTAGACTTTAATCTGAAGCAACAACCACCTCTGCTCACACATACAGCAGCTAAACATCCTTCATCTGCAGTCCCACAGTAACAAACAGTCTTTTACCAACATGGAAACTTTGTGTGCGTTTCAGTGAGCCTTCCTACTCTGATTCACAATAATGTTATTTTAACCGTCAGCTCTGAGAATTCGTTGCTTCAGTGAGGAAATAAAATAATTCATTCCTGAAGAGTCAGAGTTAGTTTACGAACAAACTTTCACTTCCTGATAGAATCAATTCATCCGGACGATGAAGCTCACCGAGGGTCGGCGTGCTCGGCCTGCTGGAGACGGCGCCGACGCTGAGGCGAGGCACCGATATCCTGCCGGCAGACGACGTCACCTGGAAGGACAAAGAGTTCACGTCAAACAGTCGTTTAACGTCGGAGACTGAAGCTCACGGTGGAGAGTTTTTACCTTCTTCTGTACGGACTTGAGTCTGTAGTTGGGCGCCGTCAGACAGTAGCGGTCCGGAGGAAGACGGGGGCCGGTGTACGGTTTGATCAGCGGCAGAGGAGCCTGGTTCTTCTGCCTCGCTATCTCCAACAGGAACTGAACACAGAAATACAGACTGCGTCTCTCTAACAGCCACTTCACATTCACTGCTCTAACACATCTGTTTCATATCCACTCACCACACCTACATTAACACAGCTGCACAATAACATTCATTCAGCATCCTTTCACTCTGTTGTTGTTTGTTTGTTGATGTTTATTCTGTTTACTGAGAATTCATGTGTCAATAAAAGTGATTCTTAAATCACACGACTGAACGTTAAAGACCTCGACAGAGTCAGAAACAAATCAAACAGAAATCTTTAATGAGGCCTTTCTGTGAGTGTGAGCGGCTCCAGCACAGACAGACCATAATAATCATTATGACACAGCGACAGTGAGGCGAGGCGGCGAGGCGGCGAGGCTTACGTCTCGTGGCGGCGGCGAGGTGAAGGACTGGTCCATGCGGCACTGGATGGCCAGTTTGATGTCGTCGGCGTCCACGGTGGATTTCTTGGCGTGCGTGGCGTAGATCTTAGCGTCCTCGATGATGGTCGTCACGTATCCTGAGAACAGACGCTTCAAACATCAGCTCGGGATTACAGATGTTGGTACAGATGTTCCTCACACGATGTTAATGAGTCATTAAACAGGAACTATAATAATAATGATTCAATAATTGTGACTGTTTGATGGAGGATCAATGAGTTTATGATAAAAGTGAAGTGTTTTTTTCATATTATATTCAGTAACAACTGTACAGCTCGATAGTTGATCAACTGATCAATGACGTTTGAGGTTTAGTTTAGTGATATTTTTAACCCTTTATAAAGTTTCTGTCTGTATTGACTTTAAACACTGAATTGTTGTTGTTGTTGTTGTTGTTGTTGTCTCTGTAATGAGGCTGTTGGCTCTTCTTCACTGAGCTGCTCACTAACACTGTCTGTGTTTGAGCGCCACCTGCAGGTCACTGAGGGGAAGTGCAACCAGTTAAACAGCTTTTTGTCCCTCCAGGCTCCTGTAGCGCTCTGCGTGCAGACTCACTGTAGGTGAACTCCAACATCTGGTTGATGACTCGCGGCTCGTACTCGGTGATCCCCATGTCCTTCAGGATCTGGATCATCACCTGAAACAGAGACCGGATCATCAGACAGAGACCGGGACCAGAGAGACCAGAGACAGAGAGGACAGAGAGACCAGAACCAGGAGACCAGAACCAGAAGAGACCAGAGAGACCAGAGAGACTCTGTGGAGCTGGACCATCAGCTGTTCATTAATAATACACATATTTAACTGTTTGAGATGATATCGCTGTAAGGACGTGATTCTTTGATTTTCTGATTTTATGGATTAAACTTTAATTATTAACAGAACGAGAATAATCTGATCTGTTTGAGTTCATTTCATATTGGAAGAGGGAAAAAGATCAATAATGAAATCTGCAAAGACATCGTCTCTAATGTTATTGTTGTTGTTGTTGTTGTTGTTGTTGTTGTTGCAGATGCTTTTAGATTTCAGCATTTAGTTTTTCTGTTTTCTTTTGGATCTTTGATCAATAAAGTCTATTAAAATGTGTCTGTATATAACACGACACATAGACTGTAATTAAATATAAACGTAATAAATATTAAATATTAAAATATAAAATAAACAAAGTGACGTTATAATTTAAAGTTGTTTAACTAATTAACAGTTTTAATGTTTATTTCGTTATTTTCGGAGTTTATGAATCAAACTAAAGTTTCCGTTAATGTTAATAAACTGATCGATCAGTCAACGTAGAAGAATAAATAATAAAAATAATAAAATTAACAAACAACAATAACTCTTGTTTACAGCTAACCGGCTACATGCTAACAGGCTAACAGGCTACATGCTAACGCTTTTAAACAGTAATCCGCCGCTAACGTTAGCCTGTGTGCTAACTGCCTGCTAGCACGCGAGCTAACGTTAGCTCGCGGCGCCGCTGTCGTTACAAACTGTAACATTTAGTTTTAAGTGAGATATTTAAATGGAAGTGTGAGCAGAGCGGACTGAGCAGGTTTTATAAACGTTACCTGAGCATCTTTAGGGATCGTTTTAGGAGCAGACATTTTGAGTTCCGACTCACTTCTTCTTCTACGGTTTCAGCGGGAAGAGCGGGAACTCTCGCGAGATTACCAACAGTTCCGAGATTACAACAGAATTATAAATGGAAGGAAAATAAATGTGCATTGTTTGTTTTTATTTGATTTAATTAAGAGTCTTTAAATATTAATTAATTTGAGTATAGATGCAACTTTTATAATGAAATCTTTAGTACACATATTTTCTGTTTTCTTAATAAAGTATTTTATGTATTTTAATTATTTAAAAGTATGTTTTTTTTAACTTTATTAAACTTCAAATAACAAACAGGAACAGGAATGGTTGTTAAGTGTGTCTAATGAATCCAAGCAGCATAAAAACAAACAAAAACATCTACAATGTAGGTTAAATTAAACTAACTGCTATATAATGAAAGAGTCTTAAGGCACTTCTCTTTTCCAGTTTTCTTCATTTATATTATAATATTATACAAAAAGTCTTTGTTTTGCATAAAAACACCAAATTAAACAGGATGAAAACAGGGATTATATTCTGTGTGAATCCACTCGTGAGTTTAACGACATTACAGGTGTAGAAAAGATGATACAAAATGTAAATAACATCTGAATTAAATCTTACTCTTTAGAGATTAAGTAAAAGTCCTGCATTAAAAATGTTACTTGAGTAAAGCGAAGATGAAAAAATGACTCAAATTGTTGATTTTCTGTCTAATTGATTAATAGAATAACGATTTCAGATGCACTTTAAACTGTTGGATATTTTAATTTATAACAAAACGTCGTATTTTATAAACTCTTAATATGTTTGTGTGTAAAAATCTTTATTTATAAAGCAACAAACGCTGTCAAATATTTATATTATATAGTAGAAGTAGAAATACTCAAGTAAACTAAAAGTATCTCAACTTTGTACTTGAGTAAATGTACTTAGTTACATTCCACCTCTGTGTATGTTTTACATTTTGGAATCAATCATTTTATTGAAGTCATTGATCGATCAGAGATCCAGTCTGTCCTGAAGGGGGCGCTGCAGGACAGACTGGACTCTTCCACACATCAACACCTGAACTGTTCTCATCTTTTACTGCAGGAAAAATACAGATAAAGTAAAAATACTCCATTACGAGAAAATGTGCAGCATTTAAAAATCCAACTAAAGTATAAAAGTATGAACAGCTTTTATATACAGTTTAATGCACTGGTTCCCAACATAGGGGTCGGGGCCCTCCAGAGGGTCACCGGCTCAATCTGAGAGCGGAAAATCTGTTTTAAGACGTTTCAACAGATAAATGTAGTAAAAAGTAGAATAATTCCCTCAGAAGTGAAGTTCAGAATATAAAGTAACATTAAAATACTAAAATAAAGTAACTGCTGCACAATTGTACTCGAGTGCAGTAAAAGTTACTTTCCACAGACCAGGTTCTGACTCTGATACTTTACACTTGTATGTTGTTGTTTATTGTTGCTGACCTGCCTCATAGTGAGGTCCTGGTTTACAAAATGCTGCTGCAGAGCTTCAGACCAGGTCCTGGATCCAGGTCCTGTGAGGTCCTGTGAGGTCCTGGATCCCGGTTTGAAACTGAAGGAGGTTCAGAGGTTGTGGCTCTTTGTGGACTCTGTTATTTTATATTTCTGATGAATTTCCAGTTTTCTGTGTGTTTAATACGAACAGACGAAGAAGAACAGTTCAGAGGTGCTGATGGGAAATAAAACTCCGTCTGTGCTTTAGAGTCGACTGAGAGCCGATAAGAAATCTTCTCAGAAGTCATAAAAGAGGCTCTGTATCGAGTCCTGTCACAGGTTTCCAGATGACTAATGACTTTAAAGAAAGACGAGAACGAGTCGAGTTCGCTGATAAAACTGTCGACTCGCAGCGAACGCCGTGAAGACGTTACAGCTCGTGTAAATCAGTGATTCCCAACACGGAGAGAAGCTCAAACAGCTGTAAGACCTGAACACTGCAGAGAGGAAGCAGAGGGGGAATAAAGAGATAGTTTTTAATTATTCATAAGTCTACTAATAAATGGTTCTTTAGTTCATAGAAAGTTCTTCTTACAGAAACAATGTGAAACAAGATGAGTTCATTTAACTACAAAAGTTTGAAAATGAAAATTTTAATTAAAATTAATCCAATTTTGAAAGTTAAAAAACATTCTTAAGTAATTTTGGTAAAATTAAGTAGTATTTTATATTTGTACTGTGAACCAGGAATATTTCTGTAACTTAAAACTAATTAAATGAAATTAAAATGACTAAAAGCAGCTTCATCAAGAATCTTTTTTAACTGATGAAACTGAGTTTGTGTCACTTAAAATGTTTTGATGTGATCAGTTTCAACAGAGTTAAAATAACTTTAAAGTGTCGGATAACTTTCCCTCAAACATTATTAAATGTTTTGTGGTAACATTTTACTAAAATATAATAAAATTATTAGAATAATATAACTAAACCTTTTATAAAAGAACATAATAATCAACAATCTGTAACCTCAAAAACATCTTTCAGTTATTACAGAACGTTCTTTGTTTTCAACATAGAACATAAAATGTTTTCTTTAAACTGAACTTGGAACTTATAGGTAACATTAATCAGTTTTATTGGTAAATGGACAAATTCAATTAATGTAATGGATAAACAGTAGTTATCTAAAAGTAATGGAAACAAGGTTCAAGGTAATCTGTAACCTTGAACCTTGTTTCCACCACACCAGACAATACAAACATGATAAATGACAAGGCTGTAAAAAGAGAGAACAATAAAACAAGAGTAAAATAAATAACCACTGGAGTAAATTCAGTTTAATTGCAGGTGAAAACAAGAAAAACTCACTTTGTTGATCTGAATGAAATCATCCTGGGACTGTGGACCTCTGCCCCGAGGGAAGAAGCTGACACTGTGCAGAGGGTGCGAGTCATTTTAAAGTCCTTATGAACAGAATCAGAGAGCTGCTTCCTCATATTTGTCTGTAGTGGATCCATTAGTGGACTCTGTTGGACCGGGAGCTCCCAGTGAACAGCAGGTCCAGACCGGGACTGAAGGTCCAGACCGGGACTGAAGAACTACTTAAAATCTCAGAAACTATCTTTGAGAAAAATGTATTTTTTTTAGTTTGTCCTCCTGCTAACATTATGCTTTCTGAGTTAACTGCAGTCAGCCAGCAGGAGGCGACTGAGAGTTTAATGAATCAAACAATAAACTTATTTTATTTTATTAGTTCAGTCTGGTTTTATTATTTCTTCTCACACGTTTCTGTACTTTTACAGTCTGATGTTGGTGTGTGTGTGTGTGT
>NW_023339763.1:320767-322840 GCF_004916995.1 Morone saxatilis | reverse complement strand
TGTGTGTGTGTGTGTGAACTACAGTTGATCAATTTATTTCTGTAAATCACATTTTTTTAATTTTCATTTGAGACATTGTGATGTAAAATTTGATATTTTACTTTATTTTATATTTTTTTATTAAAACAAATTGAATTTGTACAGAATGGATTTTTAAAAGATACAACTTAAAGTTTATTTTATAGTAACTGATTTAATTAGTAGTGTTTATTGTTCTCGATGTTGGGTATATAACTGTGTCTCGTGCAGCAGAGGGCTGTATCATTAAAGGGTGAGGGGGATTAGAGGTGAGTAGCATAGAATATAAGTAGGGATATTGGTGATCTGCTTCGTGTAGTTATAGTGTATGGCGGTGAGAGCGCGAGAGGGAATGTATATTATTGATGTAACATTGTTTCTTTGTCATAGGCTTATTAACTTTGTATTTAATTTGTATATTAGTTTGGCCGTTTTGAGTACACTTAAATAAATACCCACAATCTTCTATTTCTAGACATGTGTATAGTTAGAGGGTGTTAGAATATGTCTGTATTGATTTTAAGGGTTGGAATATAGGTATTGTTTTCATATGGAGATGAGAGCTGCAGCTGATAGTATTTGGTATGTAGAGTGTAGGTAAGAAATTATTATTTATTGCAGGATCTTTCATGCATTGTAGAACAATATTCAGGTACCAGATTTACGTTAATACTTTCTGACATTAATTGATCTGTAAGTGTTAAAATAAATGTGCAGTAAGTCATTTTATTATTATTCATAAGAACAATAAACACTAAATAACATTCTGTAAATTAAAGTGTAAAAGTATAAAGTAACAGAAATATGAAGCTGCCATGATTAACGATCGCACAAGATAAATAAAATCAAAGAGTTCATTGATTAATCTGTAGAAGAAATCTTATTGTTTTTTAAGTCGGGGAACTGATTTTATTTGTTTGTTTCATATTAGACTGAATATTTTCTGACATTTTATAAATGCAAACGATCAAGAAAAAAAAAAAAAAAAAATTGAGAATAATTCAATAATCATATAGACCTAAAAAGCTTTCAGTACCTTGAGTAAATGTACTCTTTTCCTCTGATTCATCATTAATAATAAAATATCTGAAATAATAGTTTTTAAAATGATGTTTTTTCTTTTAAAATCCGACTGAAAGAGAATAAATAAGAGTTTCGACTCCCTTTAATCAATTCTTATGTTAATCCTTAAAAAGTTATTACCACGGAACTTCTTCTTACTAAATATAGATGGATTTATTTCTTATTGCGCCTGCCTTCATACCTTAATATGAGCATCATTTTATTATGTTATTATTGTTACTGTAACAATCTTAAAACAGGGCCAGATGAAACCCTCCTTGTTATAAAAGTTTATAAAACTGACTTTGTAATCTCATTTACTCGGAATTTATTGTTCGACACCTGGAAGGTTTTTATTGTTTATTATTTATTATATTATTGTTTGTGTGTTGTTGTTGTTGTTGTGTAAAATGTGAGTGTCTGCATCCTGACAGAGGACGGAAATTGAAAAGCAAATGAATTGGATGAATGGGAATGAATGGTATGGAGGAGCGCCGTCACTCATGACTGAAGAAATGTTAGTCCCTTTTTCTGTCTCTGTTACTGTCGATTTGTAAGTTGTTGGGCGTCTTTCTCCTTGGTGATGGACTCGTTGAAGTGCGATGCAGGCGGGACTGTCAGTGGCAAGAGGTGGCCGGATAGAGGGAGAGGGTGCAGGCCGGGGGAAGTGGAGAAGGGAGAGGAATGGACTGGATGAGGTCATGGGGGGTTGGTAGACAGTCTATTACTTTATAACTTTAATTCTATTAAACATTCTCGTAACAGGTAGGTTCCATGTTGGTTGGCAGCATGAGGAAGAGGAGGATGAAAGTGGAGGTGAAGGAGGAAGATGCGAAAGAGGGAGAGAGAGACAGCGTGAGAGAGAGAGAGGTGGGAGGGAGGGAGGGAGGGAGAGGAGAGGAGCAATAAAGACTGGCCCCGAGTGACCATGCTGCAGCTTTTAACGGCAGGCTGATGCGAGAGGCCAGAGGAGAGAGAAGAAGAGAGAGGAGA
>NW_023339763.1:317759-320742 GCF_004916995.1 Morone saxatilis | reverse complement strand
AGAGAGAGAGAGAGAGAACAGGTGGAGGTGTGGACAGGTAGAGAGGAGGAGAGAGAGAGAGAGAGAGCACACACACTGCAGCTCGCTTTACCTGCACACAGGTGAGACAGAGAGGCGCGAGAGGAGAGCGAGAGACAGGCTGGATCCGCAGTATGCTGAGGGAGTCCCCTCACCTGGAAAGATGTACGTGAGTTACCTGCAGCTGGATAAGGACCCGACCATGTACCCGCACCAGAACCCGGTGACCCGCCACCCGGGCCTCAGCCTCAGCCCGCAGAACTTCGCGGTCCCCGCCCCGCCGCAGTACTCGGACTTCGGCTACCACCACCACCACCACGGCATCAACAACGAGCTGCAGCAGGCGGGTCCGGGTCCGGGCGGCTGGAGCTCGGCCTACCCGCCTCCTCCTCCCCCCACCCGGGACGAGTGGTCCTCTCACCATTACGCCGCCGCAGCCGCTGCCGCCGCAGCCGGGGGGCCTCCCGCGGGGTCCACGGTACCCGGCGGAGTGGGGCCCACGCTGGGGTTCAGCCCCCAGGAGTTCTCCGGGCAGCTGCCCGCGTCCCTAAACGTGTCGGCGGGGCAGCTGTCCCCCGGATCCCCGCAGAGGAGGAACCCGTACGACTGGATCCGACGCAGCTCCGCACCGCCCACCAACCCCAGTAAGACCCCCATTAATAATAATATAATATAATCTGTTTGACCTCTAATCATTATTATTTATTCACCGTATTAAGTAGAAATAATCTGCAATATCTCATTATTCAGCCTCATAATTAACATTAACATTACCTCCGGTTTCTCCACTTTAAAGCACTTTAATTGTGAATATTTGTAACTTTTAACACTGTGTCACTGGTAAAACTAACTGACTGTTTAACATTTTAATATGAGGCAGATAGCAGCAGTGATACTCAAATTCAGCATTATACTCAGAGAGCAGATAGCAGCCTGACAGCAACACACACAACACTTTTATTTCCAATGAATCAATAATGGGAATCAACTCTTATTTCCAATCAGACTGAAAATGAGTTTTAATGGATTTATAACTTTTCTTCATATGAGCAGTTTTATAAACAGAAGATAAAACGTATTTAAACTTGCGACACATTCTTAGAATAATTATATTAAAGAGCTTTTATATTAGTTTCCAGTAAATATGTGTCAACAACAACAAGCAGCCTAATAATTGTTATTATTTAGATATTAAATGTAAATTATGTCATATTTGATATTTTGTTATTTTGAAGTTAGATTTCAGTTTTACTTGATTTCCACCATAAAGCTTAAATATTATATATATTATATATTACTGCTCCTCTCTGCAATCAATGCACCTAAATATCCAAGTTGGCAAAGAGTACAGACTCGACCTCTGACTGATTTTAGTTTTATATATGTATTATATATGATTCAGATCCAGAAACTTTGAGGTCATTTCTGTCCAGTTTTATTTGATTTTATTGGCATTTTCTGCCTATTTATTGATTTTTCTTCCATTTTTGAAGTTATTGAAGTGAAGTTTTCGCTGTTGTCAGATATCTGAGGCTCTATAATATTAAAGAATAAAACCTATAAAGTAAAGAGTGAAACCTGCAGGTCTCCCCCTGTCGGAGGTGAAATGTTCCCACCGGTTCGGTCCCGTTGCAGTCGTGTCGCGGATCAAACGTGTGAATCCGGTTTGAAGCCGTTGTGATGTAAATGTTTCCCCGCTGGATGTGACTCCGGCCGGCTGAGCTCGGCCTTTGTCCTCCGCTTGTCTCTGGGCGGAGAAAACAAGACAGTTCCCACTTTGAAGTGTGTGTGAATAATATCACAGTGTAGAAATACTGAAGCAGTAAAAGTCCTGAATTCAACTTAAAGTACAGAATTATACGGAAGCCCATTGCTGCCAAAATCTCTTTATAATGAGAAACTTTAATTTGATAATTAATCTGATATTGTGGCTATTGAACTATTACATTATTCTGAGAGAGTTTCTCTTTCTTTTGAGATATTTAGTCATTATTTAGATAAAATAAGTTATTATTTAGAGATATTTAGTCATTATCTTTCTCATTATAACAATAAATGTGCTTCCATAGATTTCAGAATAATATGATTTTATTGGATCACTTTAATGTTGCAGCTGGTAAATGTGGAGCTCATTAGTTTGTGAATTCAACCCGATGGATCAATACAGTTTTCATCTTAATCTATAATAATACTTCATCATTTATTAGTTGATTATATTAATAGTCTAAATCTGAAAGTAATTACTAATCAACGATTAGAGAAAAGTTCAGATTTATTTATCAGAAATCATCTGACGACCCCTCAGATTGAGCTGGTGACCCTTTGGAGGGGCCCGACCCCTATATTGGGAACCGGTGGACTATCAAACTGGAGAAGCTCTGACATTGATTATTGATTAACATTGATTAACAATCTAATAATGTCCCATAGAGTCACTGACAGGTTCTTTACTCATATTCACATTGTGGTATTAATACTTTTACTTAAGTAAAGTATCCGAGTACTTCTTCCACCACAGTAGCTATCTGGATGATCCCAGAAATAAAATGCAGAATATCTATAATAAGATTTACTGATTGTTTGTTGGTTGTAAGTAGTCACATTTATTTTAATTTGAAGGTTTCACTTCCTGTCTCAGGTGAACTTTATAAACTGGATTTTAGATGAGAAGCGACGGTTAAAGTTTTATTGTTCGGTGACGTCGGGGTTAAAACTCTGTGAATTTATCTCTTAATGTTACCTTGAATAACGGACTTTGATCGTTTATCTTTCAGGAAGTTTCCCGCTCTTATTGACTTCTCGGAAACTTTTAATCACAGCATCTCAGCCATCTAATCACAGCAAGAAAAAAACCATTTATGATTGGAAATGTTATTTATTCTTCCAGATATTTCCATAATATTTATTTATTTGTGAGTTGAGTTGGTGGTAGATCTGTATTTTATGGTAATAAATCTTTAGTTTT
>NW_023339763.1:310024-317734 GCF_004916995.1 Morone saxatilis | reverse complement strand
AGCGGTTGTCCCCCAATCGGTAGGTTTGTGGTTCGATCCCCGGGCCTTCTGCACGCTTCGAAGTATCTCTTGAGGCACAGATACTTGAACCGCGACAAATTGCTCCTGAATGCATAGCATCAGTGTGTGAATGTGTATGAATGATGCACTGTATGCGTGCATGTTCGAATGCCAACTTTGCCATTCCGAGCTGGTGTGAGATGGTGTTGTGAAAGCGGTGGAATGTGAATGTGGACTAGTGCTCTACCTCTGAGCCACAGCCATCTGGCATCCTGGTATTGTAGAAAAGGCTCTGAAACAGAAAGGATTTACACAAAATAATATATTTTAAATGAATGTAGAGACATTTTTGAGTGGCTACTGGGGAACAGTGACAAAAGGTCAAAAGCAGATTTTTATTTTACATATATTATTTTTATTTAAGTTTTACTTTCTCTACTTCAGACTCGCCCAGAAATAGTTGCTCCTCTTCTCCTTTATTTTCTGGCGTCTCTGAAGAGCCGCTGTAAAGCTGAATGAAGCCTGGTCACCTGTGACGGCGCCCACCTGTCACTCAAAATAACTCACTATGCAAAATAATTATATTTTAATAATAATATGAATATTTAAAAATATATTTTTGTTAAAAATAAGATGTATTACTTATATTTTTGGCCTCTATGGGCTCCCATCCTCCCCCCTTATGGGCAGCCATTGTCTACTAATTTATGGCCCCCCTCTGAGGATCAATAAAGGTTTATCTTATCTTATTAATTTAGATTTCAACAGCAAAATAAGGTTTATCACTCTGCCTCCTTTACACCATGAAACATTCTGTAAATGTGTCGTCATGTTGATGAAGGAAACATTAAAAGTCACAAATAACAAAAAAACAACAACAACATAATTTGAACAGGTTGATGGATCCAGGTAAAGGTTAGCGTAGCTTAGCATAAAGACTGGAAACAGGGGGAAACTGCTAGCGTTATATAAGAATACAGAAAAACTGTACGTCAGTGTCAGTCTGTCTGTCTGTCTGTCTCTCTCCTCTGTCTGTCTCTCTGGTCTCCTCTGTCTGTCTGTCTTCTTGTCTGTCTCTCTCTCTGTCTGTCTGTCTGTCTGTCTGTCTGCTCTCTCTGTCTGTCTGTCTGTCTGTCTGTCTCTCTCTCTCTCAGACAGACTGGAGAGCTTTGTGATTTACGTTCCTTCATTAGCGTCTCGTCTCTTTATCTGGTGACCGAGAATCAAACTGTTGGTTTTTACTTTCGAACAAATGAAGCAGAAACTCGACGGTTCAGACAGATGTCCCCCCGTCCGTCCCCCACCGCCGCCGCCCCCGCCACTGAAACTAAAATGTTTGAGTTGTAATTCGCCCCGGTGACCGATTAGAGGACAGACGGTGTGTGTTTAAAGAAAAGAGAGACACATCACTTATTTAACTGTTGTGTGTTTAGTGTTAATACTGAATCAGAGCGTGTTAAAGAGGCCTGAAGGTCTTTTAATTAACTCTAACTCAACCGTCTGTGTGTGTGTACAATCCACCTTCCCACATTCCTGCTCAGTGTCACAGTGACATTATATTATAGTTAAATAAGAGCCTTCAGATCAGGTTCTTCATGACAAATAACATTTATTTCATTATATTTCTCAGGTTTGTCTTTTGGTTTCTGTTTTAAGGAAGTTTGTTTGTTCTTCTATCGCAGGCCAGAATCAATACTTATTGGACAAATCTGCAGCTTCTGACGTATATTCAGTGAAATCGTATGAGGAACTGAAGGCTTTGTGTAGGTAACAGACTGCAGATCGCTGCAGGGATCATGTATTTTTGTAGTCGTCCTGGTTGCTTGTTTTTCTGCAGCCAGCGGAGGTCACGTACAGCGAGTTAAGCAGATAAACAGTAAAATGTGTTTGTGAACAGATTTGAAGAGAGAAATAGTCAACATCAGAATCTGGATCCATATCTGATCAGCACTGTTTGACACTCTATGGGCTCCATCCCCCCCTTAATGGGCAGGCCAATGTCTACTAATTTTATGGCCCCCCTCTGAGGATAAATAAAGTTTATCTTTCTTGATTAATAGTTGGATTTCAACAGCAAATAAGGTTTATCACTCTGGGCCTCCTTTACACCATGAAACATTCTGTAAATGGTGTCGTCATGTTTGGATGGAAGGAAACATTAAAAGTCACAAATAACAAAAAAACAACAACAACATAATTTGAACAGGTTGATGGATCCAGGTAGAGGTTAGCGATAGCTTGCATAAAGACTGGAAACAGGGGGAAACTGCTAGCGTTATATAAGAATACAGAAAAACTGTACGTCAGTGTCAGTCTGTCTGGTCTGTCTGTCCTCTCCTCTGTCTGTCTCTCTGGTCTCTCTGTCTGTCTGTCTGTCTGTCTGTCTCTCTCTCTGTCTGTCTGTCTGTCTGTCTGTCTGCTCTCTCTGTCTGTCTGTCTGTCTGTCTGTCTCTCTCTCTCTAGACAGACTGGAGAGCTTTGTGATTTTACGTTCCTTTCATTTAGCGTCTCGGTCTCTTTATCTGGTGGACCGAGAATCAAACTGTTGGGTTTTTACTTCGAACAAATGGAAGCAGGAAACTCGACGGTTCAGACAGATGTCCCCCGTCCGTCCCCCACCGCCGCGCCCCCGCCACTGAAACTTAAATGTGTTGATTGTAATTCGCCCCGGTGACCGATTGAGAGGACAGACGGTTGTGTTTAAAGAAAAGAGAGAACACATCACTTATTTAACTGTTGTGTGTTTTTAGTGTTATATACTGAATCAAGAGCGTGTTAAAGAGGCCGAAGGTCCTTTTAATTAACTCTAAACTCAACCGTCTGTGGTGTGTGTACAATCCCCTTCCCACATTCCTGCTCAGTGTCACAGTGACATTATATTATAGTTAAATAAAGAGCCTTCAGATCAGGTTCTTCATGACACAATAACATTTATATTCATTATATTTCTCAGTTTGTCCTTTTGGTTTCTGTTTTAAGGAAGTTTGTTGTTCTTCTATCGCAGGCCAGAATCAATACTTATTGGACAAACTTGCAGCTTCTGACGTATATTCAGGTAAATCGTATGAGGAACGTGAAGGCTTGTGTAGGGTAAACAGACTGCAGAATCGCTGCAGGGGATCATGTAATTTTTTGTAGTCGTCCTGGTTGCTTGTTTTTCTGCAGCCAGGCGGACGGTCACGTACAGCGAGTTAAGCAGTAAACAGTGTAAATGTGTTTTTTGTGAACCAGATTTGAAGAGGAGAAAATAGTCCACATCAGAATCTGGATCCATATCTGATCAGCACTGTTTGACAGTTTGATCTGAGTTTGGTGCGTTGGCTGGACGGACTCACTGAGAATGAGCTGTCAATTCACAGTAGCCTCGCTTCCATAATAGCCTACCCATGCTATTATGGTCTGTTGACTCTGAAATGGGACCATTCAGTTACTAAATGAACAGTCATATATAGCTGTATGGAAGAACGCACTGAAAATAGAGTCTGAGACCAGAAACCCATCAGGAAACTGTTCACTGAGCTAATGAATGAAGTCAGAAGTCTGCTCATTTTTCCATAAGACTCAATACTATCAGAGTGGAGGTGCCACCTGCTGGCTGTTAGAAAGAATACAGGTTTAAGACACTACTCAGACCAGAAAGCTGCCCACTCATTTTTAACTTTTATCTCGTCCACAGGTTCATGGTGGGTTAGTTGCTGCTTTATGAGATTCAGTTTTAACAAAATAAGAAGTCAGGCAGTGAAATAAATTCAGTTAATTCAGAATAAATGTACCTGTGGACGTACAGATAACCTGCAGCCTCGTTCTCACCACTGGACACATAGTCCCTGATGACTTTTAGATGCATTTAGACTCACTTCCCCAGAATTCAGCCTCATTTATTTTGTATTTTGGGAAACCTTTGTGACATTAAAGCTCTGTTTGAGTTTGAAGACAGAGCTGAAGGTCATTAGTCCGGCTCATTGATTCAGTTTTAGCAGCCGGACCCTCTGTTGAGGTTTAACAGTAACTCGTGGACACTGAGTCCATAAATGAATAAAAGCAGATAGGGTTCAGTTTATGCAAATCCAGCTGAGGCAGGTTGTCTATTTGAATACAGCAGATGAGAACACACATCGGTCTGTCCGAGTGCTGACGTCAGTTTATGTGAGCGGTTTATAACACATAATATAAAATACTACATACACTTCATTCACTTTTTTACATACCAACAGTTAACAGTTTACGTACTAACAGTGATTTTGTGTTCATCATTGAAGAGGCACTCACACACTTCAACAGCTATAAAATGAGATATATGACGGTACAGTGATGAAACTCATCCTGAACCTTGTGAGTCCAGTACTTTTTGTTAACCTGGTTGTTTCTGTGTTTTACAGACGGAAAGACGCGGACTAAAGATAAGTACCGGGTGGTTTACACCGACCACCAGCGGCTGGAGCTTGAGAAAGAGTTTCACTACAGCAAATACATCACCATCAGGAGGAAGGCGGAGCTCGCCACAGCGCTCGGCCTGTCAGAGAGACAGGTAAAGACAAAGAAACTCATATAAAATATGGTTTTACTGCACTTTATTTAAGTTATTTTAAAATTGTAACTAACACAAACTCAGTTTTGTGAGTTACAGAAACCTGATTAAGTACTTTTTGGGGTTTTTTTTGTTTTCAGAGTACAAAATAAAAATCTATGTTTCGATATCGATGCGTGAGCACTGATGTTACGACGATTGTTCGCATTTAGCTAAAAAAAGAGCTGCTAGCACTGACAATTAAACCTCTAACAATTTAATTAAGGAGAAATTCACTGTATTTATAGTAAATGTACAAAAACACCAATAGAGTCACTTTAAAACAACTTTTCTCCTGCTCCAGGTGAAGATCTGGTTCCAGAACCGCCGGGCCAAGGAGCGCAAGATCAACAAGAAGAAGCTCCAGCAGCCGGCCTCCTCCACGACCACGCCCACGCCTCCCACCGGCACCAACGGCGGCGGCCTCCACGGAAATGGCGGGAGCAGCATGGTGACGAGCAGCAGCGGCAGCAACGGGCTGGTGTCCCCTTCTTCTCTGGCTTTGAACATCAAAGAAGAGTACTGAGGAGGAGGAGGAGGATACAGATGTTTTATTGGATTGATGTCGGGGACGTGGACTGAAAATTCTCCCCGAACGAACTGAAAAACTTTTATGCGCCATATCCTGCCATCTTTTCTGTCCGCCCTCTTAAAGCTAAAGCTCGTTAAAAACGTGGGCGACGTCCTCAGCAGCTTCCTGTCCCATCAGACTGTCGCAGATGATTCCTGTTTGCTGGGACGTCGTCAGGTGAAATCAAGCTGCTATAAAACAGGAAGTCTCTCAGGAGCTCTCAGGTGAAACTTTAATTCAGCTCTTCACCACCGCTGGATCCATCACGTGTCTTCAAAACTCCCAGAACTTTATTTTAAATCCTTGTGGAGATCCTAAAGATACCAAACATAATGCACAAGACAAGTTGAATATTTCCATTTGATGGAAACAAACAGGTCTTGGGTTTGTTTTCACTCCTTTAGCTTCAATGAAGAGCTTCAGCGTATAGAATATATATGAAACTGTCAGACAGTTTGTTTTTTAACTCTAAAGCTACTTAAAAAAAAAGATTTTCAGGGTAAATCCAGATGTTTGTTTTTAGCTTGTTGATGATGCATTTAAAAAAAAAAAAGTATCCTGCTTCATTAAGAAATGTTTTCTCGACCTTTATACCATCATGGTCTGGTATGAATACTGGATTCTGATTGGCTGCTGGGTGTCCATTAATTCCTGATGTAGGACGCCTAATGAGTAGTTCCAGTGAAACTGTCTGTTCACCGTCCTAAATTAATGAAAACTGAAATAAATTAAATGGAAAACGTGAATATCTTGAATGTAGTCCTTCAGTGCCTCTGAATCCTCCTCACATCCTCTGTTTAACTCGCTGCTTCAGGCCGACACGAAGTTATCTTCATATCGATTTAGCGTCAATAACATGGCTACCTAACAGAGTTGCCACCCCGTCCTGTTTCTGACGATCAAATATCTCATCAAATCTTAATTCTTTTTTTATTTTTTATTTATTTATTATTTATTTTTTAAGATTATTGATTGAGCTGCTTTTACTCGTAATTGTAACTGGTAAAAAACCTTTTGTTCCAGTTACAGAAAGATTCCTGATTAATAACTTTTTACGAGGTATTTTGTTTTCACAGGAAGTAAAAATTACAAAATTAAGTCACTTAGAATTAGTAAAGCTGACTTACATAATTTAGTTAGTTTTACATAAAATCTTCAACGTAATAACAATTTCTCGAGTTAAATGAACTTGTCTGGTTTTACAGTGAACTGTTTATTTGGAATATGAGATTGTGTGTGAGCAGGTGAGCCGCCATTGTTTCCTGATACAGACGAGTTGAAAGCTCAACTCGCAGTACCTGACCTCCGCTGCCTCCGACTCATGGCGACGACTGTAGCGGCAAACAAAATGGGACTCTACAAACTCATGGGTGACGTTACAAAGATTTGTCCCGTATTTTCGTGCTCACAAATAAAACCAACACGAGAATCAGAATCATTGAAGATTTACTTTATTTATCCTGGTACCTCTCTAGCTACCAGTCCACGATCCATACTGGTCTTTGCTGGACTTGAACCGGCAACCCTCTGGTTCTAAAGCCAACGGACTGAGCTAAACTGCCTTCGTTACAAAGAGTTATAAGATTTATAAAAGAAATATATTGACGAGTATCTCCAGCCGCCCGTATGGACGTTGTCAGATCTGAACTGCAGATGGACAAAAGAACTGAACTTCGGTCGGATAATTAGTTATGAAAATGTAAAAGTTAAGTTAAATGAACTTGAGAAAACTAAACTAAAATATTCAATCAACAAATGTTTAGTCACATGAAGGCGGCTCCAAGGGACCTCGTTCAGTTATTAAGTGCACAGCAGTAAAGACTGAATAATAAAACATGACTTATTTTAACACAGCAAGTTTCCATCATGTCTGTTGTCCTCAAACAATAAAAAAGAGGAGCTGAACTCATGTTTATAAGTTCTGAAGTGGTCTGAAAATAAAAACATTTTAAGTTAAATTAATAAAACTTGTATAAAAGTTAATGGTGACAGATTAACTGATTCCCTGTATGATGTTTTACAGTGTAGTAAAACCAGAAGGCTTTATTGTAAAGACGACTGCTGAAGATAAAAGAGACATAAAGTCACTTCTTAACTTCTAATGTAGATCAGCTGATTAGCGACTTTAACCAGACTGGGTCAGGTTCCTGGTCTGCAGAGGTCAGTTCCTATCACAGGTGGTCCAAGGAAGGTAAAGAACCGGAGAGAGGGTCATGGATCGGACCACACAGTGTCATAATGTTATGGCTGATGGTGTGTGTCTCTCTAATCTTTTAACCATCTGTCTTTCCAACACAGATTAGCCTAGCACGTAGCATATCTAAGTACAGGAAAGGAGGAAGTTGACCGAGGGTTGCTCAACTGTTATTGGAGCACAGGGCAAAAGGGGGGCGGGGCTTATGACAGGTAAATTAAGGCCTGATATCCTACAGTGGATGAAGCCGATGGGTTCGTACTCAGTTTGATCAGGATACTTTTCTATTTGAAACTGTAATAATTTGGAGGTTTAACAAACATTGTGAAGGAGTCGGATAATGACAGAACAGAGAAAACCCAGAAAGATGGAACGAAA
>NW_023339763.1:305094-309924 GCF_004916995.1 Morone saxatilis | reverse complement strand
TGTTTGTGATTTGAGGAAATGTAAACTGTGAGATATATTTTTAATATTTAAATATTGGAGAGATAATATTGGTCTATGGTTCATCTGCTCCCACTTCTAGACAAGATACCTGTATAGCTAGACCCTGCTTTGTTGACATAATCAATGCCGGTCCTCTTAGGTTGGCACCTTGGAAGCTGCTACTGGGAGTCTTACATGTGCCAATCCTTACTTTCACCAACAGACTTGTAGATAACAAAAAACCTTGCTTACCTCAAAAGAGACAGACAGATGGACAGTTTGACGACAGCGGTACCGAGGTGATTTATGGAGATTCCAGATGGACTCGTTGCTAAAAGAAGCTAACTGTTGCTAACAGTAATGTTAACAGCTAACGTTATCCGACTTTTTCCGACATTTTCTGCACCTTTCACCTAAAATGTCACCAGTTAGAATATAAATTTGTTCTCCCATCAATGCACATTCAAACTCAATGTTAATATTTCATTGGTGAAGGGCTTTACTAGCTGAATGTGTTTGTCAATACAAAGTAAATTAAATGATTTAATGTCTAAACGCTACAGACATATGCAGTTAAACTATAAACTAAAAGTAAAAACATACAATATACATTTAAACATCTTTATATTTGTGGAGTGGATCCACGTTGTGAGTAGCAACGGTTGTGCTCACATCTCATTTTTGGGTAAACAGAGCGTAATGAGAGCGGAGCGGCTTCGGGCTCTGCCTCTCCAACGCCATAAAGTTTATTGAGGGGTGGAGGCAGTAAAAATGGTTTCACCACAGAGACGCAGATATGTTTGTTGAGGAGGCGTGATGAGCTCTGATAGCAGCAGGATTCGCCAGCCGAGTTTGGACTTTTGAGATCGACATTATTGTTACATGCTGCAGATGTTTTATAAGGTTTGTTCTCATGCGAGTGAAAGTGTCGAGTAAAGATGGTCTTGACGGTGAAGTCGCCGTCTCTATCGGCCCTTTTAGATGCCTGAATGCCTTCAGATTAAAGACCACAGCAGTGAAAAGCCAAACATTCACAGAGAAAGGCTGTAAAACAAAAATTACCTCAGTCATCATCAATGAAAGGACGTTTCATTGAGCCACTGAAACAGGTGGAAACTGTTTGTTATCTCCAGAAGGAAACCCTGTTAGCTCAGAGATGCTGGTTTTATATTAAGACGGCTCGCACTCTCACTGCGTCTTTATGGCTGTTTAATGAAGAGTGCAAACGTTTGTCAGGTGCTGTGATCAATACTTTTGTGATCAGTTTGACTTGAGTTTCAGTGCGTTCCATATTTAAAATGCATCAGAGAAAAAAACAGGCATTCAGATGCTGTTTGGCTGATCAATAATACTATACTATAATACTCTTTTATTTTAAGGTAGATATTAATAACTAATAAACTAAATATGATCAGTTCTCTGTGGAGAAACTACAGGTTCAGTTCTTGTTGATCAGGATTGAGTCAATAAATATGACCTGTGTAACAGTTTCACTTTCCCAGATATCTGCTGTTACTGACTCCTGCTTCATTTCCATGAGATATAAAACAGCTTTTTTTTTTACTTCACGAAATGAAATAAAACATAAAGTTTGTCCCGACTCACACTGAGAGAAAGTCTGAAGTCTTTTGAGGCTTTTAAACAGTAGACGAGTGTAAAGAGAGTTTTTATGGCCGCGGCCTGGTGGCTCTGCTCGCTCTGTGTTAACGGCGTTAATGAGGAACAACATCCTCGGCTGTTATCACCGAGGTCAAATGTTCATCCAGTCAGAGGCCAGTAAAGAGCAGGATGTGGAGCAACCTGGAAAATATGACCAACTTATTATCACTGAACTTATGTAACCTCCGAGGTCGTCTGTCGCTCCTTCATACTAAAATATAAATTATCAATAAGAACAGGATCGGTGTTTTATTTTATCAGTTTGTCCTTCCTGGAAACACACACACACACACACACACACACAGGAGACTCCTCAAACACCAATGACAGCTTGGCGATTTGACGAGGGCGGCGGCCATTTCAGGCCACATTTCATGCCTCCAAAACAAAATGGTTGACAGCACAACACCATGGTGACGACCTTGAACGGCTCGCTCGGACCTCAACGTTACGATTTAACAAAATAAAGTGCAGAATGAACATTAAAGCGCAGAATGAACATTAAAACCCAGAATGAACAATAAAGCGCAGAATGAACATTACTGGGACACTGAACGCCTCGCCTGCGTTGCTTTTAAAATCTGTTTGTAGCCAATCAAAGATGTTTACTCCATCATCTCAACAATAATTAGAGCAAATAGTAAAAAGGAAAAGACAACAAAGTGAGCAAATAACTCTCGCCTCTCGCCGGCGTCCATAAACTCTCGGGGAATCGTCCTCATCCAGACTTATACAGCCACATGTTTATGGGCCATTTTACCATAAACTTTCATTTACAATATACTTACTGCCCCTAATACGCCCCTGTATTGGCCACATTGATTGTGGATAAACAGTGGAGTTGTAAAGGAGCAGTGGAGGAACGGTAGTGCGCTGTAAAGGCCAGATAATACTGAAGACACGACGGGACTACTGGTATTCCCCCGTAAAACGCCGCAGATTCTGAATGAGGTTTGGTGTGTGTCACTGATTGTGTGTGTTACACCGGCCTTATACGCGGTAGTTCGTCAGAGGTGGTGAATAAATGCAGAAAAACACACGATGGGGATGTAAAAAAATCTTGTAGAAAATCTACAAAAATATACTTTAAAATTAGGTAAAAAAACTGAATTTTATACAATTTTATATTAGAAAATAGCAGTGAGAGAGAGAAAAGAGTAGAGGTGGTAAATAAATACAGAAAAACACAATGAAGAAGTAAGAAATTACAAATTTAACTTGATGATCCACAGAATTACATACACATTTATATATATATTTTAAGAAATAAAAAAATAAAACAGCAGAAGAGGTAAAGAAAAAATACAGAAAAACACACAATGAGGATGTAAAAAAAATAAAATAAAATGTATAAAAAATTATATATTTCAAACACTTTTAAATAATTCAAATGTTTAATATAAACATAAATAATATATAAAAGAAATAATATTTATTTAATGAAATAAATGGATAAATAAATTAAATGCAGCAGATTCTTAATGAGGGTCTTTATCACTGAAATTAATGTACAAATAAATACAAACTAAATATAAAAATATCACCAAATTAAACAACAAAATATTAAAATGTCCTGCTTCTGTCAAAATAAAAGCATGAGTTGTTTTATAGCAGCAGTGTGTTCGGGGGAAACGAGGAGTTTTATGAAGGAGTGATTGCAGTCTATCAGTCAGACAGATCGTTGTCTCCAATTACAGCTCATCATACAGTAAACTGCTGCAGCCCCATTAACCTACATCACACACACACACACACACACACACACAAAGTGTCTTATCAGCCCAACAATTTCAATTAAGTGAAGTTTATATTATTGTCCTGATTCACTGT
The DNA here is from genome assembly GCF_004916995.1 of Morone saxatilis. Taxonomy (NCBI): domain Eukaryota; kingdom Metazoa; phylum Chordata; class Actinopteri; family Moronidae; genus Morone; species Morone saxatilis. The sequence continues at coordinate 306,435 of NW_023339763.1, read as the reverse complement.
CGTTTATTATTATTTTACTGCCGTTAATGTGCCAGTAAAAAGCAGCTGTTTTTATTCTGATTGTTTACATTGTGTTATTATATTTGTCCACATAAAACATACGTATATATATGAAATATTACTGCGGTTAATGTGAAATACTGTACTGTAGGATATATACATATATATATATATTCTATATATTGTCATGTTTATATTATAATGTACATACAGACTGTTATTACATTTTTCTATTTTTATTTTGTATATTTTTCTATTTATATATTGTAATATAATGCATATTTTTAATGTTCTTCTTATTTCTATTTCTTTAATGTCTTGTGAGCAACTGTAATGAAACAAAAGTATATAAATATATATAAAATATATAAACGTAAATAAACATAATCATTATATCTGGCTTTATGATTTAAATATATATAATATATAATAGAATATTCTTTATTAGTTGTCATTAATTGTCATTGTCATTAAATCATTTGAACAAAACTACTCTGAAATTAATGTTTGTGGAACATTTTAATCCAAATCACTTAATCAGTTTATAAAATGTTTTTATTCATCATCAGTATTAAAACTTTATTTAAAGTCTGAATTTAACAAAACATTTGTTTTAAAACTGCAGTTTGTGTCTGTTAGAGGTTGATGATAATTCCCAGAATGCACTTCAGTCACTTTGTTTCTGTCCGATGGGACAACGTGGTTTATTCTGCTTTCTCATAAATACTGTGTGTAAAGAATGAACGACACTAAATTAATTAACTTATTGGTTCATCTGCCAATTAGCTGAAAATCCTCCGTCCAAAAACATTTTTCTGACCATGAAACTTTTTCTCTTCATGTTTTCTTACAAACAGAAAACTACAGCGACACATTATTCTTACTCTGATTATTACATTAATTTAACAAACACAAAATGTTGGCGCTTGGTCGGAGTTAATTTGGGACTTTTCAGACTTCAGTGTAATATATTGTGTAATAATTATATTGGGTTCAGGGTTGAGGTGAATTATGGGATTGTGTAACATTATTTTATGTTTTATGTAGAAACTCTTTAACTCTCAGCTAACAGTGCTCATTGTGTCACATATAAATGCTTAGATGTGACCTACTATACGCAGTTTTTTAGCTTTTATTTATCACCTGTTGCTCTTTTCTAGTAATATTTCTGCTTTACTAACTTTAACTAACAACCGATCATAATGTGATTCTGGTTCTGGTTCTCACAGCGGAAGCTAGAAGTTCATATTGAATCAGTAACATTCAGTCACTGTGGATCATTTCTGACCTGCTTTTACCTGCAGTTTATAAGAGCTGGTTAACAGGTGTGTGTGTGTGTGT
>NW_023339763.1:304755-304912 GCF_004916995.1 Morone saxatilis | reverse complement strand
GTGTGTGTGTGTGTGTCCTACCTGCCTTACCTTTCCCCCTCATTAACCTTCGTCCTGGTGATAATGTCGGGGGTTTCGACATTGCAGAGCCCTGATTCCTCTCCAAGTTCATGTTTAGTAACAGCACAGATAGTCTTCCTCTTCTTCCTCCTCTTCT
>NW_023339763.1:303636-304655 GCF_004916995.1 Morone saxatilis | reverse complement strand
ACAGACATGAGTGAATTTGGCTGTTTAATTATTATTATTATTATTATTATTATTATTATTATTACAGTGTGGAGACACTGTAATAATAATAATAAACATTAATGTTTCTGCTCTTTGAAAAGTAAAACATGTTTATTTGTTAGACACAGAGAACGTTAAAGTGTTTTATGAGGTACATAAACAACATTAAAAACACAATAAAATCTAATAAAACAAATGATTTGTCGATTTGTAATTTATGTGATTTTATTACTTTTGATTTAACTGAATTGATGCAAACAGATAAAAATAACTTCTATGAAGACCATAAGAGGTTTTTTTATTTTCATCTGTAAGATTTTTAAAAGATTAAAACAAAAAGTTCATTTAATATATTTAATATATCTTTATTGTCTCAGGTGGAAAACTTGTCTCGCAGCAGATCAAACAGTTAAAATATAATAAATACATAAAATAATAGGGAAGAGCTGCTCGTTATAAACTGAAACCAAAAGAATAAATGTAACACTTTATTAACTTAAATACTTTTATATGTTTGTATACGTTTTATACACTTAAATAAAACCAACATCTTCATCAAACTGTGATATAAACTTAATGTTAAATATCTGATTGATTAATGAATATAAATGTTTTCATAATTAAACTGCAGCCTGATATAGGATAAAGTGATAAAATATAGTTTATTCAGGATCTTTCATTGCATTGTAAAAATATTACAGGTAAAAGTTGTACGTTCATATTTGTACAGTTATTGATCTGTAAGTGTAAAATAAATGTGCAGTAAAGTCATTTATTATTTATTCATAAGAACAATAAACAATAATAAACATTTCTGTAAATAAAGTGTAAAAGTATAAAGTAACAGAAATGAAGCTGCAATGATTAATCGATCGACAGATAAATAAAATCAAATTAGTTCATTGATTAATCGTAGAAGTAATTCTTTATTTTTTTAGTCGGGAACTGATTTTATTTGTTTTGTTTCATATTAAACTGAATATTTTCTGACATTTTAT
>NW_023339763.1:303198-303577 GCF_004916995.1 Morone saxatilis | reverse complement strand
TGAGTAAATGTACTTTCCTCTGATTCATCATTAATATAATAAAATACTAAATAATAGTTTTTTAAAATGTGTTTTTTCTTTTAAAATCCGACTGAAGAGAATAAAAAAAGAGTTTGACTCTTAATTCAATTCTTATTTAATCCTTAAAAAGTTATTACAGGAACTTTTCTTATAAATATAGATGGATTTATTTCTTATTGCCTGCTTCATACTTAATATGAGATCATTATTATTATTGTTATTATTGTTACTGTTAATAATCTTAAAACAGGCAGATTGAAAACATCTTGTTATATAAAGTTTATAAAACTGACTTTTAATCTCATTTACTGGATTTATTGTTCGACACCTGGAGGTTTTTATTGTTATTATTATTATT
>NW_023339763.1:299078-303108 GCF_004916995.1 Morone saxatilis | reverse complement strand
TGAATGGATGAATGGATGAATGGAGGAGCTGCCGTCACTCTGACTGAAGAAATGTTAGTCCTTTTTCTGTCTCTTTACTGTCATTTGTAAGTTTGTCTCTTCTCCTTTGATGAGCTCTTTGAAGTGCAGCAGCGGACTGTCATGCAAATGGCCGATAGAGGAGAGTGCAGGCCGGGGGAGGGAGGAGGGGAGAGGATGGATGGATGGAGGTCAGGGGGGTTGTAACATCTTTACTTTTAACTTTAATTCTATTAAACATCTCGGTAACAGGTGGTTCATGTTGGTGGCAGCAGTGAGGAAGAGGAGGATGAAGTGGAGGTGAAGGGAGGAAGAGCGAGAGAGAGGGAGAGAGAGACAGCGCCTACATGCCTTAAGTGTTGGTTATTTTTTTTTTGGTTGGTTATTTTTTTTTTGGTAGCGCCTTCTTTCACTGTCTGTCGTATTTGCTTTTCGCGTTTCGGTTAAAGAAATACGTCGAAGCTGGAGGCTGTAACGCTCAGCCACCGTGTTTTCCGAGATTGTTGGTGCAGGGCAGCGAGGCGACAATGTCTGCCTCTCCGCTGACCGACTGCAGTGACGTTTGCGTTGAGGGGTTATCGATAAATTACTTTTTTCCACAACACGTTTCTACACCGAGTCCTTTTTAGTTATGCAATCCTTCAGTTATGTTGCCGATTTTTGGTGTTATTTTCTTTTAAATGCGAATATAAATGTAAATATATATATATATATATCGCTGTGATATTTATTTTGCTGACAGTGGACTACATGTGTATGAAGCCACATGGATAATAAATATATAGATTGGTTTACGCCTAAACATTTTATGTATGAACTTGAAGTGGATTTTTTAAAAAATATATATATCTTATAAGATCAGATGGTATGCAGTGGCCAGTAAATTAAAAAAACGATGTTATGAACTCAAATTAGGATGTTATATTGTCAGTAAATGTATTTATATACTGTGTAATTACCTACCCTGTATCTCAGATTTTACCCTGTTGTGAGTTCCTTGTCTTTATTTAGTAATTTATATATATATATTAACTCTGCAGACTGGAAAGAAGCCCACAGCAGCTGTGTCTATCACTTTAAAGACGGTCCCTAACCGGCTGTCACAGCCATTCTGCTGAACAATGAAGTCTTTTTCAGAGACAGTAATGGACAAACATTTAGTATATTAATTTCCCCACATGCTTTTCTTTTGATTAAGTTATTTTCTGGCTTTTAGGGTTTCTCTCTCGTGTGTGTGTGTTTATGATTAGCATTTTGTTCTTTGCTTTCAAACGTGCTCTTGTTCATCAGTGTGCCTTTCCAAGTGCACAAATAAAGGATGCTCTCTCTTTTTTTTTGAGAGTAATTACATGTATTTAAACTATCTGTCACTGTGTTGGCTCCAAGGTGGGACACGTTCCACATCAGCGTTAGTTCTCTCTGAACGCTGTCAGACTCCAGTAGTTCAGGCTTTAAGATGTTTCCCTTTGGCTACAGCGAGGAAACGTTAGGAGACAGTGAGATTGTGCAAAAATCATATTTTTAAAAACAAAACTTTTAAGATATGTGGTTCTACATCGCTGTTTACTTTTATGACACTTGTGGCAGAGTTTTATTTTTTATTACACTGAAATTTTAAGATTTACTCTTTACCAAAGATCTGTCCTCCTTGCATTAAAGTTTTATTTCTAAACGTACCGCAAAGAAATATGAGTAGACTGCACTTTCTGATGCCTGAAATAGTTTGTTAAAGTTCACAGATTAAAACCCAACAGCCTGTTTATTGTCCCGTCTGTTTTTTTTCCCTCCACTTCAGCTTTGAGTATGCATATACAATGAAGAGGCGTGTGGAGGACCAGGAACTAATATTTGCGCCCCAGCAACAGCAATCACGTCGCCCCCCAGTTCAAGGTATAGCAGACAGCTTCCAGCACCGGGCCCTCGCCCCAGCTCCTCCTGTGATAGAGGCAGCTGCAGACAACATGCAGCCATCCACCGGCATCCAGTACTCTCTCCCCCAAGGCTACCAGGTATGAATCAGTATCAATAGTTCGGTTTGGACAGCAGCTCCCAGAGCAGGAGTTGCTGTTATAGCTCTCCTCTTAATTTATTTGTTTTTTAAAAGTAGGTAAATCTTGCATTATAAATGTTTCACAGTGTAAGATTAAACATTTAAAAACCTTTATTCAGTGTAATTATTATAATATCTCGTCCTGATCAACAGATGAATTACTTTCTCTGTATTTTATTAGAGAAAAGGCTTTTCTTGTCACAAATATGACTTTCTATGAACAATGCAGCTTATATTTTAACACAATATGAAAGTATGTAAANNTTTCTAATCTTTCTTTTCTGTGTCATTAAAGAAAAAGCTGATCTTGGTCAGTTATAAGAATAAGACTCTGAGTGCTGTCGAGAAATGTGGTTTCGCAGATTGATTGTATTTCCAAAGTATTTAACTTCTACACACCTTACACACATCTTCCCATCGACCTCATAGAACCCAAAATGCTGCCACATCGCAGCTTTTAAAGAAGCCGGTGCTATAGGTTTTGTCGCTCGCAGCCACTTTGTCGCCACTAAACTTTGGATGTAAACAACTCGCACATGTGTGTTGGCGGAGAACCGCCAGGCAGAAAGGAGAGTTTTCTGTAGCGCTCTACAGCACGCGAACTAATTTAATAAAATTCCGATTATTAACTTATCTGCATTGAAGAATCGATTACTTTTCCCCTTTTCACCCCTGATATGTATGTACACAACTTGTTGTAACCCCACTGAGGACATGGTAATCTTTTATCGTGTATGGATCTTAAATTCTAGTATTTTCTTCCTTTAAAGGTGCCTACAATGCCTCAGAGCACAAGTGGACATGGACACGGACATAACAATACAGCACCTCATGTTGGTCCCCACGCACACAGCCTAGCGGTTCAGTCCCAGGGCCCAACAGTGGTCCAGGGTCACGTTCATCCAGCCGCACCCATGACTTCAACTCAAGGACAGCAGCAGTTTCAGCGACTGAAGGTATCCCTACATGGACTAATATACCAAATATACAAGACAAAGTCACAGCCATGTGAGCCAAGTGTGATAACGTGATGAAATCTCAAAAAGCAGCCTTTGTACTAAGTGAGCTGATTGGCACGTTTTGAACTTTTTGGACTTTTCTCATTAGAAGTCGATTTTTATTCTGCGTATGCTGGTTACAGAATGTTTGATTCAGGGGAAATCAGACATTTAGTTTTGTACTTTTCTCTTTTCAGGTTGAAGATGCCTTGTCCTATCTGGATCAAGTGAAGCTGCAGTTTGGGAATCAGCCACAAGTTTATAATGATTTTCTTGATATTATGAAAGAGTTCAAGTCTCAGAGGTGAGTTCTGATTGCGTTGCCATTTTCCTTAACATCTGGAGAAAATCCATATATAGTATTTCTACAAGTTCTACAACATGTAACATGTGGGACAATATCTGTGGACCCAGTTAATGTCGAATCAGATGCTAAATAACTATCATTTATTCTGTTACTACAGCATAGACACTCCTGGAGTCATCAACCGTGTATCCCAGCTCTTCAAGGGCCACCCAGACCTCATTATGGGTTTTAACACTTTCTTGCCACCCGGATATAAGATTGAGGTTCAAACCAACGATCTAGTCAATGTGACCACGCCAGGTCAGATCCACTACATCACTCCCCATGGTATCTCTGTTCAGAACATCCCTGTAAGTGGAGCATCCAGCCAACCTGTGAGCCAGCACCAGAGTCTTCCACAGGCTGGCCCGCATACTACCACCACCACCACTGCCGCCGCCGCCCCCACCACCACCACCACCACCCCACCCACCCCTACCCAGCCTGCTCCAAATAAAACCAGCAAGGTAGATGCTGCTGTATTGATCATTGAACTGCGTCTCATAGACTAGAACATATTCTGGGCTAGGGCTGCTCGATTGTGGAAAAAAATCATTTGGGTCAAAATTGAAATCACAATAACAATTATTTTTATAAACTTCAGAAACATGCTGCATT
>NW_023339763.1:293104-298978 GCF_004916995.1 Morone saxatilis | reverse complement strand
GAACCTTTACAGCAGAAAGTAACAGGAGATAAACCCTCCTGTTTTCTTCTTCTGTGGTCTCGTAGTAAAAAGATCGATTAATAAATACAAACATTAGTTTACAGAAATGTCACATTGGACAGAAACAGTTAATAAAGAGTCACTATTCTTATTTTATGGTGCTTGATTGTCAAAGACATTTACAGAATTTACATTTACCGCCAGTCAAATTAAAGGGACTGTTGTCACCCAAAAGGGGGCGGAGCTTAACACAAGGCCAAAGTACCCGGATGTTCAATAATAATTTATTAAAGTTATTATAATTGATGATAACTGTGTGAAAAGATCAATAAAACTCATTTTTAAGAATCCGCAGTGTGTCGCTTCCTGAGTCGACGATGTTTTTTTTTTAAGATACGACAGAAACCTTTACGAGTGGCGAGCAGAGCCGGAGGAGGCTGACGGGCCGTAAAGGTTAATCATTTTAAACACACACACACACGTAGCAGCGTACAGTTGGCGAGGTGTCGTGGTTCTCAGGGCTTTATGGCATCAATGTGTGTGAATGTGACCATAAACGCCGCGGGTAAACACGAGGGCGCCGTCGGTGACGAGCTGATGAATAAGGTCTTTTTAAGAATATGTTTGGCGAAGAGGCGAGCGGTGGGAAAAACAACACGGCGTCTCTTCTTCTGCTCGCCATAACTGAACGCCAGCTTCACTTCCCGGTTCACGGAGAAATGTTTGTGACCACGAGAGTTTATTAATAAAAGTTCCTGTATTTACGAATATTAACACAGTTTACGTAATACGGAGATAAAACCAGATAAAAATACTTGTTACATCTCAATCTTTAATTATACGAGTTGTTTGAGCCGTAAACTGAATCATGTGACTGTGATTAAACTCTTCAGTGCCGTTAAAATTCACTTTATCAAATTTAGATCAATATAAGTTAAAATGTCTCAACTCGTCCTGTTTAAAATCAACCTGAACCCTGTAGTGCTAAACTGCTAACTCAGCTGCAACGAACTTGCATTTAATGAGGGATAATTTCAGATTAAATGAATGATGAAATGAAATGAAATTAATGAAATTAAATGAAACACTAATTAAACATGAATTAAACAATCTCTGAGTTGTTCTATTAATGTTCTGTTCCCTGTGAGTTTGATTCTGTCGTTGCTGATGAGCACTGTGCTGCAGGGATTTCAACCAGCAACCGTCCAGGTGAAGCGTCCGTCCTCTTGTCCTCAGTTTCCCTCAGTTTCCCTCCTGAAGAGGAATTATCTGCGTCTTTATGGATTTATGGGAGATTTATTGTTTTACACTGATGAGTATTTAGTTTAGTTCGCTGCCGTAAAATCACATAAAAGCCACAATAATTCTCATCACACGAGTATTTGTGTTTTCAAGTGTTTGATTGATGTTATATTGATATTATATTGATGTTATATTGATATTATATTGATGTTATATTGATGTTATATTAAGAGCAGCTCCTGGTTTAATCAACAATAACAAACTTTATATAAATTCATATTTATTCAATATTAAATGAACCTTTTCATTACTATTTTTATTTGACTTAAAATTAAGGTTAACTTTATTTATTACAACCTTTTTACTGTTAATTGTTTCAGTTGTTCTGTTTTCAAATTAAAACTTCACACAGTTTAATGAATGAGGAGGAGATTAAAAGTTGAACAATAATAAATAATTTAACAAGTTAATCAGGCAGATTTATTAGATTAGAAAATTCATGTTTCTGTGATTTTGTTTAATTATAGCTCATTTTTGCATTTGTCCAACATTTTATTATTAAAATCAGATTAATTCCAACTTTATTACTTGTAAATCTCACAAATCAAATAAATGAAGTGAAACACATTGACACAACTGCATATTAAAGGTTCAAGGTTAATTTATTAAATAGATTAATGGATCTAATGAGTCTGACCTTTGACCTTCTTGTTGCTGAATGTGATTTGAAGATAAAAACAAAGAGTCTGAAATTAATGAATTTATACATCGTAGAAAGTTACAGTGGAAATTAAGTAATTGACTCGTGTTATAAAATAAAGTTGATTGTGGCGCCCCCTGTGGACAAAACCGCCTCGTTTCATTGAATTCAAGGGGAGTCCGACCCGGTGTCGTTAAGAATAAATCTAAATAAATCAAAATATTATTGTAGATCATAAAGAGGAATCAGTGTTCATAATATTTGACAATCATATTTATCCATTTAAATTAAATATAGATTGAATTATCCACCAAGGTGAATGTTTACTTTCTGTGGTTCATTAAACATTTAAACAAACAACAACAACAAAAAATAATAATGAATAAAATAAAATACACAACATGAACTCACCCTGAGAAAGAAATGACAAAACATTTAAGAAAAAATACGATTAAAATGTTCAAATGGTTTCTTTATAATAATAAATACATAATAAATACAAACTGACAATGACTTCTTTCTCTGATTAATTGATTCAATATTATAATCTGAAAACTCTGACTGTTGATAGTTAACATGAAACTCTGCTTCATGTTTATTATTGAATGTACAGCAGCAGGTCAGACTCTATCTTTATCTGTTCATGTTTAACTTTATTTAACATCCAACAGTGTTACCACAATAAAACAAAGTAATACAGCTGCTGTTAAATGTTACAAATTATATTAAATTAAAGTGCAATAAAGGTTTTAAAACAATTACAATAAAATAAACGTGAAAGAGAAACTCCTCGACATTAATCAGAGATATTAATAATAATAATACTTTAATTAAACCGCTCCAGGCGTCGCTCAGCTTTACATTTTTCTCCTAAAGACAAAAGAAACAAGAAACAATAAAGAAGGACGGAGGAGACGAGATAAGGAGGACTGTGTGTGAACTGGGTGTCCATCTTGTTTCTGTTTCCCCCTGTCACCTGTCCTCAGGTAAACATTAACCCGCCAACGGCCATAAAACTCCACTTTATGGAAAGTTTGATGATGGTGGCGGGTCGTAAACGCCGAAGCCCTTTATGGCCTCGCAGGTTGTTTCTGCTCACCTTGACACAGTCTGCAGTTTAACCCACAAAAACGTCCATGATTTTAATTCTAAATGTAATAAAAAATAGCCAATATATCATTAAAACATCTACAAATGGGCGACATTTGAATGACAGTAGACTTCTTTTGCCTGTTTGATTTGATTCTTTGTTAAATGGTCTCAACACAAAGCGTCTAATGTTGTGTTTTACATTTATTTTATTTGCTTGGTCCAATATTTTGGCACCTCAGGGCCACCGTACAGGTCGTCTACCTTACTGAGCACTGGTTCAGTGTGTTGTGTAATGTTTGAATTAAGTTTCTGTTTCTTTCTGACTGTAAAGAACTAAAATAAATGTAAATTAAATGTAAAATAAATCTGTGCAAGTAGTTTTTCTTTTTGTCTGAATGTTTGTTTTCATTTTATTCTACGCTGATTGACTGAAAAAACATTTATTTACACCAAATAACCGTCATATACTACTAATAAAGTTCATTGCAGGTCATTATGTCGTATTAATAGTTGCAGAATAACTCAATAAAACTGCTTCAGTGCTTCTGTACGGTCAATAAAGGAGGCGACAAGTGTTTGTGTCAATAAAGTTTCTATTTGGGGAAATGTCTTTGTCACAAATAAATAAATACATTTTTGATTTCGATTTTAAAGTTTCTTTTCTTTTGTGTCTGACACAGAAGTGTATTGATCTAAATGTCCTGTAGTGATATATTCACTATATATTGTCACATGTTTACTGTTTATAATAAAGACAAACAAACAAAGTGCTCACAGACTGAAGAAGAAACTTTATTGTCCAACATAATTCTGACTTTATAAACTTTCCTAAACAAATAAATCTTTTCAGAAGGTTCAGTATGTGTAAGTTTATGTTTATTTCGTTTTAAAACATCAAATTAAGTGATAGTGTGCTGATGTTAACGGCTGCTGCCACCTTGTGTTCAACATCCGAACAACAACAGAAGTTACTATTATAAATATAATTATGAAACAACTGGATAATAATATAAAGTGAGAACTATAATGTCTGAATATTAATAATAACAATAATCAGCAACAATTTTAATCATCACATTTTTCATTAAACAAATGTATTAAAAAACGGTTTATAAAGCATTATTATTATTATTATTATTATTATTATTATTATAGCAACATTTTATTGACCAAACTGATTAATTGAGAAAGTATTTGCGTAATGAATCTTTTTTAAAATATATTTTTTTATTGAGGTTTTCAAATATCAGAATCAGAAATACTTTATTGATCCTCAGAGAGAAACAGTTGTTCCACTCACACAACGTTAAAGAATATTACTTATATACAATATCTAACACAATATATAGAATATAAATGATTGTAAGGTATAAACATATAGTAAAAAGTAAAATAAAAATAGAAATAGAAATATAATACAAGCCTCTAGATATAATAAAATAATAAGAGCTTATATACAAAGTGAAGTTTTAAGATTGTGAATTACAAAGAATAACATAATAATCCAGTGAAGTGCACGTTGACCCGGGTATTGTACTTAATAACTTCTTGCACATTAACCAGTTTAATGACTAATGACACTCTGAGAGAGGAGTTGTACAGTTTGATGGCTTTTTAATCAACTTTATTATAGTTATCACATATTATACATTACATAGACTAAGACAGTGCTTCAGTTAAAATCCACAAAGTGCATCCAGCAAACATTTATAAAGTGCATTACACAGGAATGTCTGTGTTTGACCAGTTCATTGTGGCAACATAGCAGATAACAGCAAACAGGATGGATAACAGCCGCTGCATATTAATAAAATAATGAAATAAAATAGACTAAAAAAGGTTTAGTTCACTTTACAATCAAATACCAGTTGCCCGCCATTACCAACATTTTGTGTCACCAACTCCATGTTAGTTAATTAATCATTAATAAACATAAATGTCCAATTTAACTCTGACTCTGAAAGTGAATTTGCTCTGGTTGTTTTCTTTGTGATGTGATCTCAGAGCAGTGTGATGGATCATATTTCTACTGTGTTGTAAGTTCGCATTGTTATTTTGATTGTGAAGTGTGTTTGAATGGCTGTAATGTAGTTTTTAATGTATGCGCTAATGTATGTAGATGCTCGTCAGTCGTCATACCGCGCCGCTACGGCCGCCTACGGCGATCTCTCGGAGTCCGCCCGGGTGAGAGAGAGGCTTCCTACATACACCCTCAGGCTGCAGTCCGCGCGCCTGTAATGTAAATAATGGTTTTATTTGACGAATCCTACGCGGCATAAAAACGGAATATTCATACCTCCAAGACGTGGACGTATACTCTTCTGATTGCGGCATCATAGTTTCGGTCAACCTGACCAATCAGTGAGCAGCTGGTCTATATACAGCTCGATCGACGCAACACGACACATCTTTCAGCTGTTAACCAGAATATATACAATAATGTCTGAAAGGTAAGGGAGCCGAAGGCAGAGCAAAGGCGAAGACTCGCTCCTCCCGGCTGGACTCCAGTTCCCCGTCGGTCGTGTCCACAGCCTGCTGAGGAAGGGAACTACGCTCAGCGTCGGTGCCGCTGAGCTCGGTGTACCTGGCCGCCGTGCTGGAGACCTCACCGCGGAGATCCTGGAGTTGCTGGAACGCCGCCGGGACAAAAGAAGACCAGAATCATCCCCCATCTGCAGCTGCCCGTCCTAACGACGAGGAGCTCAACAAGCGCTCGCGGAGTCACCATCGCTAGGGAGGCGTCTGCCAACATCCAGGCCCGTCCTGCTGCCCAAGAAGACCGAGAAGCGCTCGCAAGAAGTAAAGCCGGATCCGACTGAACACAGACACCAAAGGCTACT
>NW_023339763.1:290385-293079 GCF_004916995.1 Morone saxatilis | reverse complement strand
GGCTCTTTTAAGAGCCACACACTCTTCTGAAAGCGCATCAGTTTCTGTTCTGCATACTAAATTTATTAAATTATACATTAACAATTATCGTTAATTAACTTTATATTGTGTTTGTCAGCCTTTACTCATAAGGATTACATAACACACGTACGATTGTTTCGGTTTCACTTTACTGTAAATCTAAAAGTACAGTGAAAGTACAGTTTATACTTTAGTTCTCCAGTCTCGACCACATTGATCCTTTAACTGTTGGATTAAACGTTTTTACCTTAAAGTTAACATTAATATCCAGTTTATGTGGTTGGGTCACTATTTTATATATTCTAATGCAATTTAGTCTGAAAACCTTAATTAGTGTTTTAGTAAACCTTAAATGTAAAGTAGAGAATTAGACACAGGTAAACTTTACTTGTCTAATGTGACATGTTTAACAAATAAAGGCTGTTGTGGTTTTAAACGGGTTGTTTGAATGTCTCAATGCTTCAGTTCAGTAATTGAAGCTTTATGGTAAAACATTATCTATCAACTATCTTTGAATTGCACGAGTTTAGTAAACTGCTCAAAATATTTTGCACAACATTTTACTGCATAATGTATATATTTTTCAGTATTGTCTTATTTTATATTCTTATGTTGTGATAATTTATTGTACTTTTACACTCAAAATGCTGCTGTGTCGGATTTGAATTTCTCTTATGGGGATCAATAAATGAATATCTTGTTGATTTAGGATTAAAAACAGTTTAACAATGAGGCTTATTTCTCCAAACTGCCCACAGACACTCACATCTGCAACATTTAACTGACGGACACAAACCAAATGCTGTCCACTGACTTTTTAGTTTTAGTTTAGTTAAATATCGTAACTATTAAACCTGAACAGGTTTTCCACTTTGGATCCCCACTGATATCCTATTTGTTTTATTTATAGACTCTCACTCAGACTGTTAGCTGTTTTAATCTTTTCTATGGATAAAACACTTTATTATTGTTTAATTATTCAAATAGCTGCTGCCACTATTGTAATTTAATCGTCAATCAATAGTCAGCAAATACAAAAGGATCAGACAGGATGTTACTGCTGATTATTGATCGTCCAACAGCGACTGTAGTTCTGGTTTTGCAGATATCGTCTTTTTGAGTCCCAAGATTATTTAAAGAGACGATAAATAACTGATTTTATGTGAATTATTATTTATATAAAGGTTATTTGAATGTGTCGACTTTGGCTTCAAGGAAATTGTGTATTTTCACTATTTACTAAAATTTTATTGACCAAGTTGATTAATTGATAGTATATTATATATTTTTTTTATTGGGGTTTACAAATATATAATAACAGCCAGTGCAAATTAATAAACTAATAAAATAAAATAGACAAAGCACAAAAATAACTTAAGGTTTAGGTCACTTTACAATTAAATACCAGTTGCCCGCCATTAACACAATTTAATTAATAATTGATAAACATGTATTTTAAACAAAAATGTACAATTTAATATGTTTAAAATGTTTAAAATAGATTAGTAATGAAGCATAATGAAATGTAGGTCACAACAGGAAGAGGAGAACATAAAGCTGCTGTTTGGCGTTGTGGCCGCGGCCCCAGCTGAACTTGCTGCCTGTCCCTCTTGTTACGTCGCAGACAGGCTGGGTAAAATAGTGACGGTCGGAGGCGCAGAACTCACTTCACCGTTGGGACTAGAAGCCAACAGTAATGAAATGTCTGCGACGCGGGTAAGGGAGGAAAGGACTCGGTCGTAAGAAGGAGGCGCCAAAGCGTCACGTCAAGTCTCCGTGATAGCATCCAGGGATAGTCACCTCAAACCGCCGCCAGTCCCGCCGTCTGGGCGTCGCGTGGCGGGTGTAAGCGTATCTCAAGGTCTCCGATGGCTACGAGGGAGACCCGCGTCGGTGCTCAACGGTGGTTCCTGGACGAAACGTGATCGCGTGGGTGGCCCGTCACCTACACCGAGCACGCCACGAAAGACCTGTCCCGCCGCGATGGACGTGGTGTACGCCCTGAGAGGAGGGCGCACCCTGTACGCTTAGTTAAAGCTATCCAGACCCGCTGATAAGAACGAACCAAAGGTCTTTTAGAAGCCACCACCTTTACACAAAGGTCCACGCAGTCTCAGATGTGGCTCACTATGACTAATGACTAATATATGATGCAATAATCAAGGCGTAAAACAACACAAATCTACACTCGGCTAGCCGGTAACGGTTTATGGCGACTCAACATAATTGTCGGTTGTTCAGGTACAAGTAGGGACTACGTAATCGACTATTGTGGTTTGACATTGGTTAAATGCAGCATTGGGTGTCCCCAGTAGAGGACACCATACATATATCCTCTCCTTTATCAACTTTATTACATTTTGTACCGGATTAACGCACAAGTCTGTATTTAAAGTTTTAAATTTCAAAATAATGCCCAAATAAGCATATAATGTTGGCTGCAATTATCCATGAGATTAGGGTGATATATGTTCCCAGTTTAGCGTAGTTTTAATTGGGTTTCCGGTATTAATTGTGGAGTTATTGGTATGGGACACCTGTTACTCTTTTAGTACCCTTGCCATTTTAAATTTTACACTAGTTGAGTTATCTGTTTACAATGTACAGCCATGTGGTTTCCCTCTCTAGAAAAAACATTGATATGTACAGATGGCTTGTCTTTATTCACTATCC
>NW_023339763.1:289524-290360 GCF_004916995.1 Morone saxatilis | reverse complement strand
CCGCCCACTGAACTGCTGCCTGTCCTCTGTTACGTCCGCAGACAGGCTGTAAATAGTGACGGTCGAGCAGCAGCAACTCATTCACCGTTGACTAACCAACAGTAAGAAAATGTCTGGACGCGGTAAGGGAGGCAAAGGACTCGGATAAACGGGGCGCCCAGAGCGTCCCACCGTACAATGTTCTCCGTGATAGCATCCGAGGGAAGTCACCCAAATCGCCGCCATCCCGCCGTCTGGCTCCGCGTGGCGGGTGTAAGCGTATCTCCAGGTCTCGATGCTACGGAGGGAGACCCCGGTGGTGCCTCAAGGTGTTCCTGGACGAACGTGATTCCGTGAGTGCCCGTCACCGTACACCCGAGCACGCCACGAAAGACCTGTCCAGCCGCGCATGGAGCGTGGTGTACGCCCTGCGAAGACGCCAGGGCCGCACCCTGTACGGCTTCGGGGGTTAAAGCTCATCCAGACCCGCTGATAACGAACCCAAAGGCTCTTTTAAGAGCCACACACTTTACACAAAGAGCTCACAGTCCTCAATGTGCCTTCATGTATAATAACTAATATATATGATCAATAATCAAGGTGTAAAACAACACAATCTACACTTATAACATTAACGTTATGAGACAACATAATGTCGGTGTTCAGTACAAAGTAACTACAGTAATCACTATTGTGTTTGAATTGTTTAATGCAGCATTGTGTCCCCCAGTAGAGGACACACACTATATCCTCTCCTTTATCAACTTTATTACATTTTTACTCATTACACACAAGTATTTAATATTAAGCAAAATAATGCATATAAATAAATGTTGCTGCAATTTCATATAGTGTGT
>NW_023339763.1:281442-289424 GCF_004916995.1 Morone saxatilis | reverse complement strand
AGCCAATCAGAGGTGGGCATAGGGGCGGGACTTGGCGTGGCCATAGTAGGATTCGTAAATTCGTGTCCGGGCCATGGTGGACTCGATGAAAGCTGCTTCTGAAGAAGCTGAGTCCATCCGGCATCATGTGAACTGGGGCCAGCCGCTTCGATGAGCGTCGACCCAATCGTCCCAGCGGCGGCCGGTTCCACACCGAGCAGCGACCCCCTGCGGCTTCCTCCGGTCAGCAGGCTCCACGGAAGGTCCTGAAGGTCGGCCGCTCGGGCCAACCCTCCCTCTGATCTGGAGAAGCAGAGCCGGAGACGCTGACATGATTTGTGTGTTAATGTTCTGAATGTTGCTGCGGTTAATGCTGAAATAAAACAAACATCTTCCCCTAAAGAGCAGCATCCTCCACCTGTCTGTGCTGACACAGCTGTCGTTACTCAGCCAGCTTCTACCTGCCGGTGAGCGGACAGCTCGGTCTGAAGTTTTGAAGCACTACACATCCTCTGTTGGTCAAACAGATCAGGACAGGTACATCTACCTGCGATCTCCACAGTTCCTCGCGGGGAGGAAAATCATCGGGGGTTTTACTCCCGTTATTTTGTGTTTCCCAAGAAAACAGGGGATGAGACCCATTCTAGATCTGTCCCTGTTCAACCAATCAATAATGGTCAGAGTGCTGAGTGTGTGCGTCTCGGAGATACTGTGTGTCATTGGATCTGAAAGTGTGGCAGACTATATCCTGCTAACAGCGATAGCTCTTAGAGGACGGAGCCTGAAATAAAACGTTATTGTAACTGTGTAACTCCAGATTCTGTGAGTATAGGCACAGCCAGGGGCCCCACTGGTTCCCTGTGGCTAAAAGAAAAGCCTCTTGTTTGGGAGCTGATTGTATGTTAACACAGGTATTTATACACTGTGTAGGTGGGCCCACCCTGAGACCAGCAGCCTGAGATCAGCCTGTCTTTGGATCATCTCCTTAGTCTTTTACACATTCAGGACAAGATGGTTGGTGTTAAATCTCTCTGTTTCAGACTCTGTGCTTTAGTGGATGGCTGTGTCATCTGAGAGCTTAATAACTTAATAATAAAGTTATCTGAACTCTGACTCTGCTGGGAACATGTTAGTCACTTTCTGTCTGTTACTGATTCAATAAATCTTTATATTTGTTATATTTGATGTTTTATTTTAGGAGACTGGAGAAACCAGCATCTAACCTCAGTACACCCACAGTTTAATTAATATTAATATTACTGAATTAATATCACCTGGAGTCTGTCAGACAGACACATCTGAGATATTTTTATATATTTCACCTATTTAATAAACATTATATTCAACACAAAAACAAATAATCTGAGAGCAGATTGATTAATGACATTAATCAACTGTAAAAATTCACTTTTCAAAAATCTGTTTATTTAATAAACAATCAAAAAGACATTAAAACTATAAATGTCAAATAACTGCTGAAAACAATCAAACATAACAGAGTTCCACAAGTGTCCCAGAATAATAAAAAAAGCAAATAATTCATAATAAATAATTTTACATTGAGAATCAAACAGCCGACGGGAAATGTCTGATTAAAATCTGTTAATTTAATTAGTAAATCCAGTTATTTGTCTTATAAAAAGTGAATTTCTAAATATATTTGTAAATTTCATTATTAATTAAGGAATTCATTTTATATTATTCACTTATTGGTTATTTTTGTAAATCCATTTTTAATTTGAAAAGTTTATTGATGGATACATTATTTTTATAATTCCTCTTTTTAGTGCAAATTAAAACATGAATTAACTGAGCAAACAGAAAATAAACAAACAAACAAACTGAAGTTGCTGCTCAGAGCTGGAAAGTGTTTCCGGTTTCCTGGTTATTGATTCTGTAACGAGCTGATCAGCTCCACACAGACATTCAATCACTCAGAAATATCCTGTAGTTTGATTAATAAAGAGGGAATTTCCTTCCAAACTATCACAATTAATATTGATTAAGTAGATGTCAACATACACAGATAATCAGTCTGCAGTATAAAGACTCATTGTTGTTGTTTGTTGACTCAACAGCGACAGCAGAATAAACATTAATGACAATCAGTGTTTGAAACTCTGTTTAGACTGTTAATAAAATAAATTCACTATCTGACGACACATCATTTAAAATCAAGTGTTGAAGAGGATGTTTTTATGTTTCTGGTCTAATAGAAACTGTCCATAAAGAACTACAGTAATGAGCTCATTTTGTAGTCCAACTCTGAAGTTAACATCGTCCTGGTTCTTTCAACAAAAAGATAATCAGATTTTATATTATTGCAGAGATTATGGTGAATAAAGGTTTATGATGTTTATGTAACACTTTGTTTTCCTTTATTTGCTCCTGCAGAAGATAATAAAGCACATTATTTACCTCCTGCTCTTTATATTCCCTCAGTAATATAAAACAACACATTATTTACCTCCTGCTCTTTTTTCTGCTCCTAAACAAACAAAAATAACAATATTTATACAGAAAATAGAAATTAAAACATCTAAAAACTTAAATATTAACGTTCAAAATGTAACAAAAAGCCTGGTTAGCACAATAATATCAACAACAAACAATAAAAGATTACAACATTTTAATTAGTAAACAGTGAAACAGCATTTTTAATATAAACCATCATAATCATATTATTTGTATAATAATTAGTTTATTTTCTTTAATGTGACTCACTTTGAGTTTTAACTGTTCAATAGAAATAAACTTTATTAAGTCTCATTGTTCAACACACTCTGCCTCTTTCTGAAGTGTTGCTGCCGGCAGCTGTGGCTCCGGTGGAAGAGCGGATCGTCCGGTAATCAGAGGGTCGTATGTTCGATTCCCAGCTTGGGTCCAGTGGACGTGTCCTTGGGAAAGAAACTGAAGCTCAAATTACTTCCTGTGTTGGGTGTAAATATATGAAAGTGCTGCTGAGCTCCCTGAGACAGAGTTACTGTCCGTTGTACTAACGAGGAGACTAATATTTATTATTCTGACATATTAAATATTCACAAAGTTTCTCTTTATAATTAATAAACTGCCTCATTAAGATGATATGTGCAGAATACTGTTTGACCACCAGGTGGCGCTGTTTGCTCTGGAGTTTTACTGCTGTGGGTCAGTAGAGATACAATCAGATCACTTTATTGATCACACACAGGATCAATAGATAAATTCACTGACAACAGAATAATACACATTGAATAAAAAACACAAGATAATAAAAAAGTTGTTTGTACATTTTATACAGTTATTGATACAGATGTGATTGATTTGGATATATTGATATATTGATTTAGATATATTGATAGGGCAAAAAATAAATCCAGTTTAAGTTTCTCAGGTAGGAATTTTATTTTACTTCCATCATATTATTTATTTATCGGACGTCTGGGACAGAAAATAAAACTTAATTTTGTGCTTCGAGAGAGAATATTTGATTATAAAGTGAAATTATTTACATTAAAAACAGGAAGTTTTCACACAAACTGAAGCCGATTAAAGTTAAAATCATTATCAGCCTTTAGAAAACAGAAACATTAATTATTATCTACAATAACAGGATTATAAAATATGAGTTAGTTCAAGTTTGTGTTGTAATTCTGTTTGTCTTCATTATGTTGTTTAAAGTCAGCTGGGACACATTTGTTATTTCACATTATATAAATCTGAATGTTTGATCAATAATACGATTCAATCAGAATTTATTAACTCGACTTCAATAAAGTTGTTAAAGAGAAATTACAGTTAAATAAAGTTATTGTGATATTTCCTGTAACGGTTCAAAGTCACATTAATGTTATATTTACATTTAGATAGATACTTTATTTATCTTTATCTTTATTTATTTACATCATGTTTCAATACATTTAATATATTGACATTCAAACTCTAATAAATACTTTAACTCTTAAAGAAACACTTAAATAAATGTTTAGATTTAACACTAAATGACATTAACTGTAATTGATCTCCTCAGAACCCCTAACAGACCCGGTCCTGGACCTCCTGCAGTCCTACAGAACCAACAGGTCTCTGCCAGGATCCTGTTTGTGGACTCGAGCTCTGCTCCAGGACCAGCTCTCCCAGCTCGCTGTACCTGAGTCCGCCTGCAGGTGGATCACAGACTTCCTGTCTGACAGCAGGTGAAGCTGGAGGAACATGGTCTCTGACTCCTGGACCATCAGCACCGGATCCTTCATCAGCGCTCTTCCTCCTCTCATCTTCTTCCTGTTCACCAACAGCTGCACCTCATCAGTCCGTCAGGATCCTGAAGCTCACGGAGGACAGCTCCCTCATTGGGCTCCTCTCTGGTGGAGATGGACCATCTGGTGACCCGGTGCAGCCAGAACCACCTGGAGCTCAGCGGTCTGAAGACTGTGGAGACGGTTGTGGACTTCAGGAAGTCTATCAGGACCAAATCCTCACGCCACAATAAATATTCTCTCACTCTTTATATTTGTATATAGAAGCTCCTCCTTTTTATTGTCTCTACTTTTATATTTATTTATATTTTTGTATCTTGTTTGTGATTCTTTTGCATCCAAGTACAAATTATATAATAATTCCTCTTCAAGTGAAGAACTATTTTGTATAAATACCTGATGTTTCTCTTGATTCTGTATATAAAACTTTTAAGAAAGTAGAAAAATATCACTTAAAAACAACATTTTACTGTATTTTATTATATTGTATTGTAATATATCAGTTATATTAATATTGATACATTATAGTAAATATTATTACTAATAATTATGTATTCTTCAGTTATCAATATTATAACATTACTATACTTAAATATACTTTATAGTTATAATAATAATATATTCCTGCTGTATAATAGAGACATGTGCTATTGTTCAGCAGGTTTAATCTACAGTCTGAGTATTTATCTGGTTATTGACGACCGCTGGCTCCTGATCAGTCACTGTAGTGTCGGATCAATGAACAGCTGCTGTGTTTTACTGACATTTAAAATGAGATAAAATCACTGAATCATCGGATTGTTTAATATAATTATTGTGCTGCAGTCATTAGTGCTAAAAAGTATAATAATCAGTTGAACTTTGACTCTTTTATTGATCACAACTCAACTACAACAACTGTTAAACTTCAACTTTAAACTTCAATTTAAAGACTTTTATTGTAACAAAGCCAATATTGTTTGTTTTAAAATGATCAGACATTATAAACTAATACTGAATCTACACATTATTTTAGTTCCTGTTCACTGCAGTTACTTTATTATGTGTTAAAGCAGTTTAATAAAGTCCTGTGAACAGAGTGTCAGTAAAGGTTGTAAACATGATTTAATAATAATGAACGGAGGAATATATGAGAGTCTGTACAAAGTGATATTAATGTGCAGCAGATTGAAGTGATTCAGGTGCAGCAGGAGACAGAAATGTAACTGAATTGAAAGGTTGAATCAGAGGATTATTAACATATTAAACTGTGTTATCAGTGTCTTCACGTTCAGTGGGACATTTGGTGGAAACTGGAGTTTTTCTCCCGGCGGATCCGTCAGTGACAGGAGTCCGAGAACCGCCTGAGTCACCGGCGGCTCCCGTGTGTTTACCTCCGCAGGAAACTTCTCTGATTCAGAGCAAATAAATCCGTCCACCGCCGCGATTTCACTCTTATTGTCTGCTCACACGTCTCTGCTCACTGTAACACCACCGGGACATTTACAAACCGACCGATTTTATACATTTTAGGAGCCGAAACGTGAAGACAGACTGCGAGTTGCACAAAGTGACTGTGTGTTACGGAGGTTTGAAGCCTCCTGGAAGTAAATCAGCGAGTCCTCGGCGCCAAACCAGAAGCGGAGTGCGAAGGGACGGGCGTTTTCTCCCAGAAACAACAACCGCTGTGACCTCAAACGTTTCTCTCGCTGAATTTTATCCCCAAAATGTGGAGGAGAAAACACAAAGTGTCGCCGCACGAGAGCAGGACGGCGGCGCGGCGGCGCGGGTTGACTCTCCACGGTTCTCATGTGCTTTATAAGTCCCGCCTCCTGCTCTCAGCTCGGACACCTTCACACAAACACAGCAGAGACGAACAGACATGGCAGAAGAAGCTCCAGCAGCCGCCCCGGCCAAAGCCCCGGCCAAGGCCCCGAAGAAGAAGTCGGCTCCCCGTCCCAAGAAGGATGGACCCACCCTCCCGAAGCTGATCATCAGCGCCGTGACCGAGTCCAAGGAGCGCAAGGGGCTGTCACTGGCGGGGCTGAAGAAGGTCCTGGCTGGCAAAGGCGTCGATGTGGCCAAAGCCAACAAGCGCATCAACACCGCCGTGACCAAGCTGGTGACCAAAGGCACCCTGACCCAGACCTCCGGGACCGGCGCCTCCGGGTCCTTCAAGCTCGCCAAGAAGGAGACCAAAGCCGCCAAACCCGCGAAGAAAGTGGTGAAGAAGAAGGCCCCCGTTAAAGCCAAGAAGCCCGCAGCGAAGAAAACCGCCGCCAAGAAAGCGACACCCAAGAAAGTGGCGCCCAAAAAGTCCCCGAAGAAGGCCCCGGCCAAGAAAGCTGCCAAGAAGGCGCCGGTGAAGAAGAGTCCCAAGAAGGCTCCCGCCAAGAAGGTGGTGAAGAAGACCGCTCCGAAGAAGAGTCCGGCCAAGAAAGCTCCGGCAAAGAAAGCAGCTCCCAAGAAGACCAAGAAGTAAAGCGGTTCAGTCCTGCACTCAGTGCACCAACGGCTCTTTTAAGAGCCACCACAGCTTCTACTGAACTGCAGCTCCTACATGCTTCACTGCTTACACTTTATACAACCGCAGGTTATTATTTATTAGAGCTTCAGTCATATTCACAGCTGTTGTTATCGGCTCAATATGTGGTTATAATTATTGTCCTGTTTTACAGTTTAGTCATCAAGTATCAGAATAATGTTGATGAGAAGAATCTTCAGTCACTCTACAAATAACATGAAGTTCATTTATTTAAGATGAATTATTCTTCTGTAGCACTCCTCCCAAATTAGGATTTCAGTTTTATATATAACTTTTATATTATAGAATATATTTTTGTTAAGGTGCTTTTTTTTTTCATGTTTTCTAAACATTTACTTTACACAACTATTTTAAATGGTCAGAATGAAATAAAATACAAAAATGTACGGTTTGTTGTTAACCTGCTGTACTTTCGAGATTCTTTTACATATAAATATATTTATGTATTTCTATATTTATAGTAGTTGTACGTTTATTACTTTTGTAACTTTTTTTTTAACATATTTTATCTAAAAAGGTTATTTTCAGGGGCGGATCTAGAGGAGTTGGGTCGGGGGGGCCACTGCCCTAAAGTGTCTGGACACCCCAGTTTGGTGTCAGATTGAAGACGTCATTAAACTTAACGTCCAACATCATTAACAGGTCATTAAATGTGTCAATGGATGTTTTTTAACACTTTTATTGAATTTGAAATTGAATATATTGAAAAATAAAAATTAATTGATATGTCTGCTCCTTACAGTCAACATATCTTCCTCTGAATGTTATTTTACAGACCTCAATTATTTATTGTTACAATAAAAAGCACATTTTGATCATTATTGTGACGTTGATGTTTTGTTAATGCATAAATAAATCTGTTCAAAATCTAGACAAGATTGTATTTATTAAATTATTTGGGCCCATTGTGGATTATTTTCACTTTAAAATAAACTTTATTGAAGTTTTTCAAGACAACATTACAACATTTAAGTGCAACCACTGCCAAAAGTGCATTAATGTATATATAATATAATTATGTGAATTCATAATGATTATTTTCACCCTTTCTGTAATTGATCATTTATTAAGATAAGATAAGATATTCCTTTATTTGTCCCACAATGGGGAAATTCCAATGTTGCAGCATCAAATTGGATAGAGAAAAAGAAACAGTATACAAACAGTAAGAGTAGGAAAAAATAATAAATAAAAAACACTATGTACAAGAGAAAGAAAAAAGTAAGAATCTACAACAGCAACAG
>NW_023339763.1:278334-281342 GCF_004916995.1 Morone saxatilis | reverse complement strand
TATTTTATTTCAGAAATACTTTAATAATCCCAGGGGGAAATTATTTAAAGTATTTCTGAAATAAAATACAGTATTAATCACTGCACTCTGATTTAATGTCCGTAGATGTAGATGAATTGATTTTGTTGTAAATATTTTATATGTTCTAAACTGTGTCACAGATTTAAATTGAATTTATTGTGAGTATTATTTCAATTCTGGGGAAGTTTAAAATTCAGTTCAGATGTCAGTTTAAAGTTTAAAACAGTTAAAAATGCTAGTAAAACGCTAGTTTTGTCTTATTTCTCTCTGGAAGTGTGATTAATGTTTCCTCATCAAACAGTGTCAAAACTCTAGCTCTATGTTCTATATGTAGCTGTTTCAATCAATAATCTATAATCAATAAACAGTGTATAAACTCTAGAGCTATGTTCATTATCCCAAATGTGTCCAATAATGTTCAAACCTGTTAGCTTTAGCTATGAAACAGGACCTAATCTGATTGGTCAACACATTATCCTCCCCTCTTTCACTTTAGGGTTTAGCATTTTAAAGCTATTATATTGAAATAGATGATATTGACAGGTAATTCAGGTTCAGATTTATTTATTTGCGCATTAAAACACAACAGCAGAATCACAAACAAGAGAAAAGAAGTAAATTGCAGGTGAGATAGAAGGAATCTCAACTCAATAAGCAAAAAAGTACAGAAAAAGTAAAGTAAGCAATGTAAATAAAGCAAAACACATAAGTAAATGTTTAAGTTACTCCCCAAATGTTACTGCACTATATGAGATAAACAAAGCTATAATAAAGAGTTAAAAGGCAATGAATATGTTTTTTTTACCTCTTATAATTAGCAATATTTATAGGGGAAGGATTTCTGATACATTCCTCGTATAAACCTATTGTTTCTTGGGTTGGGAGGAAGGTACAGGTTTCACAGACGCTTCAGGTTGTGAGACTTTAGGTGTTGGAGACGGTCCAGATTGTCCTGTAGGTTGTTCTGCTGTTGTAGAACTAAAAAGGGAGACAGACAGAATTAATTATTCATCTGTTCATGTAGAGGTTTCAATATCTGTTTTTAGATTGATGTCTTATTAATATTTATCCATTCTGACCAAATATCAATGCAACGAAAACCAGAAAGAAATACTGAAGATAAATAAATAAAAGAAGGAGCAGAGAGCGTCTAAAAATGGCTTCTGACCTCATTTCTCCATCTCCTCCTCCGTCTTCGGATTCTTCTTCTGATGACGACTCTGAGGCGACTACACAGATAACAGTTAAAGGAGGAACAGCAACTTTAATCAAACCGTATCTTTATTTATTTAATGATCAGACTCTAATGTAACAAACTGGCAGTTAAAAATATGATTTCAAAAACAAACTTGAAGTTTGATTCAAATGAACAGAAATTTGTAATCTTCAAAAAGTTTCATACTTATATAATATATATTTTGTTAGCGATAACAAGCTAACGTTAGCCAGCTAGCAGCAACACCGATATTTTTATTTTCTTACAATATTTTGGTGTTTTTTATTCAGTTGATCGTTCGGTATCACAGTCAGTGTGTCGTGGTTGATTGAAATGATCAATTATCCAACACAAGGTTGCTAACTCTTCATGCTACACATAATCCACAATGTCAGTATTGTTTGTTCTTACCTGAAAGTATGAATCCGATGGCCAGCACTGAAACACACAGACTCTAATAATCAATAAATGTGATACAGTACGATCAGATCAACACAGTTCAATAAAAAATGATTAAAAGTACATGAGAACATTAAAGATTATTGTCTGGAAAGTCACACTGTTCATTCTCTTCCCTTAAAATTAACATTAATAAACGTCTCTGTTGGGTTTGGGGCAATTATCTGACATTTACAGACGTAACAATGAATCTAATAATCAAAGAAAATTATATTAAATTAATAATCAATAATGAAAATAATAAAAATCTGCTTTAAATGAGTTGTGTGATCACACTTGGACCAAACTTCCTGAAAAAGTTTAAAGAAATAATTCTGGTTGCAAATCCTTTAGGATGAAGTCTGTTTTTACATCAGTGAGGTTAAAACGTTAATTACTTTAATGGAGTTCTGAAGGTAAAGTTCTTAACTCAAACACCGCCTGGTTTTAACAGTTAAACAGTTATTAACACTGCCAGTGAACAGGTGGAGTACTCACAGGCCAGCAGGGTGAACTTGAATGAAGCCATGTGTGCAGGTCTACAGGAAGTTCTCCGCGGTTCGATTGGTTGGATGACTGAAAACTTTCCCTCCAAAGATCCAGAAGAATGAGATGTCTCCTCCAAACCAACGAGCACATTTATACCCTGAAAACGGCCGCTGACTGTTTGATGAACACACCTCTGCCTCAAGCAGATCTTATTTCAATATAAAGAGTGTTTGCAGAGGAATCGAACGAATGAATGTGCCTCAGGTTATACACGTTAAAAAGATAACACTGACTTGAGAACAGAGTTTACTGAAGCAATAATTCATTAAAATGTCGACGTTAACCTCCTAAATAAACTCTCGGCATCCTCTGTGTCACAGGTGAATATGGTAAAAACTAGAACTAACAGATATCGGTTCATAACGTACATTCACACAATTATTGTTCGTATTACAGGTTTTCTGAAATGTTATCTAATATTTTAATTATCTAATTTGAAAAGTGCTGAACGTTGGATAAAAGTTCAAAAGTGTTGATTTATTATCAGTTTTTATCGCTGCATAAACCATAAAATACTGTAAACACACATTAAAAATAAATTTCCACCATGTTTCTAGTGATAAATGTGATCAATCAGGCTGTGAATGTGTATAAAATCCTCTCCAGAACTCCAGAATAAAGTCGGGTAGTGCGACTGGGGCGTTAGCCTCATGATGCTAACGGTGTGAGCTAGCTGCCTGGAAATAAAAGACTGAACATTGGATTATTGATCCAGGATCATGTTTGGGGTCTCAGAGTTCAGCAGTAGACAGTGATGATGATGATGATGATGATGATAATGCTG
>NW_023339763.1:268765-278234 GCF_004916995.1 Morone saxatilis | reverse complement strand
TCATATATATATGTATGTATGTATGTATGTATGTATGTATGTATATATATATGTATGTATGTATATATATATATATATGTATGTATATATATATATATGTCACAAATTATGATGACCTAAGACAATCAATATCCCTTGAAATCCTGCAACAAAACCCAGAATTATCCTGGTATACTAATGAACAGAAATTGGGATGGATTTTAATTAATTTATACATAATATCTATTATTCTTTCTTTGATGTTTGACCATGTATATGCTGGTTCTGAATTGACTGAATCTGGTGTCTTGTAAACCCATGCATGCCAGGCGTAATTGCACAGATTATACAATTAAAAATAAATAATCTTATTTTATCTCAACTTCCGTATCTCATATTTATGCAGATACAATTTAGTATTTCTCCTTTCATCCAGCTATACCCGTCTTACCCATGTCTTATTTTTCCTTTAAAATTGACCATTGTGTAAGGCCTTTTTCAACTGATGTGGTGGGAATGCTTCAACCAAAGTCAGTCCATAAATATCACCAAAATGGAGAATTTCAGTCAATTTGCAGCTCTAAATTATGGGATTAGGTATTACTGGTATCTCTTCCAAAGCATACTGTATATATCCTGAGGTCAGACAACAGGTCAACATTGCATGTAGTATGTACTAAGACTGTGCGAAATGTGTTGCACCCCATTGTTGACCCTATCATTTTCTCATCAATTTTTCCATAACCTTATTTCCTTTAGGTCACAGTCAGTTCCTCGACCCACCCTCTTCTCTTGTTTTCTGGCCTTCACCATTCACACCCCCAACCAGGTCACAGTTCCTGTCTGGTTAGACATTGTGAATGGGAAATACAACATCAGCCTCTCCTCACTCTGAATTACAAATCCCCGGGTCAAAAAGTAAATGCACAAGATGAACAAGGCAGATAATGTCGAGATACTTAATGTTAACTTGAAAATAATCTATACTGGTTTTAACACTTTAGAAAATAGACTCCGTCTCTGCACTGACATTGACTGCTGCACTGAAGCTTACCTGCATGCCATGTCTGAATACATGTTTTCTAGTCAGTTTGGTTTTATTCATCCAAGCCTAAAGGTTTGGTTAATCCAAACCAAAGAATATTTACAGCTTCAGTTTAATTTGAGAGGTTTTACTGGTGCTACAGGCCTCATAGGCCTCGACTAAGTCATTAGCAATTCAAAATGCGTGAACATGATGTCCTGTACTTTCTTCAGGGCTGGTCACATCATACTGATGCAAAATAAGAATGATGCATGTTACAGTTACATACTGTGTCTCACACATTGTGAAGCACTGAAGCAAATCTCAAAATTTGCTGTTGACAATCAATTACCCACTAGCCATAACATTGCATTCAATATATTGAATTAGAACTACAAATTATTATATAGACAATTTCACGCTTGAGAAGAAGCTTGTACAAAAGAAACTGAATGAAAATGCAACCATCATCCTACACTACTGATTCGAGCCAATGATAACATCTCTTTATCTAAAATGCGGGAAAACAGACTACATGTCTTCTTGTGCCCAGACAATGTGATAAGCATCTCACTTATGTGTAGTTCTAGTGCTTCAGAGACTGTATTTCTCTTCTGCTCTGGTAGTCACTGGCTTTCATCTTATCCTGACTAGGAATCACATTTCATTATCTTCCTCTGCCCATATAAATCATGCTTATTATCTTCAACTCAACCTTATGAAGCAGAAAGACTAATTGTTTTGGGGGAGCTGATCAAATGACCTCGCCTCCTCGAGTACTGTACAATTTGTTTTATATATCGTTAACCTTTTCACTTGATTCACAGCAAATGTCACAGCGTGGTGATTGACAACACTGCAGGAAACACTTGGTCAATACATGTGAAGATTGATAGCACCTGAACCTTTTTCCATAAGAAGTTTTTACAAGTCAAAATGATTTTAAGTTTTAGTTAAGTTTTGTAGTCAGTTATAACAATGTTTGATGGGGAATTTCTGTTGTATGATGTATGTATATACTGTACTACATAGCATTATTGTTACCATACAAATAGGTAAGATGACAATCAAAACAGTCTATCAATTGAAGAATTTGATAGGTTTAATCCATTTACTTCTTTAATTTTGATAACATTTCCATTCATCTATTGGCAGGAATGCAATATAATATTCATAGGTATGTTTTATTAATGTATAATGTTCTGAAAATAAAAGTTGTGTTTTCTTTACCTTAGAATGAGGCAGTTATATCTACAAAGGGAGTAGGTCCTCTTCCATGGAGTCTGTCACTTTGAGCTGTCATTTCTACAGTAGCCCATAACTCAGCTGACAGCAACCTGCCCTCCTCCACCTTTGCCATTGCAAAAAGTAGAAGCTAGCAGCTTGTTCTGTATGTATTATAATGAGGAAAACTGGTACGGACTTATATATATATATATACCGGTAGTATAGTAGTAAGTAATTCTGATGGTGTGTTTCAAGAATGTTGATATACTGTTCCAGTTCTGCTATTTTGTTGTAAATATTCCCTTACATACAGTGCACTATAAGTAGCAATACAGTTTTTTTTAACACAGTTTTGGTGTTAAATATTTTTTTCCTGTTAACCCAGAATGAACAAACCAAACACATGCTTGAAAGGCAAGCAGTATTCAGTTGTTTGCAATCTTCAGCTTTACTGCTTAGATGCCACTAAAGTCTAATGCGTTTTATTATTCGATTCGCCACATCATCACGCAGTGAGGATGACTTTGTGGTCTTCTTACTGTAAAGTAGAAAAAGAAAAAGGAAATATTGTGTCCAAGGTGTCAAGAACAAGGAAAGTTTCTCCTGCAGATAAAGGAGCTGTCTGCTCAGGTGTCACTCTCACAATCTCTTTTCTCTTATTTCCCCACTTGCTTCTCTGCACTGGAGGTTCCTCCCCAGGCTGTCGCCACTCTCTGCCCAGCATCTTGCATTTTGACACCACAGGTACAAGAGGATGAGCTGTCCTTTTTCTCTGCGTGCTCTCCCTGCTGTCTGTGTACTGTCCTCCACTGACGGGTGTGAAAAAGGCAGAAAATCGAAAAATGATTGACACAACATGAGGTTGTTTTATGTTTAAACGTGTGACAATTTCGTAAGTTGGTATAAAACTGTGTGTGTAGCTGTGTCTAGCTGATATCGACATACATGGTATCATACTGCTAACTCTGCTGACAACGTTCAAACAAAAACTTAACCTGTAACCCCATGAAATCATTTTAGTTAGCTAGGTAACACTAATTATATATCAGTACTCCAAACTATTACATTATTACTCCAAACTATTTACACCCAGTAGCATTTATTAGAGTGCCATCCACATTGTTTTGGCATATTGAGAAATCAATATTTTGACAGACCTCCTGTGCCTAGCTGCAGTTGCTAAGCTGTGATTTGAGTCACTAGGGAGGGGTTTAACATACTGTCAATTGTAAGCCATATAGGCAATAACTGGTGGAAGTGGATACATAAGAAGAGGATTAAGAGATAATTGTTACATCAATTAAGTACATTATTATTAAGTACATAATGCTTATTATAACATAAAATAACTCCTGGAACACCTTGACTATTACAAACTGGTGATAACAGTGTAGTATTTGACAACGTATTCTTCCTTTCAGCCAGGTCGCCTCTGTCCCTCTCTCGCCACCTATCCTTTTTTCCCTTAAGGGCCAAGAGGAAACACGCCCACAAGCCTTTCAGCAGATGGAAATAACCTTTCCAGATTGTCCCCGTTGGAGATATAATTATCACAACAGCCCTGGCTGTCAGTGGAAGTGCTCAACTGGCCCCTGAATCCCTTGCCAGGTCTCTCTGTGACGCTGGTTTCCCATGGCTGCCCATCATTACCCGGAAAATACAAACCTTTAACAGGAAAGGAAAAAACTATGGCTCCTGCTCACATACATACAGTATGAGACTGGGGGTCATAATAGACAATCTACATGATAAAGTAGGTTACAAGGTCTGTAACGGATTAGGGTCACTCTGCTCCACTTATTTTGTTTGGTAGTGCTGATTCACCACTATGACCGGGATTCACACTTGTCTTTTACTTCCTGCCAGGATAAATTGGCAGGGCAAAAACGAAAGTCCACAGATAGCAAAAAAAAAAAACGAGATGTACAGTGTTCTGCCATTGAACGCTGGACCTGGAGCTGAACCTTTGGTGACAATAATGTGCCAAGCAGCTGGTTCGAAGCATGACAAGCATAAACAAAGACACGGGCAGATGGATGGGCAGCTTTTAATGAACTCTCTGGTCACAGGAGTCCTAAATGAGCTTTGTTAAGGGAATTCGTGGCTAGTCAGTCTATGTGAAGGGTGAAGGGGTCAGTTTTAGTGTGAGAAAGGTTCTTTAGCTGGAGAAAGAAAGAAGCACTGTTAAGTGAGAAAGACATGTAGAGAATGAGTGAAGCAAAGAAATGCAAGGGGCAAATGCATGCATTCATTTCCTGGACACAGACTGAATATGATGTGCCAACTGACTGGTTAACAGGAAGGGGAACTTATTATGTTGGGGCTTTTATGGGGATAGTGAATTCAGAAACTCTTTGCTAAAGTAAGGTCAGCTGATGCATACACATTCATGTTCAGTTGAGTGCATAACAACTAGGAATGACCCATGACAAGATACAACACTGGCTGTGTTTTTCCAAAACAAACCACTGTACATTGAACATGAAGAAACACTTCACTTCTTTCACAAAAGAGTGTCAAAGTTTGCAGAATCTGCTAGCGTACATTCAATGCAAGCTTTTATGTAACCCTTGCTCGTACCATATGACTTACCACATGCACATTTCATATGGATGGTTTAAAGTGGTGCATCAAAGGAGAAAGTGTGTACTACTCTTGTGGTCACATGGTGTTGCAGAGTAGAAGGTTTGAAATTCGAGGCCAGGCTAAAGACAAGCGCTGCATGTGAAGTTAGCAGAGCCATGTGAGAGGTGTACTGATATTCATAAACACACAGGTGTGTGTGTGTGTTTAGGTGTGTGTGCGTGTGTGTGTGTGTGATGTAAATGTGTGATTTACTGCTGCAGCACTTTAATAAATAGGGTTTTTATTACTGTGAACCTCTGAGTCACACCTCCCTCTGTCACACACACACACACACACACTCGGTCACTAAGGTTAATAAAGTATTCAGATGTAAATCTCTTTCTCTTCGCCTCGGTAACGTCTTAATGTCCTTCCTGTTATCAGCGTGTGGTGAGTGCACGATAATGTTAACAGCATGTCTCTCTCTCTCTCTGTCTCTCTGTCTCTCTCTCTCTCTCTCTCTCTCTCTGTCTCTCTCTCTGTCTGTCTCTCTCTCTGTAGGATTGATAAGTCTACAGTCAGCGCTCTGAGAGCTCGGTGAGTAACACACAGTCTGACCTATTGTACCACCCAACCCTGACTCACATGAAACAGACCTCACGTACAGTTTCCTGACTGTTTCAATCTGCTGTCCTTTCTATATTTGATTTATTGTCATAAAATCTTGAGTTCAGACTCAAACCGACAACGTGTGCTCTCTGACTTCCTGTCTGTGGCTCAAAACAACACAGAGCATCAGATTACAGTGAAATTAAAATGTTGAATTTGTTATTTTTCTCAGTTTTCTGCCTTTATACTGTTCAAAAAAGACATGGACAATTGAAAAATGAAAAAATTAAGTATGTCTTTTGCTCTATTCTATTCTAATATATATATTTATGAGACCGAACAGGATTCAGTATCGCTTCTTTAAATGTCGTTCAGTTATATTTGGGGTTTTGGTCTGTTGGTCAAACAAATGAAGACATTTGAAGACGTCAACAATGACATTTTATAGCTCAAACATTAAGTCGAGTTAACACAGAAAATGCTCTGCTGATGAATTAATATTGAAAATAATAACAGTTGCAACCTTACTGACACTGAAGATGCTTCATTAAACAAATAAATATACGATTATTAAGCCCGTCACAAGGTCATCATCTTGTTGCTGAAGCTGGTTTTTATTCCATTAACATGAAACCAAACCCGCAGCAACATGTTTCCTTTTATATTCGGAGCATCAGACATCAGACAGCAAACAGCAGCTTCTATTGTTCAGCTGCCTGATGGGATTCGGCCCTGAACAAAGACTGTCCTCTTGGTTTCTGCTCACTATCGCTGACGAGATGAACACACGCTCCTCGGGGCTGTTTTTATGGCGGGGAGTGGATTTCTTTTTGGATGCACTCACAAGTTTGTTCTGATGATGTTTGTTGGAAAAGTCTGTGTGAGAGAGAGAGGTCGAGTCTGAAACGCATTGATACTATATATAATACGTGTATCACACACCCAGGAAGTATAATGCTGCCATGGAGACAGTGAGTTACCGGTGTGCTACAACCTGAGCACCGTATTATTCGGGACCAGAGCAACGACCGACGTGACGCCCCGTTGAAATGCAAGGAATTTTTGGGGGGCTACAACGTGCTGGAAAACTCAAAATTCAACAGTGGCATAAATTAACGTACTATTTGGGTCTCGCATTGGGGCGTGGCAAAATGGCTCGACAGCGGCCCCAAACACGGCCTATCAGGCATGTTTTACCGATAAGTATGAAAGTCCTTATGCATGTGTATCATGACCAGACAAGCAAAAAAGCAGCTTGGACCCAAACCCAACAGGAAGTCGGCCATTTTGAATTTTGTGGTTATTTTGGGCAATTTGAACTATTTTAACTTCTTCTTTTAGGGAATTCATTGGATCGACTTCAAATTTGGTCGGTCCAATCTAGACACCATCATGATCAAAACTTGTGCTCTTATTGACCGTGCGTTAAAAGGGCGTGTACTTTTGTGTCCAACTGGCACCAAACTTCACATGTCTGATAAGAGTCCCGCCTTGATCCACATGCAAATATTCTGTCATGTGCCACCTACTGGCAACAGGAAGTAAGCCATATATAGCAATCACTGTGTGTGTATGCGTGATACGCTGGTGCATGTGTGCGAGGGCCCGTTCATCGCTGCTCGCAACCTTCATCTTTAGATTGGCCATAACAATGGTAACTGGGAGTATTTTCTGAGGTGATACACGCTCATGATCAGCGGGTCTGATGGAGACAAACCAACTGGTTAAATGAAAAGAGAGAGCTCTAAGTGTATTTATGGATGTTTATTTGTGGGGGAAATCAGAGTTAACAATTTCCTCAGGATGTGTCACGTGTTCATGTGTTTGTGTTCATGTTGTTACTTAGTTACGACTCAGTTTGTTGGTGAGGTTCCTCCATCTTTCCTAGTTGGAAATCCGACTTCAGGGGGCGTTCCAGTTGAAATTTCCGACTTCCCAACTCAAATATAACATTATTCCCTCATTAGCTTGTTCTCTCATCAGATGAAGAGGAAGTAGATCTTGTAAATGTGCTATAATGTAGATGGATAAATGTAGTAGATAAACATCTCAAGGAAAAGACAAAAACAGTCTGAAGGAAAACAACCAATTTGAGATCAAGATGAGTCCCAAGTGAACGACAAACCAGGAAGTAACGGCGCCAGGATCCGGCTCTGGGATCGCTCTGTATTTATAGTTATCAGGTTTCTCTTTTAACATTAGTGGGTAACTTTAAGGTTCAGGACTACAGGTGATGCAGGACAAGTAGCGGATGGAGAGTCAGCTGGGAGGGACACTGATCGGTCCAGGAGGTCGAGTTGGAGGAACACAGAGGTTTATTAGGGTTATATAAAACGGCAGAAAGAAATATGACATTCACACTGCGCCGTACTCAGGATGTGTTCTGGTAAAGATATAAAAGAGTTTCACCTGCAGCCTGAATGATTTAAAGTGTGACTGGAGAAAAGTAAGCTGCTGGGGATTTTAATAAGAGTTCAGACCTCTGCAGGAAGTTTAGAATTTGTCAGAAGTGCTTCGGTTAAAGGAATCCGCCTGTTAAACTGTGAATCTGATCAAAAGGCAGGTTGATGCCCGCCGACAGGGAAGAACTGCTCTGTGTTACTGAATGAGACTGAGAGGGGTTCAAATGTTCAACTTTTGCATGTGGGAATTCATCTACAGACATCAGCCGGTTGTGTGCTGCAATCTAACGCAGGTCGGAGGTCGATAGGTAGACAGGAGGGCAAGATTAGTGCTGCATGCTCGCGAGGAGGCCGACAGTGGAAATACATCACCTTTCACAACACAAACACTAAGAATATATATACACACATACATACTGGGGCTTTTATTGCCTTCTTATTGATTTTAACAGACGACGTCACATCACAGTAAATCCTGCTCCTCTCCATTAACTCCCTGTTCATTTAGAACAGATTTTAGGATTTTATTGATCACTTTTAAAGCTGGCTCTGGCCCTGAGCTATATAGCAGAGATCTTAACCCAGCAGTTGATGTTAATGTCATCTTTTTACTTTATTATATCTATTATATTTCTTTATTTACTTATTTTGCTTACATTTTATGTTCATGTCTATTCTGCTCTTATTGTATTTTGGTATTCTTTATTTTTGTATTTACTGTTATTTTGCTTTTCTGTCAAAGCACTTTGTAAACTCTAAAATGAATAAAGTTATTATTCGTATTTAATTGATAGAGACAGCTGTAGAGTGACAGGAAAGTAGGGAGAGAGAGAGAGAGAGAAGAGAAGAGAGAAGAGGCTGGAGCTCTACCAGGTGAGCTACCAGGGCGTCCCAGCTCTTAGATAATGCTGAGACGTATTCACACAGGACTTTAATCAGGAGCCCTCATATGAGTTTATCCCCACATCTGTATAAGTCTGTATTTTACTCAAATGTACTGACTTTCGTGCAGTCGGCGTGTTAATGGACCTGCTGTGTGATGCTGCAGGTGTTCAATAAAGTCGCTGTGGACTGCAGACAGTAAAGCTGTGAGGTTGGAGAGCGCGTTCAGATTGAGTGCAGTTTATCTGTTTTAGTTCTCTCGTTGTGAAGACCAGGACAACCTAATTTATAATTATGGCCAAAAGTATGTGGACCAGGGCTGACATTGTGTGTTTATAAACTGTATCATGACGTATGATGACTCCTTATAGCAGTGTATATATGTGTGTGTGTGTTGTCCTGGAGGAAAGGTGACGCCGTCTATCTGACTGAATATTCTGCTGTTTTCCTCCCAGCAGATTGACACTTTATCATCTGTCCATCAGCTCTCTCTTTCTCTGTACATCGTCTATGTCTCTCTCTCTTTACTGTCTCAGCTGTACGATGACGTCAGTCTCAGCTTCAGCTTTGTGTACAGTAGAAATGTGAAAGGATTCAAATGTGACTCACTGGTTTCCTTCAGGGAGTCCTACTCTATCACTGAGTAAACTGCCTCAGTGACATATTTTACAGGCTTAATAGGGTTCTTTATTGACAGATTCATTGTTTTCTATCAGCTCTGTGGCTGTTTTCTAATGCAGGAGTGAAGGCTCTGTCAATATAAACTGTTTTATATATATAT
>NW_023339763.1:266011-268665 GCF_004916995.1 Morone saxatilis | reverse complement strand
AGTGCCCAGAGAGGCGCCTTTAAATAAAATGTATTATTATTATTATTATTATTATTAAAGTATATCAGGACTATTATTTAGCTCATTTCTATTTTCTTTATTTCATTTTTTTATGTTTTGATGGCGGGGGAACCGGAGCACCCAAACAAACACAGCGAAAACATTTTTTTAAATGGGGAGCAGGGCCTGAGTCTGCCACGCCATCGGTTCATACCCCCAAAAACTAATCAGTATCCCGTCAGAAAGAGTCAGGAGGAAGTCCAGAATCCTCCTCTTCCTAAGGTCAGAGACGTCCACATCGCCCTCCTCATCCTCAGCGTCCTCACACCTGGCGGCGGTCTCGTCCTCGCTGTCCACAGGCGGACTGAAGTACACGTCCTCCCTGTTTGTTGCTTCCCTCCATTTGTTTCTGATCTTCTTCGGAAGCTTCTGGAAGAAATGGACAATGTTCTTCTTCTGTGGTGAGATGTCAGCGTTGTCCAGCTGGTCCAGAATCCTTTGCCCCTCCAGCTGCAGCCTGAAGGCGGCAGACAACCCACTGAGGCTGCTCATCACCTGCTCGCACATCACCTGAGCGTACAGGCTGATGATACCATTGTACAGCGAGGTCCACTCTGCAAACCTTTCCCATATGGCCTGACCCATCCCCCAGGAGGGAGGAGGGAGGAGGAGCGATGTGAGCAGATGTTTCACAACGGCTTCAGAGAACCAGAGAACCTGCTCAGAAGGACTGACAGGACCAGAGGATCTCATCAGGGAGAAGTTGGACAGTTTGCCCTCACTGATCAGATCCTCCAGTCTGATCTGAGTTGAGCTGTTGCAGACCTGGATCTGAGCCAGCAGAGTCTTGACAGTCCTGACTCTCTGGACCTCCTGGGCGTCCTCACACTCTACCGTCTTGTCTCTCAGGTTGGACAGAAGTACGGACACAGTCCTCTGGACCTTTTCCAGTTCCTGTTTCTTTGCCTCGTCTTTGTAGCCGCAGAGGAACTCCCGAAGTTTCTCCTGCAGGGTGACTTTCGTCTCTGCCGCCACCGCATCCACTCGCTCCTCGCTGACTTTGGTCTTTTTGTCGCCACAGTGGAAACTTTGATTTCTTGTTCAACACATTTCTTTCACGGCGTCGTCTACGATGTCCAACATGTCCGAGGTACATATAGATGGTTGCTGTGAACTCTGGGTAATTGTGACGACATGACAACTATTTTCAGAATATTAACAAAGAAATCAATCAATGGATTACTGGATCAATAATCAGCATAATTAAAATAATCATCAACATGAGCTCCAACCAACTCCAACAGTAAAATCCTGCTTTTACATGAATGAATGAGTCAGAATAATATCAGATATAATTCTACACTTTACTCATTATACTCGTACTTTTACTCATGTTCAATACTTGTTACAGAGTTTTTTTTTTTGGTATTTTTACTGCAGTAAAGAATCTGAGTAGAGCAGGTGTGTATAATGTGTCACAGCCAATCACAGGCCTGATCCCAGAGTCATGTGATGAGTGTGTCCTCTCACCTGCTGCCAGCTCTCTCGGGACCAGCTGAGACACCCCTGATGATCCTCCTGGACACCTGAGCCAGGTGAGTCTGAGACACCTGCAGGACGAGAGACACCAGAGAACCTTAAAGGAACAGTTCCACATTCAGTGATATCGGATCGATAATCGGTCTATCAGTGGAAATATAAAGAGTAATAAATAAAAGAACACGTCAATAAAATAAAGAAATAAAATAAATATACAGTGATTTTTATGCAAAAACGACACAAACGTATAAAATATAGGAATAAAAATACAGAATAAATAAGTGTTTTTAATTGTTCTCTTATATTTTGTTATAATAAGAACATTAATTATTCATTATTTTAATTATTTCTCTTCTTCTTTAAATTTGCACATTTATTTGATTTGATGGATTCTTTATGGCACTCTGACCAAAGCTAATGTTCATGTATCGAATATCTTATACAAATCTAAAAATGATAACAAATCAGTTCCACAAAGTTACCATTAATCCACAGCTGGAAAGTTACTAACTACTCGAGTACTTTGAGTATTTCTGCTGCTTTATATTAGTGTATAATGAAGTTATAAAATGTATTTTTACAGCAGCATTCACTCGGATCA
This sequence comes from Morone saxatilis, assembly GCF_004916995.1. Taxonomy (NCBI): domain Eukaryota; kingdom Metazoa; phylum Chordata; class Actinopteri; family Moronidae; genus Morone; species Morone saxatilis. The sequence continues at coordinate 266,525 of NW_023339763.1, read as the reverse complement.
TAATATCAGATCGATGACTTCAGCTGCTTTATGCTGATATTGGGGGACTCACCGCTCCACCACCCGGTCCTGGACGCTCTGCCACCCCCCGTCCTCCAGGCTGCGGAGGAAGGAGGAGAGGACGGCGGAGCTCTGGTCCTCCACCTCCCGCCCACTCAGCACCTTCTCCTCCAGGAACCGCATCACTGCCGCCCGCTGCTGCCTGCGGGGGGAGCGGGTCGGCGGGTCGGGGGTCTGATCCGGGAGGTCGGTTCTCTTCTCACCGCAACCTTCCATCATTTCTCTCTACGGATGGTCTCACTGGTGGAACTGGTTTATATTTGTGTCCTCGCGCTCACTGTGAGTTCGCTCGCGCTTTGGTTCCAGTTCGATCGAACCGGAAGTCACTTTGATCGATAGAATCCCTCCGATATTGATTATATATATTACTATATATATACTGTATATTACTATACTTATATATATTATATATATATTCTATACTTTATACATATAGTATAAATACATTATATAT
>NW_023339763.1:265564-265911 GCF_004916995.1 Morone saxatilis | reverse complement strand
TTGTTCTGTACTGTTATTGCTATGTGTGGAATCAGGAGACGTTACGCAGTCTCCAGTACTGTGTGTTAAACCTCCGATATACAGGAACAAACTGTAGTTTTATTTCCAGTCACACACTGTCAGTATGAAACAGATGGTCAGCTCAAAGTGCCTGATCTTCCCCACATGGTTCTGTGTAGCAAACCGTCACCAGTCATGTGAAATGATAAGGTGACATTCTGAATCTTTAGAATTAAATAAATAAATGATAATGTCCAACCGGTGTTCAGTGTCCCTGATTAATGCGACATCATCAGTGTTTAACAGCTGGAAGTGATGATGAAATGGTGACATCACTATGACATCAT
>NW_023339763.1:262146-265488 GCF_004916995.1 Morone saxatilis | reverse complement strand
TGTGTTTGTGTGTATATGTGTGTATATGTGTGTGTATGTGTGTGTGTGTTTTTGTGTCTGTGTGTGTGTGTGTGTGTGTTAACATGCACACAGTCCTGCAGGTCGGATTCTCTCTGAGGTTTCTGCAGCAGTGAAGGACGAATGTTGAAGTGTTTTTCCCTTTTTTATCCTCAGCAGTGTCTTCACATTAAAGTCCTCCTCTTCCTCCTCCTCCTCTTCCTCCTCCTGATGTGTGTGGGAGCCTCCTCGTTGTTATTCTACAAAATGGAAAAGAGAAAGATGAAACAGGTCTGACGGAGGCCGTCTGAACTCTGAATGTAAATCTCACAAACTGCTGAAGACCTACAGTCGGTTCACTGTTTGTTTGTGTTTATGTTTGTGTTTCAGGTATTACTACAGCCCTGAGTACTGTCTGCAGGTACTAGTACAGCCTTATATTCCTTGTCTGTGTAAGGTGACATCAGTTTTGCTAAAAAATCTGCAAAAACGATTGAAAATGTTGTAGTATGCATGTCAGGCCAGTAGGTGGTGGTGAAGCTCTATTATTGATTATTGTTTCGTCGAGAGAGTGTTTGATGTAATTAATGCGTCTCTGCTGATCACAGTTCCACAGTCCACCATTGCTGCCACATGTCGGGTAAAGATTGCACTCTGGAACCCGGTTTCAAAAGTAACCAGGTCCTGTGTTGTTCTCGCTTCAAACTAACTGCAGCAGCGTTCGTTTTTATCATTTTACATACAAACATGATGAAGTTCAGTAAGTAAATGTTGACATACACACCTCCCACTGCTGTCCTCGGTTCAGTGACCCTGCTGCAGACACAGAGACACGTTACAGTCACACAGCAGCTCAGAGGAACAAACATCAGTCCTGAAGATTAATGAGTCTCAACTGGACACAAACATCAACAGTATAAAGTCCAGTGAGCAGGATTTAGTGGCATCTAGTGGTGAATTAGCAGATTTCAGCTAACTGAATACAGCTCAGCACTAATGAAAACATACCGATGGATATTATATTACACTCCTGACAATAGCTCCTTTAAAATATACATAGCCTATATATACACATACATAGACACAGTATATATTTATATATCCAGTACAAAGACGCAGAGACACAGATGAGGTGACGTCCTGCCTGCTGATTGGCTCTCGCCATCAACAGACAGACACACCTGAAGACGGACTTACTGCAGCGGAGTGACTCAACTTGTCAAAGCGAAACTTAAGGTTGGATCTGGGAGAGTTTTTATTCTTCGTCTCTGAGAGAGAAAAAACACAAACAAACAAACAAACAAACAAATAAACTGCTAACTCTGACAACAGGAAGCAACAAACAGCGTAAAGGTCTGTGGAGTGAAACCTGCAGAGGTCAGATCCTAAAGCTGTCGGTGGTACTTTATAATGACGTGTGTATGTGTGTGTGTGAGTGAACCTGTGGGGCTGCGACAGACGATGAGCGGGCTTGAACTTTGACCTTCTATCAGTGCAGCCTGGGCGAGCTACAGACACAGAGAGAGAGAGAGGTTACTAATATTAACTGTATTAATGTGTGTGTGTGCGTGTGTGTGTGCGTGTGTGTGTGTGCGCGTCACCAGGTGAGTGTCGTCTGCAGGGATGCTGAAGCTGCAGGTGCTGGACGTGGATCTGGAGATCTTACTGCTCTCCTTCTTCACGTGAGTCCTGCACATCACAAACAAAACGTCTCATTATCCAGCGTTTGTTTGTTGGAGTTGTGTTTACTTCAGTCTGTGTTCACTGATAAACACATTCATATTTACACATCCTGTCTTTTTCCTACCTCAGAAAATGTTTGGGTCCCCACATTTACCTGGAAAACCTGGAGATTAAGAGACTAGTTTTTCCAGTCATGGAAAATGACCAAATATCCTGGAAATAATCGCTGTTGTCCTGGAAAGTTTTAATTATATTTTTTCCTGCGTTGTGGCCAAATTAATGTTACAGTTCGGTGGTCAATAGACGTTTTCACAGCAGCCGTTTTGACATGAAATAGTCGGGTAAACACAGGTGTTCAGTTCCATTCAGGACATGTTGGCTCACTGGAGAGGCTCTGCTACACTAAATGGAACGAAGCCTCGATTAGTATCGTTGGTAACGCCTGTGTTTACCCTGTTTCATGTGAAAATGGCTGCTGCGAACAAGGTCCGATTTTTGTATTTACTCGGAAACCACCTACAGAACAGACACCGGCAGGAATGTGGACACACTCAATGTGAGGACCCAGTGATAAAAACAAGGCTCCACAGTGCCACCACACACACACACACACACACACACACCTGTCCACCCGTTGTCCCGCCTCTGGAGAGCTGGGATTGGACGGCAGCTCTGACCTCACCTCCAGTGTCGGGTGGCAGCTGTCGAAGCTCCTCTGCTCGCTGAGGAGACTGAAGAGGAAGACAGATGTAGTGAAGCCTAGCTTAGCACAAAGACTGGCAGCAGAGGGAAACTGTTAGCCTAGCGCCATCAGAGGAGGATGAAACACGGTCAGCGGCCCTCCTCCTCAACGTACGACACATATCACAAAGTTAGCAAGACTAAATATTCTACGTCCTGTTAGACTTTCAAAATAAAGGATATGTAGTGAACGGAGTGACAGTTTGGGTAAAGAAAAGGTCGTACATAGTTTAGCTTACATATGTTACTTTAAAGAAAGTGTTTCACTGACTCTCTGAGGGGCAGACAATGAGTGAATGAATGAATGCTCGTTTATGATTCATTTAGATCCTCCCCAAGAGTGTGAATTATTCTGTATGCTTTCCTGAGGATTAAAAGTGAAGAATTTAACATACAAACAATGCTTTAGTGCAGTTATTATTTAGTTTTTTCATTCACCAGAATGCAGGAAACAGAGTCTCTGAGTCTCTGAGTGTCTCTCTGAGGACACACCTGCAGACTCTGCCGGGTTGGGAGTGAGACTGAGGTGTATTGGAGGTGCAGAAACAGAAATAAAGGGTCACCTCCTCTGGTTGTGTTTCTCCGTTTGGCTGTCGACGCTCAGCAGACGAGGGAAGAGTCCCGACCTCCTCTTCACTGGAGATTTCACGTTGTACTGACGGCGGACACACAGCAGACAGTCAGCACACAAACACGCTTACATCACAACACAGTGACCTCTGACCTCTGCTCACCTCAGGGCTGATGTGTGCCAGACCCCCCCCGCTCAGACTGGTGGGAAGCCCCGCCCCGCCCCGCGACATGGTCTCCATGGAGACGCTCCGCCCTCGCATCGCCCTCTGACCCACAGAGAGAGGAAGTGTTAGAGTAATGGGAGTAATTCGTAAGTAATCTGATTACTAACAGCACACACACACACAC
>NW_023339763.1:255014-262046 GCF_004916995.1 Morone saxatilis | reverse complement strand
CCCCCAAAAAACAAAAAACCCCAAAACAACACAGAAAAACAAATGTGTGGATGCAGAAGACGTCGCTGCAGGTTGACGACGAACACTGATTCCTAAAAAGGCAGTAAACACACGGATTTATTTGTTTTCATGTAGAGCAGCAGGAGCCCGGAGCTGTGTGTGTGTGTGTGTAAACAGTAACGTGTCCTCAAAGTTACAACGCTCTCTCCAGCGTCTCCCGGAGGCTGCGGTATTCATTACAGCCACAGTTTGAAAGTGTTGGACACAACAAACAACGTGCTGTTTGTCCTGAAGGTGGCGCTACAGGGTTGAAGGGACAGAGAGTAACGTGTGCCCATACTCGTAAATATATCAGCTTTTATTCAAATAACGTCTCTTACTCTCAATGAGATCAACTCTGTAAACAGGTTTATAATAAACATCAATTTGCGCCTTAAAGTCCAGATGATTTATGATTACATCCGCAGTCATATTGTCCCCGTATTAATCAGGTTGGGTTCCCAAACGTCCTGGAAACAGTTGTTTTCAACTCGCTCAGATTTCCAACTGTTGTCTGAAAGACGTGGAAACATTTCTTCTTCTTGTTGCTGTGGATGACAAATGCAGGCAGAGCGATGTTAACTGTACATACAGCACTTTCTATATCTTCTTCAGAAATGAACCCACGGACACTGATCAGCTACCTGTAATGAACCTGAGACGCTTTATTATAAACCTACATCGTTAAAGTGATGTAATATCAGACCTGCCGGTAAATCATGGGACCTTTTGTGAGTGCTGTCCCATGTTGTCAAGAAAAGCTCCTGGAAAAGGATTTCTTTAAAAGAGTGGGAACCCTGTCAGGAGAGACGAGAGAATGAAGTAAAGATAATTGTTCATTATGTTAAGTTTTAATTGAATCCTGATTGCGGACGCGACTTTATGACGCGTGTCTTCACGCCCCACGAGAGTGTTCAGAAGCATCTTCCTGCCCCATGTTGTTGATTTGTGTAAAATGAGATCCAAGATTAACTTCTTGTTGATTGACTTCCTGTCACTCAGTCTAGAGGCTACACGCTGTATTTTATTTTGAAAAATGACCGTATTCTCTATGTCGTTTCTGTCTGACTTCCTGCGATTGGCTCTGCGCTGCTTCTGGTTGAATCATGAGCATTGTCCAGAACAGCTGCCATCAGCTCCGATAGCCGCCGTGCAACCGGAGGCGTGGCCCCAAATCAATCCCCCAAATGTTCAACTGAAAGCTGATGAATCTGTGAAGACTGGGCAGAGATGGGGAGGCGGAAGGGAGCGCATAAAGGCAGCAGCAGCTGAAGGCAGAGGGAGAGACTATTTAAAAAGACAGACATCGGGATGCTAGCTAACGATAAAGCTAACGATGAAGCTAACAATGTCAACAGAAACTTCTTCAACTTGCCAAATCCGCCGTTTAAATTGCGACACATCAGCTGCAGACTTGGCTTTTAAAGGGAACGTGAGCTAACTGTTTTAATTCATTCACGGTGAATTCAACCTCTACATCCGTCATGTGACTCTGCAAGCTGCTGCGTTTTTTCGCCACTTCCTGTCCTTCCCAGTCCGTGATGTGTGCGGATTGAATTTTTTTATTTTAATGTGTCGCAAATTTGCATTGTTGCCAGTAAGTAGTTGTTTTGTAGTTTTTTTTTAATAAGTTGTGATGTCACATATTCGCAGCCACATTTTTGTGTCGTTTATTTGTCTCATTCCCGGTGTGTAAAGACCTTTAGTCTGGTCGTTCTTCAGGTTATTTTTTGAAGTTTCGGGGGTTCATTCGTGACCTTCGGAACGGCAGGTGACAAAACAAAAAGCGTCCTCAGATCGCTTCGTCGACTTTCCAAGAACGAACCGTCAAACTCAACAAGAACTTGACTTCAGCCTTTTGTAATTGCTGTGACATGATTGTTTGAGTGGAATATGGCCCCAGTGCAGGTCTACCAGAGGCATTTGTCACTTCGGATATGTGGGAGCTCAGCTGGCAGAACTCGTAGAAGGACACAGCCCCTCGGCCTGCCCTGCTTTAAAACTGAAATTCTTCCAAAACTTTGATAGTTGCTGGATTTGTTCTCTGCTGGATCCGCTGTTCTCTCTCCAGTCTGGTCCGTATAAGAGCCCCGTGGATGGTCCGAGGCAGAAGACCTGGACTGAGACCCCTGCCTCTTGTCACTGGTTTTATTTGTGACTTTGTTGGACAGAATCTCTCGGTGCAGCCGCGGGGTGGAGATGTCCCGTCCCGCCTCCAGGTTGAATCAATGCTTTCTGCTGATGTTGATGTGGTTCTGGTGACCTCCCGTGCTCTGGACGAGGTTGAAAGTCTCTTCAAACGTGGTACTTTTATCAACACTGTAACTTTTCTCTGTAAATTTACTAACTAAATTTAGTAGTTAGTTTATTCAGTTTTGTCAGGAAATTACTTTATATTTACAGTATGTGAGGTTTTCTATAGTATTTAAAGAATGTTACTGTAATAATAATAATAACACACACGCACAGTTCCTTTTCAGATATTTATTAAAATGGAAATATGTCACAAAGCAACAGAAGCAAACTACCTATAAATACAGGTGAACACTGCTATAATACAAATAATCAGGTAAGAAACTAAAAATACAGAACTTTGCTGGCAAAACTAATTACTGTAAATTTCCAGTGAAGACTTGTGAAGTTGGTGTAACGGTGTCTGAAACCCCTCACAGCGCTCTGATGTTGGAACCGGGGGTCGATACTGAGCTCCTATTGGATCGATCACACTTCAGTGAAAAATAAAGTGCTGGATGTCCCGACACTGTTTCCAGCTACAGGAAAACTAATCTGAAATCATTCTTTTTTTGTCCTCCAAAGTCCCAACTTTACTACAAACAACCTGCAGACAGAAACCAGGGTTTAATGTTCGACAGAAACAGGTTATAAAGGTTGTTTAAATCACGTTTTTATCAACTGCAGAGTAAAAATCTGGTCTTTTGTCTTGTCATTGGTGCTTCATATCATCTCAGATTATTGTAACTCGCTGGGCCTCTGTAAGAACAGATCTTAAGTGTACGGCTGATTTAAAGCTTTTGCCATTCACCAGTTATCTTTTATTTTGAAGTTTCTCTCAGGCACAAACACATTTTACTGTGCAATCATTCTGCTGTTCCAACCCGTCTCTCACTAAAGGATTGTACACTGTGTAAGTGCTGTGTATTATTATTATTATTATTACGATAGCATAAAGTCTGATCCGGCTTTAGAAGCGTTAGACACGGATCGTCATCCTTCAGTCTGACAGTGAAACTAAATCCTGACTGTGATTAACTTAAAATATAAGCAGATCTTCATACAAACTAACTGAGCGGCTGCAGAGGAAGGCAGCTCCAGAATCATTTATAAATCGATGATCAGTATTTTATAATAGTTAAAGCACTTTGGGCTGTTGAACTGGAGTGGGCTGAAGTTTTGGTGTCCTGCTGTTGCTGCGCTCCTGATGGAGGAACTGGAGGGTTACATTTACATTTTAATGAACAGCTTTGATGTTCGTAGCCTGGCAGGCCTCCTACTTGTGGAAGAAAACCTCACAAATACATTTTTCATGACTTTACGTGCCGGAAAATTACCTGGAAGCTCTCCAGCTGAGTGCGGTTGCAACTGGAAAGACGTCCGACTGTATCTCTTTGTAAATTTATGAGCAGTAAATGTTTACAGCCGTATGAACAGGGGAGTATTCAGAGGGTCCAGATACTTCCTCGATCACTGGTATCACTCAATTATCTATTATCACTATATTTACAGCAGTTATTCTATTAAATGGACAGCGGTTAGTTCCTGTTTTAAGCATTAATCACATCCTCAGTTATATTTGTTCCTCTAATTAACAGTGTGTGACACAAATGCAGAGAAAGTCAATTTATTTATATTTTTATATCAAAATCCAGTCATTTTGTCTTCTTAAAATAATGATATCATCATTATTATCGTTAGGTTATTATTATATATAAAGCATATTTTACAGTATTAAACTAACGATACAAAACAAAAGTGTCAGAACAAACCAACCCCTGAAACAACCGCATTACAACACCATCATTAGAACAGTTTCCATATGAACGTTACATTCTGTCAGCTTTTATTAGTTTGTTCTACTTATTTTCTTGTCTTTGTGTATTTTATTCCTGGTTATTTATCTGTAAAGTCAGTTTTTGTTACTGCACAATAAAACCTGACTGTGAGCTGCACTGGTCCAGAGCTAGGACCGACCCGCTATCCGCAGTTACCTCCGAGTTATCTCAAAGACCGGAACTGTGATTTAGAAACATGAATTCAAATCATAATGAACCATTACGGCAGAATCCAGAACCAGCAGAGCGTCCAGGTACTAACAGAGACTTTGTCCTCCTGTTCTGGTGATTGTAAGAGTTCTTTGAACGTTATGTTGTGTTATACGGTTGCAGCTGATGAGGCTTCTAACTAGTTCTAGATGTTAAAAATATTCTGCAGTCAGTTTCATGTCTGATTCCTCCAGAAGAAAAACCACATTTGTTCTCACAGTATTTTTTACATATAGGTTTGTTTGCGTTACACAATGTTTGTGCGAGTTACCCGACAGGTACCCGACCCGGTGCAGGAACAGGCGGGCGCCAGTCCCTCGCAGGGTTCTACCCCAAACTGTTCCCCCAGTGTGTGAGTGAGTGAGCTCAGTATCACTGTGTCAGGAAGCGCTGTAACACGCCGCCGTCTGTGTGTGAATGTGACAGGAAAGTCCACTCGTTCAGTCTCTCTCTCAGCACTCTCGCCAACGGGAGCGTTTGGAGTTCAGTGTCTTTCCCGAGGACGCTGCCACATGTGGACAAGAGGAGGTGGGGTTCAAACCCTGGGCCACTCAGACCTGCGATGGTTTCAAATGGTGGTTCTCAACGTTCTACAGTCGCACCCCCCCCCCAAGAATAATCAGCACAGTGTGAAGTGCAGGCAGCCAGAGGGAGATCAGCTCCTCTGAACACATGATCTGGGTCTCGTAATGTTTATCATTCGTAAATTCAGGCTTTTATTGAGCTATGAGTCATTCATGACGGTGATTCGTCACTAATCCACTTTTACTTCACTAAAAGTAGATCGAAGAACAAACTCTGCCCTGAATCCCCTTTACTACCTGAAGAAGGAGGAGCTCCCCTCGTGGTGGAGTCCACTCACTGAGAATCTGGTTGGCATTTGCGACCTCCTCACGTGTAACACATGGACACTCCCAGACTCACAGGAACCGATGGCCACAGACAGAACCACAACGATTCATAGATTCATTGAGATTACGGCACCTGCACAGTCAGCAGTTATCATGTCTGCTTCAGGCTCAATGACAGAAATACACTGAGATCAATGAGGGAACAGGGCCCGGTAACATGTATAAAAGGATACAGCCGACAGTCACTTCTTGTCCCTGGATGTCATTAAAGGGACGATGTCGCTGGGAGCTGCTTCCTGTCTTGCATTCTGTGCTGTTTGCCACAATATTTTATTCTTGGCTCTGCAACCGTTGGGTGACCCCCCAGGCAGGAAGGAAGCCGGCAGAAAAGCTGAACCAGAGGACTTCTTGTTCCCGGGGGTGAAGCGTGCACAGGCTGGAGTTACATTAGTGTTTGACCAACCAGTGACAGTCAGTCCTACAAACTCCGCCCCGTAAGTTCCTGAAGCTTTGGGAAGTCTGAACCCGCTACAGGGACTAGATGTAGTCCTGAAGAGGTTCCTGGTGCTCCTCAACGTTCCCTGTTTGTGTTGTTTCCATCTCTGGATTCAAACCGAACTGTCAAGAACTTGTCGTTTGCTGATGATGGAGTCCATAGGCGTGTTGCATTGTGGGAAAGGCCCGGGGCAGTATTCGACATCAGTGTATCATGTTAACGTGTGTGTGTGTGTGTGTGTATGTGTGTGGGGAGATGATGTGATCGGCTGTGACACGCAGCTGTCAGCAGAGATAACGAACCAGCTGAGAGTCTGATTACTAAAGAAACTGGTTTTATTTTAAACTGCAGCACACACACACACACACACACACACACACACACACTTTGATATTGAACAGAAGATTCCTTCCTAAAGTGACAATAGTGTAAGTGGACTTCTGTATTGTCACCATTATGGATGTTGGTACCTCCTTTAAATGTGGCCGCACACACACAGACACACACACACACACACACACACACACACACACACTGACCTTTTCTCTCTCAGCAGGTTTCGTGTCTCCCCCTTTCTCTCCGCTGTCGTCTTCTCGGTGTCTCTCAGTGACCTTTGTGTTCGGTGCCGGACGCTTTAAACGCTCCCTCAGGATTCAAAACCAACTCTGTGTTTCTGTGTAGTTACAAATAAAAATTAATTATCAGCTCAGGACACAAAGGTTGGGTTTATTTTAGAAACTCTAACACAAGTGTAGACAGAGCTGCGTGTTAATAACATATATAAATACTAGAGAAGAATAATGACTCCAAGCACTGACATCACGCTGGAAGATGGAGAGGGTTCAACAAATATTACTCAGGAAATAAATCTAAATTAAAGTCTTTCTAACTCAGAATATGTTCCTTCCCCAGCGCTGCTCCCCCAACACACATCAGAGTCAGAACAAGTACAAATAATCTCCTAATGGGACGCTTCAGAGATTTAAATAATGAGCTATTAAATGATTTAAAGAACAATTGTACTGCCTAAACTCGTACATACTTACAGTACCAATACAAACTCACAGAACCGTATCTGAGCCAATATGAACCTATTGATCACAGCTCAATAAGAACTGAACTGCAGTTAGTATGAACAGAGCTGACACAGCTTTCTGACCTGACTGGCCTCATTCTCCGTCCCTCTTCCACTCCGCTCTGTCTTTCTTTTAAAGAGGGAAGATATGAAACGGTACCAACCACGCCATGCTAGCTCTTCAGGAAGGAGGCTACATACGCTCCAAAGTCAGGCTACATTTTAGTGTAACTGGCATGGCCCATCCCTTGACCTCTGACCTCAAGATATCTGAATGAAAATGGGTTGTAT
>NW_023339763.1:252856-254989 GCF_004916995.1 Morone saxatilis | reverse complement strand
AATGAGAGTAGATAGACCTGAACGCGATTTAATTATGAGGATTATTGAGATATAATGCGAAAAAAGATTTTCACACCTCTGAACTATTAAGTGAACTTCATATGAGCATGCAACTACTTGTAGTGAAGCATACAAACATACTACTGCTAGTGAACATCACAATACAACTACTGTTGGTAGACAGAACAACAACAACTGTTAGTTGAACAAACAATAATAACTTTATGGAACATACACAACAACTACGATGAGTGGACAAACAACTAACTACATGTGTCAGGTGGAACAAATACCAACAACTAATGTTAATGAAAAACTACAACTACTGTTAGTTGGAACAACACAATACTGTTAGTGGTAACAAGACTACAACTTACTGTTAGTGGGAACAAACCAACAAACTACGTGTAAAAAGAACAAACTACAATACTACGTCAGTGGAACAAAACAACAACACTGGTCAGTGAAAAAACAACAACTACTGTTAGTACTGGAACTAAAAACAACAACTACTGTTAGTGGAACGAGAACAACAACTACTGATTAGTGAACAAACAACAAGATACACTGATAGTAGGAACAAACTACATATTACTGTTAGTTGAACAAACAACAACTACTGTTAGGGAACAAACTACAAAACTACTGTTAGGAACAAACAACAACTACTGTAGTGGAACAAACTACAACTACGTTATTACAGACTTTGACGTGTGATTTATGTCCGCGAGAAGATTAACAAAACATATCACCAGTTTATTCTCGAGTCTACGGTGCGAAACTCTAGAGGAGATTATTCACTGAACCAGAGTTATGTGAGTTGTTGATCAAAAACTAGTCAAATTTTGGAGTGTTTATTTTGTTGTCCATGTTTGATTTTGTGATCTGCAAGTTAAAATGAATTTGATGAATGGGAGTCTGGTGGGCTGCGTTTGAGTGCAGACATCTAAGTTAAACCTGAAAGCTGTACATAAAATAACACATGCAATAAAAGTAATTCCTCCTCTCTATGATGTAATTCAACTTGTTATTGTTATTGTGTGTCTCATTATGTGTATGTTACTAATTGTGTTGTTTCTATTTTGAATATCAGCTGAAACATGATCCTGTATAAACACAAACAAGACATTATTCGGAGGAAAATATCTGAACAACAAGAAGAAAAACTGAATTCTGACATGAAAAAAATAAACATTAAACTGTTAACACTATACCATATATGTTGTCCTCCCTCTCTCCCTTAAAATCCTGCGCTTAAATGACTTACTTCTTTAGCTCTCATCAACTCACCCTTTCCTCCTGTGTGCCCTTTATGTAATTCTCAAAGTTAATTTATACCAAACTGACATTTCCACTGGAAAAGAGAATAAAACGAACTTCAGAGGCCACGAGGGAGGTGGATAACCTTGGTGTAACTTATTGTGCGTGTTGCGGTGAAGTGCGGATGTGTGGTGCGTGATGTTGTGTCGTGCGTTGTTGTGTTGCGTGTGTATGTGATGGAAGTGGGTATTGCAATAAAACGCCCTGGAAAAAAAGAGAAAAAAGAAGCGACAAGACACGGGGCAGAGATAAATGATTTTGGTACGATATTAGATGCTCATTGGGTATAATTTAATGAAAATAAGTATAATATTATCATGAATTCCCGCCTGTCTCAGGGGTTCAGTCGGTTACAACAGGACTGTTTTCAGTACCCAGCACAGAGTTTGAAAAGGCTAACGGTTGTTAAATAGGTGACCTGTCATTTAGAGATCATAGTGCTCTAAATACAGACTAGTGTTCAAGATTCTGTGTTTGCTAATCCTCTGGCCCAAGCACTGTTGGGATTTCATCATCAAATTGGGCCGAGCTCTGTAAAGTGGAGACTCGTGGATTCCCATCAGAGAAATGAAGTCACTTTAACAACCTTCCAGCTTCAATCTGTGCTGTCTGAAAATGTCCTGTTGTAACCGACCTGAACCCACCTGAAGACAGGAATATATGATAGATATTATATTTTCATTAATTATTACAATGAGCCATCTAATATCGTATCAAAACATCCATTTATCTCTGCCCCGCTGTCTCTGTCGCTTCTTTGTTCTCTTTCTTTCCCAGGTTTTTATGCAACATCCATCACACACACGCACACAC
>NW_023339763.1:252454-252819 GCF_004916995.1 Morone saxatilis | reverse complement strand
ACACACACGCACGCACGCACATAGTTACACAAGGTCATCCACCTCCCTGCGTGGCCTCTGGCAGTTCCAGTTTTATCTCTTTTCAGTGGAAATGTCAGTTTGGTTAAATTAATTTGGATTCATAAAGGACACACAGGAGGAAGGGTGAGGATGAGGAGCAAGAAAGTAAGTCATTTAGAGGGATGAAGGGAGAGAGGGAGGGACAACATTATGTATATGTACGGTTTATGTTTATTTATTTTCATGTCAGAATCCAGTTTTTCTTCTTGTTGTTTCAGATATTTTCCTCCAATAATGTCTTTTTGTCGTTTAAACAGGATCATGTTCAGCTGATATTCAAAAATAATAACAACAATAATAACAAC
>NW_023339763.1:249168-252354 GCF_004916995.1 Morone saxatilis | reverse complement strand
AGAAACAACAAACACCACAGTTGTTTTTTAAACAAGTGGATTATCGCAAACATCCTATGTATCCAAGAACTTATATAACTCCAGATACTGACTGATTAGGATTCTCAGGAATCGTAAATTGTATACCTCGGCTTTGATTCTTTGCAGACAAAGACAAAGGTTTGAATTGAGACTTTTTACAGCATCCAACATCAATGCCATTGAGTTACTTTCAGCATCCTATTGATCCGTCTTATTGACATAGAACAAATCTGTTTCTTTTTGGGTCATTTCTCCGTTTTTCAAGGGCACACGACTTAATTTACACCAATAAACGCTCAGATCCCTCCAGTTCCCTTTAAATAGCGGGTTAGAAAATCCCCCACAAATATAAAGCTACAAACCTATTATGTTCTCTGGTTTTATGCAGCTCTGTCAACACAGAAGAACCAGAACTCAGAGCTGGAAACGCAGTGTTGTTAGTGTGTGTTGTGTGTTGTGTGGTGCTTGTGTGTGTGTGTTTGGAGTTGAGCTGAGTGTCTGTGTTGTGGTGTGGTGTGTGGTTGTTGCAGTGAGTGTGCCTGCGTGCGTGCGTGCGTGCTGTTCGTGGCGTACCTGCGTGCGTGTGTGTGCACCTCTGGCGCAGCTCTGGGTACAACTGGGCGTTCTCAGGCCAGCTCCGCTCAGTGACCAATCTGTGGTAGATCGCTTCTTCATCCGAGACCTGACAGGGAGCAGGCAAGAGAACCAAACCAGAGTCCTCGAACCGGTCCGACGAACCCGACGGGGGCCCACAAACAGTGCTGACCAAAGGATTAACCGGAGCAGTGTTGTAAGGAACTGTGGTGAAGTTTAGATCGCAACCGCATTTGACACATGGCGGACTCTGTACGATCAAACTCTCGATTCTAAGGAAACCAAACAAACTCCTGGAGCTTAGAAAGTGATTGATCCTGAATGCTCCACAATACAATACATACATAATCCAATAAAATAATGATAATAATAATAATAATAATGAATCAACAATAATCATCGAGAGGTACCCTGATGATAACAATCGGAGCGGACCTCCTGGTCCTTCTCCTCTTCATGCTCACAGACAGCAGCAGGTTTCCAGACTTGCTGGCTGGCAGCCAAGAAGAGAGGTTTTAACATGCTCCTGAAGAGAGAGAGAAGAGACAGAGAGAGCAGAGACGAGAGGCAGAGAGACGAAGAGGAAGCAGAGAACAAGAGGAGAGAGACAGAGAGAGACAGGAGAGAGCAGACAAATACTCCACAATATGAATCCATAATCAATATCCTAGCAAGGACCCGGCGGAGTTCTAAACCCAAGCAGGCGACATACTGCTGGGAGCGGGCCCGAATGAGCCACAGCCAGAACCAGAGCGGGGCCCGAATGAGCCACAGAACCAGAGCGGGGCGGAGCGACTGCCGGCTGATTTCCAGCGGCTCCGACCTGGACTCTGACTCTGGGGTTGAAGACACAGCGGGTTCTAATAAGCACTGTTCTTGTACTACACTGTTAAAAGTGTCTGCAGATTTTATAGTGAAACCGTCAAATGATGATAGTAAAAGACCGTAAACTCTAAATAGGTTAAGGTTTCTGCAACAGTCAAACACTGCGATACAAATTAAAGGAATTTACAGGGAATAAAATATCTTTTTACATTACAGACTGTAAACTTCACAGAAAGCCACCGTCACAGCATCATATGGTAAAACTGTTCTGATGGTAAAAAAGGTCAAATATGGATTAAATCTCTCACCCTGCCCAAGAAGTGCTTCCTGTACGCCCGCGCAGCCTCACTGATCTCCTCCAGCCGGTACCCATAATGCCCTGGGGCTCTGTCTTCTTCCTCCTCCTCCTCCTCCTCTAGTGGGATCTCCAAGGAGGTGGGAGGAGGCGCGGGAGGAGGAGGAGCTTCGGGGTCCTCGATCCAGTAACCTCCAAACTCAGGAAGGATGACCTGAGGGTACGGACCCCCCCTCTCCAACACCTGCATGTATTAATTAATGTTTGAGAGAGCAGGAAGAGTTTCTGTTTTAGGTGGGAACTTGTTTAATCTTCTGTCACATCACCTCCTCTGTTACCTCCTATGAGCATAATGATTCTATCTAAAGTCTAACTCCACCTTCAGCTCTGCTAGCTCCGCCCCTCTCTGCTAAGATAAGGCTGAAAAAAACTAAATCATATATATACAATCACAATTTTAAGTTTCATAAAAAAACCTGCTCGGATTGAGCAGCTGCTGTCTCTCCACTTCCACGTCTGTATTCTCACGAGAGCACCGTCTGCCTCGTTGGTGGTTCATGTGTCCTTTTACATTTGTGTGAATCTCATTATTCATTTATCTACTATTTTATTCCATTATTCCACCTTTTATGTGAAGATAAGACTTTGATAAACAAGCACCATAACAGTTGGTCCACATGAATAAAGGATTTCAACAATCAGACTGAATCAGCTCAGGTGTTTGAGGCGACTGCGGAGGTTCGGTCTCACCTCCTCAATCCTCGGATAGGGAATGTAGTCGTCCTGAAAGAGAGCGACAGAGTGTTACACACACAGTCGTGATGTGCGTGCACACACACACACACACACACACACACATTCAGGTGAACACTGTGAGGATGAAGAACACGACAGATGGTCCAGATGCTGTGTGAGTTTCTGTTCCACCAATCACAGTCAATCATTGGATCCCCGGAGGGAAACTGATTGTGTCGAATGAGAGAGACCAACGTGTTGTTTCCTGCAAGCAGATGAACCTGCGAGCCCCCCCCGTCCCCCCACTGTTCTACTCGATGTTGATATAAGGCGAGTTTTATACGACGCCATCGGCCGTTGAAACGTTTTCGTACACAATCAAGATGGCTGCAGCAGTCACAGAATGATCTCTTTAAGGTTTAAAGGAACAGATGAAGGGAACGAAGCAATGGAAGGTGGATGGACACGAGGACAGACAGACGGACAGACGTGCCTTCTGTCTCTGAGGGATCGTCTTCATCTCGGCAGCTTCTGGTACCTGCTGCATCGGCGTGAGGAAGAGAGGACAGTGTTAACGTTGTCTGCTAACGTCGGTAACAATTACGGTTCCTGAACTTCGAGTATCGGAAATAATCTGATACAAGTGTGTGTTCACTGTAAAATATATATATAAAGTAAAACTTCTAATAATAGCCGGGCGTTTATTTGCTTAAATC
>NW_023339763.1:247619-249109 GCF_004916995.1 Morone saxatilis | reverse complement strand
CTGCTTCTCTTGAGTTTTTGTTCAGCAAATTTGACAACTAACATGATGATTATGATGCTTCAGAGGTTTTTTTTCTGTCTCTTTTGTTTACCGTGTTACCGGTAATTCGTCTGTTATGGACCCTGCTTTTATTTTATTTTATTAAGTTTTATGGTACTAAAATTATAAAGTTGCTAAAATGTAATCTAAGGAATCAGAATTTAAACTTTTTGATTGTACAACGTAGTAAAATTAAAAAATATATGACAACAACTTTAATATTTCTTCCTTTTCAAAACATTTTAAAATAGTTGTATGAGCACTTTTATTGTTATTGTTGTTTTAGTCATTGTTTTGTTTTACAGTGATATTGTTTATTTATTGTTAATGGTGATTTAAATACAGCAGTTGTTTCAGAATATAACTAACTTATATTTATTTATATATATAATATATAAGTCATACAGGAAATTAAAACCGGTGTATCGCAGCAGTTGTGTTTCGTACTCAGCTGAATAAAACTCAGGAGAAATACTGTTTAATGAATACATGAATATTTCTGTCAGTGTTTCACCTTCATCAATAATTCATTAATGAACGTTGAATAAATTCAGTTCCTGATGTTTCGTTATATTGCCAGCTTCCACAGCAGGAAGAACACATTTCAACAAACTGTGAAGAGTGTAAAACAGATTCAAGTCTTACCTCCATCTTGTCCATCATGTCAAAGAAATGAGCCGACTGCAGACAGACAGAGTGAATGAATTACATTACATGAATTGTGCTTTTTACCTGTAACTTTGCCGTTACAAATATGAGACTTAACAAATAAAATGAATGACATTGGCAGTAATGAGCTTCCATAGTTATTAATATAATGTTGACAGTAATAATTTGTGTTTTAATCTTTGATGCCAAACAAACAAAATGCTGAATTTGTATATTTGAATATTATCAAATATATATAAACCTGTTTCAGATTAAAGGTCCTCATAAGTACAGACGGACAGACGTGTGTTACCTTCATGGTGGGGGGTGCGGTGCGGGGGGGAGAGGGGGGGCAGTCTGTGACGGGAACATTGGAGATGGTGAGAAGTTCCTGTTTACTGTAAATAAAAACAAATAATCATTAATTATTCGAAAACGGTAACTTTACAGACTTATTCTGTACTTTTTAATGTAAAATAATGTTAATACAATGTTAAAGACAATTTCCTTTTTGTCACATAAAAATATTAAAATCTATCAAATCAAATCTATAAATACTTCTATACTTTTTTCACAGATGTTTACTGTTTATTTAATAGATTAAACTGTTGAATTCAAGTTTAATACTGTTAATACATTTATAAAATTAAATTAAATTCATTAAATTATTGACATTAACAGTAAATAAAGTATTAGTTGTGTAATTGTAATGGATTAGTTAGTTAACTGACAGATATCTTGTATAATGATGGAAGTTGAATAAATGTTGTTTATCAGTGTATAAGCATTGGTAAACTGTCCAA
>NW_023339763.1:240590-247519 GCF_004916995.1 Morone saxatilis | reverse complement strand
TCTGGTCTCTCCTGGCAGAGGTGACGTATCATACAGCTAACCACATAATGGTCCGTGTATTACCGCTGTAATTGGACTCCTGCAGGTCCTGTAGGGGGCGCTACAGAGTGTTCCACTGGATAGACTTTGCTTAACGTCGTTTGTGTGAAAAAAAACTTGAAGGACAGGCTGGGTACAATCAATTTGCGGATACCTAATAACATACACTATATGCCTGTTCTGTCTCTTAAAGAAAAATAGGAAGAATAGCTACTAACAATGTTTCAGTAAACGTGGATATATATATGTACTCGGTCTTGTTTTTCTGTTGCTATATTATCAGGATAGTGTTTTAATTGGTATTTGTCACAATATATATTTACATATCTCACTATTCTCTTATGTCACATCAACTAATATCGATTTCTTTCATTCATTACTTACATACTAATAGCTATTTCACACACATACATTCACATTATTACATTCATCTATACTATCATAAATTGACACAAAACACAACACTACACCATTATGCTCTACATCGCACACAATATCATCAAGATACAACCAAACACAAACACATTTACGAATATCACTCCACACTATACTATACAAACAATTTAAAAACACATAATAAACAATAATATTTCTTTTAGCAACTATGAAGTCTACATACTACATCGTTTATTCACACACAAGATGCATCTACAATCGACAACATCATACAAAACATCATATATGATCGACAATTAAATCACATACAATATACTACAATTACACAAGAATCACACATATACACCACAAATCACACAATGTATTCACAACTACAACATCGCACACACAAAAAAACACAAGAAACAAAACAAACAACAAAAAACAAAACACAACACACAAAACAAACAACACAACAAACACAACAAACACACAACAAAAACACACACAAACACCACACAACACGACACAGCACACACACAGCATCGTACACACATCATCACTTACACACAAAAAAACAAAATATTACACTATATTTCTATATCATATACAAAAGTCACACCATACACAACACACAAATCAAACCAAATATCAAAACAACATCACAAAAACTAAACAATAACACAACAAATCATAGCAATATATACAAAAAACAACACATAAATATATAACATAACACAACAGCACACAAATAACTTCTATACAAATCACATTATCAACACAAATCACAACTATATACAGACATTTATCTAACAACAACACAATTTCACAAACATTTTATTTATCATCACAAGCAAGACAACCACAATACATAATCAATAAAACAAGATAAAACACATTCAACAACAATACAAAAAAACAAACAAAAACCACAAGTATACTACATATCAACTCACCACACACGTACAAACCAAACACACAAAAAATTCAACAACCAAATTCATACAACATCGTATCAACTATCACATATTCAAGCACAAAACATAACTAACACACAACAACACCACGATCAATACAAAACATAAAAAATTATCCACACAACTATAAATTACAACATGATCTACAACAGTATTTAACACAACAAATAACACACACATACACAAATAACTAATAAAACAACAAAACAAACTACACACAACAAACACAATATAATACAAACACGTATCAATAATTATCACACACACAACAACACACACACACTAATACAAAACACATCAGACAAATTAACACACAACTACACACTACAAACAACAACATTCATACATAAACAACAACAATAGCACACCTACATAATACACAACACTCACACTACATCTCACACTATCATACAAACAACACATATAATTACACATCTAAACACACGATACTACATCATATCTACACCAAACAAATATATCTATCGAACGATACACACACACTATCACTAATAAAGAACACAAAACAAAGACAAATACACACACATATACATTAATACATAACATCGTATTAACACATCAATTTCACATCACACTCGTCTCTAGTATTTTTGGTGACATGTTAGTTCAGTATTTCGGAGTATATTTTTGTTTCCCGAGAATATGAATGTTTAATTGAAAGGATCTCTATATTAGGTTCTCTGTAATTCACCTTCGAAAGTGAGGCTATCATTTAGTAACGAATATTTTTCACCCACCCGCCAATTCTAGACCCTAAGATATACATATGAATAATAACATCACTAAATAATAATTATATTATTCATGGGTTTATTTATCAGTTTTTTTACCACAGAGTTATGATCCGGTCTCCTTGGTAACAGCTGAGGGTTGCGCGACTAATTGTTAAACCTGGAACTTGTATTTACTATTGCCATTTATGTTTTCTACCGTATTGCATATCGGAAACGGTTACGTTTAGCGATTTCCGATTTTGGTAGATGATTGTAATCGTTTTATGCTCCCATACGGCGGAGTGACATGGACATCCGCAGCTCTTAATTCAGAGTCCACGTAGTTCAGGGACATGACCGGTTGTCAGTATAATATGATGGAGCGTGTCGTTTGTCCGTACAGCCTCATTGGCTAGGAGGCTCCACGCGGCGCTACCAGCTTTGCACTTGCAAGCACATCCTGGCGATCCGTATTACACTAATGGAAAATCGATCACTTATGGACGTCTTTATTGAGGTGGCTAATTTGCTGACAATTATGTTCTGCAGCGTTTCGTTAGTAGTTCTCACAGGAGACGCTTGGAGCGAATTGTCTTTCTACCTTATGATACAGAATAAAGGTTGTTATATTCAGAGCGGAGAGGTGGGCCTTATTAATGTTCGATACAATATTCTGTGTCATTTACCTCTCATTCATTCATGTGATGATAAGTTTTTCAGTCTGACAGGTTCTTGTGTCTCTTTTCTGCTTTCGGTCAGGGTGGAGATGAATGGATTTTGATGGAGAGAGGAGATTGAGATGATTTAGAAATGTTGGTACTCATTTCTAGTTCTGTTTCTTTTATTGTCTCTCTTCTTGCGGCTGTGGTGGTTGTGTGTGTCTGGTGAATCAAGAGGGGTGGATTGATTTGAGAGTGATGAGAAGCATTGAATTCGTGTGTCAGGGATGGTAGGTGGTGAGGAGTGATCTGATTTGAGATCCTTTTTGTTTGAGGCTGCTTGTTCTTTTTCGTCTGAGAGTCTGTTTGTTATGATGAGGGCGTCTTGATCAGGTATCGTGAGTTATTATTATGTGGATATGAGGATTGGTGTTTGACTTGATTATGTAACGACAGGTGGGATGGATGGGAATGGAGGGTATGGAGAGAGACTGGATTTGTTGTTTTTGGATGGTGATTAGTATCAGGGAGATGATACGAGAGATGATGATAGGAAAATTCCAGACTAGGCGGTATATGATGAGAAATGGGAAAGGATCAGAATGAGGAGGATTTTTGATTTTCTTGCATGTTGAGTTTTTGGCTTGTGATTTCGCGATGAGAAACCATTGGCCTGAGGAGGAAGGTAGGAGCGTTGTCGTTGTTCGGTTGCTCTTCGGGTTGATGGTCAGGAGATGTGTGTGTGTTGTGTTGTTGTGTGTGTTTCATCCTTTAATGTAAACTAGGTTTTTTGGCTGGTATGATTCTCTTCTTTTTGGCGTGGTTTATTACTCATCTATCTCTTACTCACATCTATTGCAGGGTCTTTGAGTTGATGATGGCTCCCATATTTTAGGTCGATTCAATCAGTGACATTCTAAGCTCCCCAAAAACCCTACTAAAGGCCAGGCTCAGGTCGCTGTTTCTTTACAATTTTGTATTTGATATGTTTCTTTCTGAGCGGTCTGGTTGGTTTCAGGCTTGGTGGATATAATATGTTGTATGTATGATATATGTATTATTGTGACTTTTGATATTGGTTTTTGTGTTGGAATCGTTGTTCTGTGCTAGTTTTGTAGCGTAGCTCTTGATGTTCACTTTGTTGGATGCGTGTTCTATTCTGGTGTGTCTTTTGTTTTCGTTTCTGATGGGAAGTGACTATCGATATATTCATTCTACTGTAGAGCTTACCTTGCTGTGACGTCAAGATCTGATTTTCGAATGTGATTGGAATAATTAACTTATGGTTGAAGTTTATGAATTTTATTCTGTATCTGATATTCAGTGTTGTGTGTATTTCTGTTCTGTAGTTTGTTCTATTCATCGAGATTATATGTCTGATAATTGTTCTTTCTGCTACTAGCGTTTGTAATCTTGATTGTTTTCATTTATTTTTATTTACAGACAGCCAGAGAGACAGACAGCCAGAGAGAGAGACCTCATGCTGCTGGAGAACAGGGACATTGTGTTCTGGTGTTAAAGGCCAGACGGAGCAGGTGGCTGTAACACAAACAAATCAACAGACGCCTGCGAGGTGAAAGACCGGCTGCTAGCTCTGGGAGCGCCCGGCTACAAGCTAACATGCTGAGGTTCAGCAGTGGTTCCCAACCTGAGGGTCAGGGCCCCTACAAGGGGACGCCAAAGCTTCAATTCGCCTTGATTTTAAGGCGTGCTAGAAAACGTAAAGAATATCCACAGCTATCCGAGCATTTCATTTATTTCTGTGAAAACTGAAACTGTTAACGTTTAGATTACACTTTATATCAGATAAGTTAGTTTAGCTCAAAAAATAGTTGAAACTCATTAAACTTCTGAGTAAAACTAACTTAAATATGCAAGTTACAAAACATTATTGATCAAGAAGCTTCAGTCATTTGACTTTCCCTGACACAAAATAATAAAAAGAAAGAAATGTATAAAGAATGTTTTTAACTTCTAAAACTGAGTTTGTGTAAAGTGTTTGATGCAGTTTATTATTTAATATCTAAACTTCTAACTGGGCTCTGTTGCTGCAGATCTGTTCGGGTGTTCTCACCTCGTTAAACCACTTCTGTACACTATATTCCTGTGCTGCTGTGTCTAACTTGAGTTTCTCCTACGGGGATCAATAAAGGAACATCTGATCTGATGTCACACTGAATCCATCCCCTGTATTCCTGCTCATACACAGCCCTATTCTGGACTGTTGGTCAGGAGAAACACGACATTTGAAAACATACAGTGAGGCTGCTGTGATCGATTTACAGGACCAGCAAGAGTAATTACATTGATGGCGTCCGTCGTGATGCACGCTGGCCCAGTAAGACTCACATTGTGACAGAAGCGGCTGTAAAACGGTTAGAAATGTTTTTCAGTTTGATCCATTCAGTCCGATAAAGAATAGAAGAGCTGGACGTTTGTAGTTGAACAGGACGTTAGCTCAGGACAGCAGGAAGTTGCTTTTTTAGCTTCATTTGTTCAGGACAGAGTCGATGTTTTCTTTAGTTAATCAGTAAAAACAACCAATCAGACGCTGCGAGCAGGGTTCGAACCTGCGCGGGGAAACCCCATTGGATTTCAAGTCCAACGCCTTAACCACTCGGCCATCACAGCCCTGAGTGGGTGGACAATGTCTTCAGGAGTTGGTGGAGACCAAAACCAGAGCTAGAAGACGGGTAAGTATAGGAGCAATCAGCAAATAACCATCCTTACTTTGCCTGGAAGCAGTGAAAAATCCTTTCCTGAAGCTCGACAGTGCGTCTTCATACGGAGTCCTTCCTTTAGAGCTAGATGATGCTGCTGCAGCGCCACCTATTGGCCAAATGGCACCACATTTATCATGGTCTCTCAGACGTTGTATCTACACACAACCACCAGATGTGGTTAGGGTTAGGGTTAGGGTTAGGGTTCAGTAATACTCAATACTGTAAACTGTGATGGCAAGCTGATGTCAAAAGTCTGAGACACACACACACACTGTTACATACGACACTGTTAACAATCACCAGGTTTTCACAATAAATCCTGATAATAAACGACTGTAGTGATGTTTTGGCAATGCATGATGGGTAATTATTTGAATATTGCAGGCTGATGTTGTGAATTATTACAATATATTGTAATCTTTACAGAAATATTAAGACTGATTACTGTGACTGTCACCTATATTACTGTAAAATAATGACTGTATTATCCTGTAATTTACAGTAAAAGTACAATAATGTATTCTACAGAGATAGATTACTGTTCTGGGTGCTGAAAACTGTAGTTTTAGTTTCTAGTATTCCTCTACTTGGCTTCAACTGGTGAGAACACATTTCCCAAAACATTTAAACTAAAATGAAACATTAATTGTCCTGAGGTGCTGATGTTTTTAAAAGCCTAGATTATACCTCATATACCCAATACACTGCATGCCAATATTTACCAAGTGTATGTGCATATGCATGCAATATTTAAACGTTCTGAACATTTAGGAGGATCTATTGACTGAACACATTTTTCACATATTCACTTATAAATAATAAAAAAAAGATACACTTCACATTCAGACACAAACACACTCAGGGATGGGGCCGGTGGCGGAGGAGGAGGTTTTTGTAGCAGTGGATGAAAAAAATATTGAAAAATTCATTACAGATTTTCTGCTATTCTAACGGAGTTGTTGTCCTGATGTGAAAGCGGTTGCTCGCTGTTTAGTTTATACATGCATGCTATCAAAAGGGGCGTTACTGTTGTTGTCACGTGACTGTTAGGACTTGGTAGGTAAATTGTTAGGATTTGTTAGGAATTGGTCAGTATTTGTTCAGCTATTTGTTAGGAATTGCGTTCAGTAACTTTGTAGTATTTGTTTAGGCAAATTGGTCAGTATTTGGTTAGGGATTTTGTTAGCGAATTGGTTCAGTAATTTGTTAGGGGATGTTTGTTAGGAATTGCGTCAGTATTTGTTAGGATTTGTTAGGAATTGGTCAGTATTTGTTAGGATTTGAGTTAGCAGACCTGAGATGGGTGGACAATGTCTCCAGGAATCTGTGGAGTCCAAAACTAGAGCTAGAAGACGATTAACTATAGGAGCAAACAGCAAATAACCATCATTACTTTATCAGTGAATCGTTTGGTCTATAAAATGT
>NW_023339763.1:239590-240490 GCF_004916995.1 Morone saxatilis | reverse complement strand
CTGAGAACATTCGGGGGTTCTGTGCTTGGCTAAACGCTGTGAGTAGGGTTCGAACCTACGCGGGGAAACCCCATTGGATTTCAAGTCCAACGCCTTAACCACTCGGCCATCACAGCTTACGTCACCCTACAACATCACCATTCTATTTGTTCCATTGTTCTATCTGAAGTCTCAGCCGCTGTTCTGAAGTGTTCCCGTCGATGTGAGGTGGTTGTGAAGGAACATAAACAGGCCAAGATGGCGCATTGTTTCTCAGCGTCGTCCTGCTGCAGTTTTACAGCTCAATGCTGCCGCCGGTGGCCAGAAGCTCAACTACAAAAACACTGTAGTAATATACTATTTGCATTACGGACTACTGCCACATACAGCTCTACAACAGAGTGCTGCATTCATTCATTCATTCATTCATACATTCTCTTAATTCCGTCGGGTAAATGTTTCAACCCACAATGTGTAGCTGGATCCAGTCCGGGTCTCCTCCATACAGCCAGTGGGGAACAGAGCAGAGAGCCACATGGAGGAGAAAGGAAATAATCTTATACTCACATTAGACAAGTTGCCACAAGGTAAAACAGACATTTAAACGTTCAGAACTCAGTTTGAACTAATCTTGTATTTCCCGCGGTGTGCCGCTGGAGGGCAGCCCGAGCCCGCGCACAGAACCGGCGGTAAAATGGTTTCAGTGTCCATCCGGAGTCTGTTTGATTGTATCCGTTAAACTGAGTCTGTTTTCTGTTCTCCTGAACGCTCGTTAAACTATAATAACGTGTTGTAAATTTCTCATGTTAAATAAAATATATAATATTATTAAAAGCGTCACATTTCGTCACTGTTACAGTTAAGTATTGACTGCCGGCCGCTCTCGTGCACTGTGTGGGGATGTAGCTCAGTGGTAGAGCG
>NW_023339763.1:235471-239566 GCF_004916995.1 Morone saxatilis | reverse complement strand
TTGCATGTATGAGGCCCCGGGTTCAATCCCCGGCATCTCCACTTTTTTACAGTCGCTGATTAAATGTCACATTCCCTCTTTGTCTGTTTGTCAGAGCGCCACCTTATTGCCAAATATAACACCGCACTCTCACACACACACACACACACACACTGTTACTTTTTACAGTCGCTGACTAAATGTTAAGGTCTGAAGCTGTGACAGAATATGGGCTGAAGGTTGGACTACATTATCTGTATACATGATTATCTCCTAACAAGATTTATTTCTTGCATTATTTATAAAAAATACCAATGTAACAGGTAATAATAACTTCCCGCCACGCTGAGCCCATTATGAAAATACTGCTGTGTTTCTGACAGCAGAAACAAGTAGGACTGGATTTTTCAATAAAGATGCAGAACGGTTTAAAACCCGTGTTTGTGACCAACCTCAGACGCTTTTATTTTGAAGGTTAGTGGCGGAAACCGGAAATCATTTTGTCTCTTCTTTCTCCTATGAAACCGGCCGTCTGGCATTGTGATAATATATCGATTGTAGATCCTATTACTGTTTCTGCATTTTCTATAATGACGTCGTTTTCTTTTGTGTATTTGCCACCGATGTAAAGAAAAACATACTGGTTCCACTGGGGCTCGAACCCAGGACCTTCTGCGTGTAAAGCAGACGTGATAACCGCTACACTATGGAACCAACTGCCCAACCCTGCACACAAACCTTCCCATATTCTTATAGTAATATATATGTACAGTGGCGTAAATCAATAGATCAATGGGTTATAAAGTGGTTTTGTGACGCGGCATCTGAATACCTAATTAACATAATTCACATCACAAAGAAACGTCACCAACTAGTATGAGGCTGATTGCACCAGGACATGCGCACTGTGCAGTACTGCGGTACCTGGAGGGAGTCGTTCAGGTGTTCACGTCCATCCAAGAAGTGGAGGTGTTGCAGTGGGCGGGGCATTAGGATGAGAGGTGAGCACTGTAACCTGCAGCTGCCATTCAACACACAGCAGCCCAGAGAGGAGAGGAGGCGTCGCTCTGCAGGTACCTGTCTGTTCTCTATTAATTACACAATGCAATAGCAGTTACTGTATTAATCCAAATATTCCTATAACCTGTGTAATACCTCCATCTGACACTGTTTTTACTTTAATTTCCTTTTTGTCCTCTTCTTACCCACCTTTAATATGACTTTCATTTCCTTAGCTTACATCAGCTGTTGAATATTTTATGTCACAGGTATAATTTTGATTTATTTAATGTTCTAAAAACAGTCCTGTGTACGAATATATATTTTATTTAACCATTATTTAGTTAGTTTATCTAACTGAGTCACAGAGTCTGATTTACTGTACAATATAGAAGTTATCTGAATATAAACAAATGTCATTAAAAGAGAACAGAGAGGCAGCAGCACTATAGGGTCTTTTTTTTTTATCAGACTTGGTTTAATTTTCTATTTTAAGTGACAAAAATAATCTTAAATTAAAAAACGTTTAAAAACGCTAAAATCAGACTGAAGTTTGGTGCAGATTCACAGTCGGAGAAAACAGGTTTCTGCTTGCATTTTATTCAGGAACTCAATATAAATTAAATGTTTAACCCTAACAGTTTGTGAATTTTTATTTTTTTTAAATAATGGCGAAAACATATTTGATGATGTAATTTGTCAACAGGAAAACAAATAATTCAACAAATAAGGGAATGAAGTTTCCAACATTAAACAGGTGATTTGGTTTAACTGAGCCAAACACTCACAAATGAAAATGCCTGTAAAAAAAAAAGACTTACTGTTCAAAATGCTCCAAAACAGCCTGAGGGTTTATTTCCTCGTCAGATAAAATCTGATCAGTTATTGTTAGCGCAGCTAAAAGGCACAAAAAGTTGCTTCTTACATTTAAACAGGAAGTTTCCTGGTCAGGAATCAATAAAAGAAGGAAGTGATGGAATGAAAGAGTGCAGTGTTTGTACATCTCTGAACACATTTTCTTTCTGTGTACTGAAGCTGGACAGATGTGTCATGTGACACGGCGCCCACGCTAACAGTCGCTGTCGCTCATTTCCAAGTCAAATATGAGCGAAATAAACAAATGAGCTGCAGTTTACCAAACATTAAAATACATTGATCTTTACAGCAGAAAACCCACAACGTGTCTGCTCACAGCAGTGTGTGAGAGGACGAGAACGAGGACGCCTGTAATCAGGTTTTATAGATGTAAGTCTGTCACTAATGTCTCATCTCACTGACCAGACTCCATTTACAAAACCAGTATTTTTACTTTTAATTTGTGTCAACTATAAATCCACCTGAAGACTGAGTAGATATTTTGTGGCGGTCTGTCCTCTCCAGCTGTGTCTGTCCGACACGATGACTTCCTGTCAGGAGTTCGAGGTGATGGTCCACACCTCACCTGGTCCCACCTGTGGAACCTTCAGCCACCTGTGGCTCACTCTGATTGGCTCGGAGGGGGAGACTCCGTGCGTCAGCGTGAACGAGGGCGAGCGTCATCTCCTGCCCGGATCGGTGAGTTTAATTATGTTTCCACGAACAACAACAAACACCTCCTAATCAATAACGTTAATGTTCGGCCAAACGATAAAGCACAATGATGCTGGTTAAAATCTGAATTCTTAGCGTGGAGATCAACAACAACGTCTGGTCACCGTACTCTTTTCAGATAAATTCTATTTGGTTTCAGATTCAAATGCTGGTGTGTTCATTGTGTCTAGTGCAGCTGACGATCATTGATGAGAAACTGACTGAGATTGTTTGGTGAACTGTGGTCGACCAGTTTCTCTATTTAAAGCTGTATTTTAGCAACGTATAGTCTAAGTCACCTGAACCCAGTCTGAAACCTCTCGTCTGTAGTGGAAGGAACTCAGTGTGTCTGCCTCTTCCTCTGTCCGGACAGTCGTGTGCGGTTCGGGTCCAGGTCAACGGGCTTCTGGGTTGTCTGGTTCTGATCCGGCTTCATCTGGAGCCGCGGACCGGTTTTCCCGATTTGGACTGGCACTGCAGCCGGGTGGAGGTTCGTAGAATGGCCGAGGAGGGACGGCAAGGTGGGACAACGCCTGAGGAACCAGAAGTTCAGGTGTTCCTGTGCGACAGGTGGCTGCAGACAGCAGATGGTGACGTGGAGCTGCGGAGTGGAAAGTGTAAGATAACGAGATCCTGTGGGATTTTTCTTTTGTTCTACATAATAAACATAGTGAGCTAACGTTATCCAGCTCACCAATAGAGTAAAAGATCGAACAAACTATTTACATATTTACAAACTATCCTGATATCGTTTGACCTTCTGAGAGAAGGTCAAACGAGCCTCACATGGCCCAAGAGGAGAGGTAGAGACCCGGATGTGAATGAATTACAATATAATATAATTTGTTGCTTGTAGCTTTTTGGAAATAAAGTTGCTGAGTGAGTCTAAAATGTTGTCAAATCTTGCGAGAAAGTCGTCAAATAGAAGCGTGTGACGTAGCGTTGAGCTTGTGCAGATACCACATACTCACATTTTTCGTATTTGAATGGCAAATAAACGTAATAATGTAATTTCTCTACTGTCCCAGAACTGTCCCGCTCTGTGTCTTTGTGTCTTTTATTGTCCCCGGAACAACAGGTCATCCTTCATTTCGCTGCCAATCACTCGCTGTCATAAATTCAAAAACATGTTTTCCATTGGTCATGTTGTTCACACTGAGCTTTAAATATGCAGTTTGTTTGATTTTAGCTCTCACAGAGGAGGTGAGGAGATGTTATTCTTGTTATTGTTAATATTATATATTATATTATAATCTCCTATTATTCCTCCACAGTGTGTTTGCTGAAGGACGAGACAGAAGAGAAACTGAAACAGCACAGACTCAGACAGCTGCAACACCAACAGAAGATCATCAGGTAAACACGTTTGCTGTCTTTGGAAATGTCAGGATCTCGATTACGGTAACACTTTCAAAATAAAGCTTCCTGAGGTCACAGAAGATTGTACGTTTCATACTGACTTCTCACGTGATTTATGAGCTCAGTAAACAGTTTCCTGATGAGTTTCTGGTCTCAGTCTCTAGTTTTAGTCTTCTGCATGATGTTCAT
>NW_023339763.1:228512-235371 GCF_004916995.1 Morone saxatilis | reverse complement strand
CCATCACAATGTGGTTCTTGTCAAAGTGGATCAGATCCTCACGCTGCCCATTTTTCCTGCTTCTAACACATCAACTCTGTTCACTGTCTGCCTGATATACCCCCCCACTGACAGGAGCCCTGATACCCAGATAATCAGTGTTACTGGCAGTGCTCACTGTGTTAGGGCTGATCGCTGTATATATGGTCAATGATTGTGGCCGGTAGTTAGGCCCCCTCTACACTCGTGGGTCTAGAGTTTTTGGTGACAAATAGATAATTTGCTACAGTACCTGCTTTTCACTACCAGGTGTCAGGTGTCATTCTGCATACGATTTCTATTGCATGTCTGTCCGTCCTGAGAGAGGATCCCTCCTCTGTGGCTCTGTGCTGGGGGAGTTGTTCTTGTGATTCTGGACTGTAAAAGTAAAACTGACTTGTGTTTTTATTTCAGATGGCGTAAGTTCATAGAGGGAACTCCGCAGTGCGTTGACCTGAACAAAATGTCTGAACTCGGGCCGAACCTCAGCTACACACACAAGAGGTGAAGTCACACACTTAATGTAGGTTCAGGAACCAGAAACAGACCGAGGGCGTGATGGAGTGCTGAGGAGATGTTGTTTCTTTGTCCTCAGTCCAGCCACCAACCTGCACTACCTGAAAGGCTTCATGGGCCGAGTGGAGGCCTGGACGAGTTTCACAGAGCTGGAGGCTGTTTTCGCTCACAGCGGACACGAGAACGACATTGCCAGTGAGAAACTATTCAAACTGAATCTTCTTTTGAGTGTGGAGGCTGAAGCTGAAACATACTGACAGGAACTACTTTTTGTTTGCGTAGCGAAATGATGGTTGAGCGCACTGCCAGGTGGTTGCTCGGATGTTGCTACGTGCTTCTTTAATTGAGCTGCTGGTTGTTATCTCTCCTTCCTGGTGTAGTGACAGATATTTAACAGGTTCACTCGATTGCTCGAGTGACTGTTCTTAGCATAATTTGATTTCCTAAATAAAGCTGTAAAAGATTAGATTGCTCGGATGTGATTTATAGCTCGTCGGCTGATAATCATTTTAAGATAAACGGCATCGACCAATACCTGGCTAAAAAACTGTCAGCTGTGGTTGTCAGAACTTTACCGCAATACATACAATAGAACCATTTTCTACTATTACGGTAAAAGGACATTAGTACTGTTGAGTTTTAAGTTTTAAATTCTGTGTATTTTACAGTCTGTAATATAAAAAACAACTTTATTATGTATAAATTCCTTTAAAATGGCATATGAATAAACGTTTTGCCATGAGATATCACAGCATTTTACTGTGACAGAAACCTATTTAGAGTTTGCGGTCTTTTACTGTCATGGTTTGACATTTTATTGATCATTATAATGATTATCTTTAATGTCTCAGGGTTCGTTAAGGCTCACTGGACGGAGGACTGGTATTTTGGCCACCAGTGTCTGAACGGCTGCAACCCTCTGATGCTGCGGCAGACCCGCCACCTCCCTCCAAACCTGTCCGTCACCTCCGACATGCTCCGCCCCTTCCTGCCCGAAGGCTCCTCCCTCGAGCTGGAGTTAGAGGTGGGTGTGCACCCCATACTGTGAACTTCCAGCTGTTGTCTGCCGCCAGCTGTGCGCTTTCTTACATCTCGATGTTTTCTGATGTGACAGAAAGGGACCGTTTACCTGCTGGACTACGAGGTTTTGGACGGCGTTCCGGCCAACATGATCAACGGGAAGCAGTCGTATCTGTCTGCGCCGCTGTGCCTCCTCCACCTGAACCAGCAGGGACAGCTGCTCCCCATCGCCATCCAGGTGAGCTCCTCTTGATTCAGATTATTGATTCTATTATTCTGCAGTGTGATTACTCATTGAACTCATAGATGGAAGTAAGTGTTTACAGTATTTTACTGATGTACTTCAATGATAGATATAAACAGTCTCAGATTAATACTGATGTCTCTGTATAACCTACATAAACCATCAGAGAGATATTTCCATACAGTTGTTCCCCTTGAAATCTATGAAACAAAGTGGTAGAAACACTACCGCTTTTGTCCACAGGGGGCAGCAGAATCACAATGAAAGGTACTCGCAGGAGCTTTAAATAAAGGAAGCAATACAACACAGTCAAAATACTCCATTACAAGTAAAAGTATGAATTATCTGTAAAATACACTATCAAAAGTAAAAGTACTTACTGATTATTTTTACTGTATTTATATGTAATTAACATTTTACTGTTGTATTTGGTGGAGCTGATTTGAACTGTTTTATATACTGTTGGATAGTTTAATATGTTTTATGTACAATGTATGATGTACATATTAAACATTATTCATATAGTATCATCAAGTTCCTTGTGTTTTGTACTTAAATTCCTAATTTATGAAGTAACTAAAGATACTGTCAGATAAATATAGTGAAGTAAATATTTCCCTCTGAGGTTCATTGGAGTCGAAATATAAGTAGCTTAAAATGGAAGTACCTTAAATTTGTACTCAATTACCTGAATAAATGTACTTTTTATAGTTTGTTACATTCCACCACTGTCAGTCAGTCAGTCAGTCAGTTGCCCTCCCCCCAGTTGCAGCAGACACCCGGTCCTCAGAACCCGGTCTTCCTGCCCTCTGACGGGGGCTGTGATTGGCTGCTGGCTAAGATGTGGGTCCACTGTGCAGACTTCCAGTGTCACCAGTTGGCCTCCCACTACCTCAGGACTCACATGATGGGCGAGCTGTGCTGCGTGGCCACGCTGCGACAGCTGCCGGAGCCGCACCCACTGTACCAGGTACCCATGCCACCGACACGCCGTTTAAATAGCGGCCTTAACACACAGGTCGCCATGGTGACACCGTCTGTGAATATAATATGAAATATACATAAAATATGTCACTAAGGGTCTCTTCAGGAAAAAGTTTGGGAAAGAAAGATGTATGGGACACATCTTTTTATTTGGTGGGTTTGGTTTGAATCCTGGAAAGATGGATCCTCCCATGAGTCCAGCTGCCTCTGAAGGTTAAAGCTCTGAACTGGTTTGATGATGGGAAGAAACTCACAACCAAACTTCAGTGTGTTTTGTTCTTCTTTGCTCTGATTGGCTGTTTTTGCGACAGCTGCTGATGCCACACGTGCGGTCGTCCCTACAGATCAACTTACAGGCCAGAGCCTCGCTGCTGGCCACTGGCGGCGTGTTTGATAAGGTACATCACCATTGACAGAATTCTTAAAGAGGGACCAGTGGAAACTGGTGCAGTTATCTGGTCTCCTGTTGGTCTCGTCCCTCCAGGGGATCGGCTCTGGTCTGCAGACGTTACCCATTCTCCTCTCCCGGGCGTCGGAGAGGATTTATTATCACTCTCTGTGTGTCCCAGATGACCTGGCGGACCGCGCTTTGGACAAGCTGTCACAGAGCTACTACGCCCAGGACGCACTGAGAGTGTGGGACGTGCTGCACAGGTAAACAAACGCACCTCAACCAGCTCCCTGCTAGACGAATGTCAAATAACTGCAGCGTCTATGGTTTGATTGACATTGTGTCCTGTTGTTTCCTGTGGCAGGTTTGTGTGCAGCTGGGTGGACTTGTACTACAGCAGAGACGATGAGGTCCAACAGGACTCTGAGCTTCAACTCTGGATCACCGACATCAACACACACGGATTCACACATGACTCAGGTGTGTGCAAGAGAGACAGATGAGGTTGTAATCTGTCCCCCTGATGAAGACAATAAACTGAATAATGAAGCTGTCTCCTCCTGTCATCCTTCAGGCTTCCCTCAGTCATTCCAGACCAAATCACAAGTGTCCAAGTTTGTCACCATGATCGTCTTCTCCTGTTCGGCTCTGCACGCAGCCGTCAACTTCTCCCAGGTGCAGCTCCTGCAGGACGTCTAGATTTAGTCTTAATGTTGGCACAGAGCAGACATGAAGAGAGAGCAGATCAAGAGATTGTTTGTCTGCGTTGCAGAAAACTTGTAATGCAAAAGATAATTGTCTTAATGAGAGTAATCAACTGGGGAGGTTTCATGCTGATCTCTATTCGACATTTTGACAATATTCACCTACAGTGTTTAGACATTATTGTTAATTTAATAATTATTTTTTAATTGTCCTCTCTGTGTCTTTCTCTGCGTCCTCCAGCTGGACTTTGCCCTCTGGATGCCGAACTGTCCGGCCTCCATGTCGCGTCCTCCTCCACAGGTCAAAGGCGCGGTGACGGAGGATGACATCATGTCCTTCCTGCCGGACGTGAACTCAAGCTGTCGCGTCCTGACGGTGCTGACTCTACTGTCTCAGCCTGCCACCAACTTTGTGAGGCTCCACCCGCCCACCCTGTCTCGTCAGATGCACCTCATTAAACATTTAAATAAGCCTACATTCCCCCTCTGAGGATCAATAAATGATCTTATATTTATCTACATAACATTTACATGAGCGAAAAAAGCTAATTGAATCAGGTAGCGTCATCATGCTTCCATCTTCTTAAACGTGCTGCTACCGTTTTTTTTTAAACAATTATTTACAGTGTGACACCTCCCTATGAGCTAAAACAAACATCACAGACAAGATTGGATAGATTCTATGTAGTTATTATTAATGCCTGCCAGGATGGATTCCTCTTGAAATCAATGAAACGAGGCAGTAAAAATACTACCGATTTCGCTATTCCATTTGCGGGTTTCAACCAGAAGAGGGCGGTCGTTGTGCATTTATATAGCAAAATATATAGAATTGAATTACTTTGCACTGAAATGTCCAGATTTAGACCTGAATGAATCAATAACACTAGTAAATACCCGGAAACAGAGGTTATACAGAGGTTATACAGAGGGTTTCATCAAAATAAAGTTCAGATACTCTTTAAATAGTGACGATTAATAAAATTTGAACCTTTTCTTGTTATTACAACAGAGGGGGGGGAGTAGTTTTAAGTAGTTCTTTCAGGTGTCTGTACTTTACTTGAATATTTACTTCTCTGATAACTTTTTACTTTTACTCCCAACTTTTTTACAAAACTTTCTACTACTTACATTTTTACAACAGGCTCATTACTTTAATTATTGATTAAAATTTTTATCAGCATCTTTGCACGACTACCCAAACATAAACACAGACAGAGAGGGAGAGTCGACTCTGTTTGAAGTTTTAGTTAGCTTAGCACAGCCGGGAGAAACCAGAGAGTACTTTTACACTTTAACTGGAGTGAAGAATCAATACTTCTGCTACTTCTATTTTTTCTGTACTTTTTCTGAATATTACAATAAAGCTTTTTTTAATTATGACATCTGAAAAGGAAAAGGCCAATTTCTTAATCCTGAGGTGGTTCTGTAGAAATCAGAAGTGTATTTTCTTGGGTTTTTTCACAACAATAATTAGCACGCTCAAACGAGTTTGTTAACCCTGAGATGAGGGAAACTCCAGGAGCCAGTTGAATAAACTTCTTACTGATCTTACTGGTCTTAAATTGTCAGTTTAGACTCATCTCATTAAAGCTCTAGGGGCACACATAAATCTGATAACTGTGTTTGTGTCTGTCTCTCCCTGCAGGTTCCTCTGTGTCACTACAAGGAGGCAGTGTTCAGAGACGACGCACACCGCAGGCTGGTGGAGAAGGTGCAGGCTGAACTCAAGGCTATTTCTGATGACATCACAGAGCGCAACAGCCAACTGGAGCTGCCGTATCCGTACCTCTGTCCCGAAGGCATCGAGAACAGCGTCGCCATCTGATGAATCTCCAGTGTGTGATTATCAGTGATTTCTGGGTCTTTTTATTGTTTAAACCTTCTACTCGCCTGCTTTTTAAAAAGGAATTCATTTTACTTTTTCGCTGACACAAATATATTTGATTTAAACCCTCTGAGGAAACAAATCAGATTCTTTCTATAAAAATCAACCTACTGGTTGAAACAATACAGTCAGAGCTACGTTGTTACTGAAACCTTCTTAATAAAACTGCCTGCAGATTCATTTTCTGCTTCATCCTCTGTGGCGAGTTTTATATCTGGAAAATAGATTTCTATGGTCATAAACTGAAACCAAAAGCTAATCAAGAGGTTCTTTACCTGCTTTACCCTTCTCAGCAACTACCGTTCTGCATTGAATAGCACTATATATGTGTGTGTATCAGCTGACTCAAAAACAGCTGAAACAATTCCATCAAATTAAATAAACAACAAAAGCAATGACATATTCTGCCTGTGAATGAAAACTGCTGGTAGTTAAATACATTGTGCACGTTCAGCAACTTCGACAGCTCACCGTACAAACAATCCCAAAAATTCTTTTAATTAAAAAAATGAAACATTTTTGCTTTGGAATATGAAGCCTCGACCTTCTCAGCGCCAGAGAGAGAAATTACAATCGCTGGACAAAGTGGCCACCTGCACACATTTTATTAATTAATGATATTATTATTACTGGACTGCGGTTGTCCTCAGACAGGTCAGTGATCGCTCAGGTCTCAGCCGAGCAGCAAGCACCCACTAGAGTCCAGTGCGTCATTTTTGAATGAAGTAACCACAGCTTGCCAGTTTTTAAAACTTCTTGAGCGAGTTCTAAGCTACTTAGATCGCCTACACAAATATAAATGTTTAAGCTTTATACCTTTGAAGCGGTCATAAAGTCCAAAAAAGTGTCCAATCCTCAATTATTTATAATCTTTATTTATAATCTTTAGTCCGTAATGTTGCGTTTCCACCAAAAGCAAAGCAAATATTCGTCCTACGTTACTCGTGCTGGTTTACCTGCAGGATCATTTGTATTTGAGGTGAATATTTGCCCTGGCTTGCAACTGCGGTATGAGCCCAAAATAATCAAATGTTGCTGTGATTTAATATCAATAAACGGCTGAAATAACGACATCATGATGGTGATTTGTAAAA
>NW_023339763.1:228282-228412 GCF_004916995.1 Morone saxatilis | reverse complement strand
TGGTGATTTGTAAAATGTCTGAATCCAAGTTGTAAATATTGGGATGTAAAGTCTGCTGCTCTGCTAACTCTCTCTTCTCCATGCTGTTGTTAGGTACGTGTGTTTATTACCTTGTGGCTACAACATTGAA
>NW_023339763.1:227580-228100 GCF_004916995.1 Morone saxatilis | reverse complement strand
TTAAACATGTCGATGTTTAAGTGTTGAAAGCTGTTGATACTGATTGTGAGGAAATTGATAATAACACTGAAATAAAAGGTGAATTCGGCAACTTCTTCCTCCTATGTGATTAACATCTTTCACCTTGACTGTCCCTTTAAATAATACAGAAATATGATAATATGTCACATTAAATATTTCACTCTGTACAGTGTGTGTGTTCATTTCAGTCTTTTTAACAGATGGCACTTCTGTTTCCATTCAAATGTTCCTACAGTAACACGAGGCAGCAGCTCGCAGCTTAAAGTAAGGCCTCTCCTCACTGCGTTCTTTGCCCTCCTTGCTTCCTTCCATCCTTGCTTCCTAGCTGACAGGATCCACCACGAGGACTTTACACTCCCTCTTGGCGATCTTGTCCAGTGACAGCAGCGTTTTGTCCTGCGGTGGCAGGTACAGCGGCCGGCCGACTGGAGAGCCAACGGGAGGAGTGATGGCCCGCCGCTCCATGGCACTGCCCGTTCTGACACACACACACACACAC
>NW_023339763.1:225517-227545 GCF_004916995.1 Morone saxatilis | reverse complement strand
TGTTTCCATCACTTCAGAGGACATTACATTGACTTACATTCTTCATCTTAAACTAACCTTTAACAGAGTTTTAACTAGGTTGTTGAGTCAATATATTGCTGAAAATATTGTTATATCATCATCTTTACTTTGTTTATATATATAGACAATGATTTACATTAAGTCCCCAAAAGGAAAGTGAGTCCCCACAACATGAATGTGTAAACACATCCATGTCCCCACAATGTCAGTAATACATGATCATGATGTCAGTCCAACAGTCTGCATCCGTGTACCGATGTAGTCGCATCTATAACATTAAAACCGGTTTCTGACTCATATCAGTAAATCTTTACAACATTACGTTATTTTAAAATAAAAAAGGGGTTTCACGTCATGATTAACAGCTGAGTCCTGCTCGCCATGAAGTCGGCCGGGTGTATGAGGGGGGCCTTGATACCGTGGTGCCAACCCAGATCACTACTGCACAGACTCAGGCTCCAAATGGAGAAAGATGGCAGCGGCTGTATCTGGATATTTTCTTTACACCCCTAGTACTTTAATTTATAAGAAATCATATTTCATAAACTCTTAATATGTTTGTGTGTAAAAAGCTGTCAGATAAATGCAGAGGAGTAAAAAGTACGTTTTCCTCTGAAATGTAGATATGGAGTAAAAGAACCTCACATTTGTACTAAAGTACAGTACAAAGTTATTTCAGGTCAGACAGTAAAGCAGATTTATCTGTAGTAAAGATATAAATGTGGTCAGTTAGAAACAAAAAATTTACATATAACAACAAGCTCATAACAACAAGCTCATAGCTAGTTTTTGTTGTACTTCCATTATTATTGAACGCACAATAACCAGTTTTATCATAGTTTGTTAATTTAAATTTCTGAAACCAAACTTACACCCTTGATCTTCCAAAAATAACCTAAAACTCCTCAAAGTATATATAATCAGAACATTTCTATAATATAAAAAAACCCAAAATGTTCCAGAAACAAAACTAATGTCATCAACATCATTTGAAATATAATTATTTTCCTACAACTGAAGAGTAATTAAACCATGTTAACTCCAGTCAGTGAGGGTCTGTGTGGTACCTCATTATGTGGGATCGAGACGGCTGCTGGTGGGAGAAGGACTGAGACCGACCCAGACTGGCCTGGTGTCGATCCAGCAGGTCTCGAACCGCCGGGCTGGACGGGCTGTTTTTACCTGTGTGGTGACGAGAGAACACATTCAACCAAACTATCTCACCTTCTCCCAAATTACAATATATGATGTTCACACTATATGATGACAAAACATGTTTCAGAGATGAAGGTGTCCCTGTCACCATCAGTATTAGTGGTAAGGTTAGGCTGCATGTATACCATCCACATCCTCTATATCGCCCCCTGGTGGCTGAATGCAGTGTAGCCTCCATGTTAGCATAAGGGACAAACTAAAAAGTATAATAAATGTTTCGTTCTTATCACGGTGATGTTTGTTCAACTGTTCATTTTTATCATCAGTAAACCTCTCCTAACATAACAAGTTATTTATTTGATTGACAGCTGAGCCATTAGGTCGACCGGGTATATGAGGGGGGCCTTGATAACGTGGTGCCAACCCTCATAACTACTGCACAGACTCTTTCTGCACAGAGAAAGATGGCATTGGCCATATCCGGATATTCTGGCTTAATTTTTATAGAGTGGGAGGAAGTGGAGATCTTTTATATGTCTGTATATAAATAAAAAGCAAAGTGATGTTTTCATTACGTGACAGGGGCCGAGCGTCCGGGGGAGGGTTGGACACAGACGCCGTGAACTGGAGCTTCAACTTCATGTGCTGACTCAGCTGCAGAGAGAGAGAGAGAGAGGGTAACGTAATGACACTTTATCCCAACACATTACTTCGAACGTTAAATGTTTTTTATTTGATATATAGAATAAATGTATTTAAGAGTTCTGTGCCTCAGGTACCTCGTACAGTCCCGGTTTGAGGATCTGGAAGGCCACGCTGAAGGACAGAGTGCTTCCTTTTCGACAGTGACCA
>NW_023339763.1:215233-225417 GCF_004916995.1 Morone saxatilis | reverse complement strand
TAAAAAAAACCCAAATGTTTCCAGAAACAAAAACTAATGTGTTCATCAACATCATTGGAAATATAATTATTTCCTTACAACTGAAGAGTAATAAACCATGTTAACTCCAGTCAGTGAGGGTCTGTGTGGTACCCTCATATATGTGGGATCGAAGACGGGCTGCTTGGTGGGAGAAGGACTGAGACGACCCAGGACTGCCTGGTGTCGATCAGCAGGTCCGAACCGCGGCCTGGACGGGGCTGTTTACCTGTGTGGTGAGCGAGAGAACACATTCAACCAAACTATCTCACCTTCTCCCAAATTACATATATATTTGATGTTCACACTATATGATGACAAAAACATGTTTCAGAGATGAAGGTTTTCCCTGTCACCATCAGTATTAGTGTGTAAGTTAGGCTGCATGTATTACCATCCACCCATCCCTCTATATCGCCCCCTGGTGGGGCTTGAAATGCAGTGTAGCCTCCATTTAGCATAAGGGAAAACAAACTAAAAAGTAAATAATGTTTCGTTCTTATCACGGTGTATGTTTGTTCAACTGGTTCATTTTATCATCAGTAAAACCTCTCCTAACATAAAAGTTATTTAGTTTGATTGACAGCATGAGCCATTAGGTCGACCGGGTAGTATGAGGGGGGCCTTGATAACGTGGTGCCAACCTTCATAAACTACTGCACCAGGACTTTTCTGCACAGAGAAAAGATGGCATTGGCCATATCCGTGATAATTCTGCTTAATTTTTTACTAGAGTTGGAGGAAGTGGGAGATCTTTATATGTCTGTATATAAATAAAAAGCAAAGTGATGTTTTCATTACGCTGACAGGGGCCGAGCGTCCGGGGGAGGGTTGGACACAGACGCCGTGAATGGAGCTTCAACTTCATGTGCTGACTCAGGCTGCAGATAGAGAGAGAGAGAGTGTAACGTAATGACACTTTATCCCAACACACACATTCTTCGAACGTTAAATGTTTTTTATTGATATATAGAAAAATGTATTTAAGAGTTCTCGTGCCTCAGGTACCTCGTTACAGTTCCCCGGTTGAGATCTGGAAGGCCCACGGCTGAAGACAGATGTGCTTCCTTTTCGGACATGTTGACCAACGGTTACTGAGAGGGAGTGGACAGACCACAGCAGCCAGCGTTGCATCCTCGCTCATGGACCACGCCCTGGAACAACACACACATATTATCAGGGTCAACAACTTCAGTGAAATAATTTTGCCTTTAGTTTGAGTTTAATCAAACCTTTTGTATATAAATCAGCTTCAGCATTGCTTTTCTTGGACTGCTGCACTTTAAAGGTTTGTAGGCCGCGAAACTTATTAAAAATGCAAATGTCCCAATGTACAGTCAGTGTTTTGTTTGTCTGTTTCCTGGGCTACTGTAGAAAAAAAATGGCAGGTTCAAAATGGTGGACTCTGTAGAAGTAAATAAAAACGTAGGTAACGCAAAG
The DNA here is from genome assembly GCF_004916995.1 of Morone saxatilis. Classification (NCBI taxonomy): domain Eukaryota; kingdom Metazoa; phylum Chordata; class Actinopteri; family Moronidae; genus Morone; species Morone saxatilis. Next base: position 223,959 of record NW_023339763.1, on the reverse strand, counting down.
AATCTTATTTTCAGGTGATTATAGACTAATGACAACATACTTATGGATATTATATTCTGACAATAGATCCTCCTCAGTGTTACACATTGGACCTTTGACCCTCCAACAGCCATTTGAAAAACTTTCAAATTCAGCCCCTGAATTGGACCATAAAAGGTGCCAGTACCCTAATTCACCAAAACCCTAACCACAAAATAAGTTATTATTTTGCCATTGTGGAGGTGGGTGTGGTTTACAATCAGCTGAAGGAGAGAGAGGTGGGGAAAGTTTGTCAGAGCAGCACCAGGTGAGTTGATGATCTTAGCTGTGCTCACTGAGTAATCACTCTCTTTTATATTGCAGTAGTGTGCTGGACTTGGTTGCCACACACAAATGAGAGCGGATGTCCGGAGTTGTTTTGTGTTGACGGGTTGCAGCTGGGAGTGAATAAAAGTAGTGTTGACTTCCTACAGCCATGTTTTAACAATTTTAAAAGGACATTTTCAGCTGTTTTCTCTGTGTTAAGCCGCAGTTATGTGGGCTAGTTAGAATAAACGGACACTAGCCTGGTGGGAAAATAGAGTGCATACCTAGACTCACAGGGAGGTGGTGGCATGCAGTACCAGTGAGTACTGGCCCATTTTTAGGCACTGCCCAAGGTTTAGAGCTGGTCTAAGGCTGGTCCTCATGAACCGTACAATGGCGCACACACACTAACCCTCTGGAGTCCAGACGAGCCGTACTGCCAGGAAGTCCTGCAGGTTGTTGAGCAGAACGTATTTGACCTTGAAGTGTTCTTTCACTCTGACGGTGCTCGGACAGCTCGCCGTCATGACGAAGCGCGGCCGGTCCAGACGGATGCTGGGCAACCTGAGAGGGTAGAGTAGATTTACAAATGGACAGTCAGGACGTGTCCCTGTGAGTTTGAATGAACAGTGAATTGTCCCTCCTCATATTTTTAACAAATAGCTGGTTTCCGCTGTCAGCTCTGTGCAGGTTGGCAGGTTGGAGCGTTTCATTTCAAACAGAAATGCTTGGTCCTTACCTGTAGTGTGTGTAGATACAGTTGGTGAAAGGCATCTTGGGAGTTGACCACTGCAACACAGCGACCAGGGGAACCTCCAGCCCCTGAAAATAAATACATACCATACTTACAGGAAATATTAGGACCACAAGAGGGAGTTTTTTTACTGGTGAATTACAGGACAGAAGTAACAAACAGAGTGTAACATCATTTCCAGTTTCTGCAAAATAAAATAGAATATTTTGGGTTCTTGAAATAAATCAGGTTATTTAGGAAAGCAATCCTGTGGCAATATCAGAATGAAAGAAAATGCAACAGTAAAATCTGAAATAAAATTATACAAACGAACCTCGTTGGAATCATCTTGTGGCATGTCGTTGAGATGCAGATGGAACAGGAAGTCGTGTTCCTCCAAAGCGCTGAGCATGCTGGGAAGGCGACCAGCAAGGCTGTCCACCCTGCAGAAAGACGCCATGCCAACCTCACCTGACTGATGGCTGCAGAGCAGGAGAGGAAGCAGTCTGAGCACCATCACATCAAATGACACCATGTAACATAATTTAACAGAACTTAATATAACAGAACTTAATATAACAGAACTTAATGCAACAGAACTCAATGTAACAGAACTTGATGTAAGAATTGTCTTGTCTAACGTAATAAAATGTACAGAACATGAATGAAAAGAGGGTAATGGAATGAAATTTAATATCAGGTAACAACATAATAACAGAATGTAGTGTAACTTAATAGGACATTATGTAACAGAACGTAACAACTACAACAGAGCAGAACAACGTAACAAAACAGAGACGTTAGAGGGTAACAACAAAATGTATGTTACAGAGACAACATAACATAAGCGAGCATAACAGAACTTAATGTAACAGAAGGTAATGTAATATAAACTAACATAAAATAAAATACACGTTGTCACATGAACATAACTAAACGCCGACCAACAGTAACGTCATCAGACGACAGAACTCAACTCCACTCTAACACTTGTATCTGTACGTACCACACATTGTCCACCAGCAGCACAGAGCCGTCTGGCATCATGGGAAGGTAGGAGGCATTGAGGTTTGGTAAAATCCGAACATCTCGAATACTCACCTCCTCCTGGGAAGACTCATTCAACACTGACAGGAGGAGAAAGGGTTAGAAAGAAGAACAACTTCAGAATTTAGATCCTGGTTTGTGTTTTAATGAGACACTATCCAATAAAAACAGTAGTGATGGTGTAACTACCTTTGAGGACGGCGAGGTGCCTCCCAGAGACGGTCATCTGCTTACAGCGGACAGTGGGAGGCGGCAGGACAGTCAGAGTAGTGCTCACTGTGGATGGGAGAAACCAAAGGTGCGTTAAAGGATAGATGTAGGAGGTATATTTAGTAAACCACAGACAAGCTGATTTGTCCTCAAGGATTCATGTTAGCAATTAATCGATTATCTAAATAATTTCCAATCAGTCATTTCAGCTCTACTGCATTCTTTGTGTTTTACAACAGTTCAGATTGTTTCCAGGTTTTATTTTGTGATGATGAGATATTTAGGAGATATTTGTAGCTTTTCTTTGCCATGCTTGAAACTAAACAATGTGTATCATGAAAACATGTATTTTCTATGACACTCAGGACCCCTTAAAAGGTTCCATGTCATTGTTCCAACTGCCCATTATTCCGAAACACTAATAGTTGGATACATGTCCCATTGGGCCAAAAGCCTATTATTCTGAAAACAAAGGCTGGTTGTTCTGAAACACACACTCTGGTATCCCCAACTTACCCACGCAACTTAACGGACGTCACTAGCATACTTATTTTAACCCATCTTTCCCAAACCTAACCAAGTAGTTTTGATGCCTAAACCTCACCAAACAGTGCGTATTTTCAGAAAAACTGTCTTTCACTGTGTTTGGTTTTTGATTTCAGGATAACAGGCTTTCGGTCCAATGGAACAGACTATTGTGGTTTCGGATTAACAGGCCGTTGGAACAATGGGAAGTTCCCCCAAAAAACTATTGGACTGACCCTGAAGTCTGTCAGGGATTTAATTTCTACTTTTAGTCTTTTTTCTGTTTACAGGAACAATTCCTTCCAACCAACAAATCCAGCTGTTTCATGTGATGCCATGATTGGGATGTTGAATGATAATCAAACCCAAAGGCACCTCCAGTAGTCTGCCCATTTATGAGTTTTAGAACTTGAAAGCAAGGAAAGTATGCAAAAGATCTGGTCCTAACCCTAACCATAATTTAGAGGGGTGTCTGAAAGTTAAGACTTGGTTTTATGATAAGGTAGGTTTTAAGTGCTGGGACATGGGTTATGCCATGAGGTTCCTCACAAGTATAAAAGTACATGTGTTGTACCCTGAGCCTTGAAGGTGTTCAGGTCGTGTCTGAAGGTGTGTGTTGGTTCTCGTTGCTGCAGGACGCTCAGGTAACCGAGTTCCTGCACCTCCGCTTTCTCCGCCTCCCTCTTCCACACCGTGACCATCACCTGAACACACACAAGCAACAGATAAATTAACAGTGAGTTTGTACCAAATGTACCAAACTCTGAGGGGAAGACTTACAAACATATAATTAATAATAATGATAAAATAATTCGTCCAAAATGAAACAGACGGACAGATGTTCCTGCTGACCTTGACTTTCAGGGTGCTGACGGGGAGTTTGTCCAGGGAGACGGTGAGGGGGAAGATCACTTCATCTGTCAAAACCACCGGCTCGTCCAGGGGAGACTGACGTGGACAAACACACAGATGAGAAATCATCATGAACTGAACCAGCAATAGCCGGGGTTTAGTAACCTCATTCAAACTCACCCCTAACTCATTCCATTAGCTAACTTTTACTACACAGTAGAGTAACTGCTATTTAGGTAATGTTTACTATTTTCCCCAGTTTAGCATGTTAGCATAAATAACATGTCAGGTTGAGGACTAGCTGAGCGACTTTATCATCCTTAGTGCTGTGCTCTCTGCCAACATTTTTTAAAATCGTAGACTTCCTGCCCTTTTCTCTCATCTTTCAATTTAAGGATCATCACCTGAACTGGCGCCCTGCGGAACTCCCTCGCCGCCGTCCCAGATGAGTTGTGGATGAGCAGCGGTTTGCAGTCCCTGAAGCTCCGACACCGGGAGTCCACCCTGCTGCCGAGCGCCGCAATGGCTGCCTCCGCTGCAGCAATGTAGTCCTCCTCGCCGTCCTCGTTGGCCTCGTCCCCGCTGCTCTGGTAGTCGTGGTGATGGTGGTGGTTGCCTCTGTGGCGGCTACTCTCACCTGGACTCACGCTGGCAACGGCGCACAGTGAGCCCGCCAGCTCCCTCCACGCCCGGCTACTGGCCGACTCTGACCCAAAGCCTGCTGCGATGCCATCACCGCCCCCTGTTTGTTTGGAAATGATCGCACATTCAATCTCATCTCCAGTATTCTCTGGTGTTTTAGTCCTGGATTAGTTCAGTATTTGTCTTGTATTTCAGCTCTGATTGTTGATTCTCAGTGAGATCAGTAGTATGAACATAATTTCATGTGTCCTCTATGGGGGACGTGACACCGAGGCCGTTATGCATGCAGTCTAACTGAGTCTTAAAGTCTTGTGAAGAGGACATCCTAGCCCTTCTCGTGATGTAACACACATGGGGGTGTGGCCAACACAACACGTCTTCTGTCTTTTCAAAGTTTAATTTTATAAAGACGTCTTGTTTCTGTTCTTCATCTCTTAGTCTGAACTGTATTAAATTAATGTTTTAGAAATGGTGGTTCAATGTAAGCTTTTTAAACCGTGTGCTCTGCTTCTAATTACAGTTTTTCTCCATTGGTTTTGGCCCTCATTTCTCGAAACAGAAATTACATTCTCAAAACTCTAAGTCATTTTGGCAAAACAGTCTTACAGTTCAGCACAACACCAAGCTTCACTTGCAAAAGCCGCATATCTTTCCAAAACAGTTCACCATGCTGTCAAACTAAATTTCCATTTCCCATGTAAATAGTCAGTACCTCCAAAATGCATCGTCCCCTTTGGATTTGCTGTTGAGCCACTGCCAAGTCAAAAATGTTTAGATGTTTTTCACTTATTGGCCAGAGGCATATCCCTCAATGTCCACCTTCTCAGTCTTAGCCCAGTACTTCATTTCACAATGGGGTTACTGCTACTAGTTTTTTTGTGTCTAGCTAACAGAATACAATGGCTTATATAAAACTTGAAAAAATAAAAAATAAAAAACTGGATTTTTAGGGTTAAGGAGGATGCCCTCTAATGTTTGACTCACACATCAAGGTAACCTCCATATCAGGAGTAAAAAGAAAATGTATTAAAACAGCATAAATACTAGTTATATTATAAAGATAAGGTGAAAATGATATGTAGCCCTACAGTGCGCTAAATAAATACAGGTATTATTGGTATTCATGGTATTATGTTGATTATGATCTTATGCTTTGGACTCATTGTTGACAATTGAACAGAAGGGCTATTTAGCATTGTGGAGACTTATAGCAATGACAATGATTGCTGACATGTTTTTGGAGAGAACCAACCATGAGACTTGAGAATCAATCAATCAGCTTGAGATCAACAGCGATCATTTCACTTTTGGCAGAAAATGTGCTAACTTGTAGGCTAACTGTACTTAATCATTTTACAAAGATGTTACTTAGGATACATTTACAATGCTGATGAAATCAATGGAGAAATTACAATTCTTGTTTGTGAAACAAATTGCCTAAAGCTGCTGGTTTGGAGGTTTGTCCATGTTGTTTTGCGAATGTAATTTATGTTTCAAGAAATGAGCCAAACCAATGGAGAAAAACTGTAATATGAATTCTAATTCCAGTCCATAAATAAAAAGATGAAGGCAGCAGTTCCCAACCTGGGGGTCCGGACCCCCACTAGGGGTCGCCAAAGCCTAATGGAGGGTCTTCTTAATTGAAGACATACTAGAAAACTTTTTTTTTTAAAACACAGTACGCCTAAAGCTCAGTGTTTGGATCACTTCTGTGAAAAAATGTAAAAGGAAGTATATTAAGTCTTTAAAAATACATAATACAGAGAATTGTATTGTATAAATGACCTAAACAGGAAATAATCTGCTTCATCCATATCTCTGGTTTTACACACACTTCCTGCCGTTTCTGAGTTCACTGTTTGGTTTCATTGTTCAGTTTTGAATATAATATGAAATATTATAAAATATATGTCTCTTATTCACGGGTCGGCAGTTTAGTTACAGAAATGACAGAAAATGTGTCCCTTAAGGAACAAGGTTGGGAACCACTGACCATTTGTGTGTGTGAGGCATTCTGCCTGAAATATATCAAAGGTCCCATTATTATTATTACTATTATTATTATTAAAGGATATTAGCAATATAACTCACAGACAGTCACTGTCTGTATAAACATTATAGAGGAAAATAAAACAGTTTCTCTTTCTCCCCCCCTCCTTTTCATCCAGAGCCGGTCTGGTCCGTATCCTCCCCCCCTTACCGGGGCCGTGCTCGGTTGGAGTCGCCCCTCCGTCCCTGCAGCGGAGCACCAGCAGGAAGCGGACCGTCTCGCCCAGGTAGAGGTGACTGCGGCGTGGCAGAGTGCGGTAGCGGGCCGGGTCCGACAGATCCGTGATGGGTACCGCCGGAAAATACATGAAATACTCGCACTGAGACTCCATCATCTGCACCATGGCGACCAGCGGAGGAGGCTGCGCGAGCAGGACCACGGTCAGCGCGCACACACCATGACACACACTTCCTGTTCGCACTTTCACCATAAAAGCACGCTCTTTGTTCCACAGAACAGGGAAAATTAGACCATTGCGCCCCGCAGTGGAGACAGAGTTGTATGGAGCTTAGTTGAAATGTGAGCCCTTACAGTGCTTACTTTTCAGAAACATGTGTATATATATATGTTAATAACTAGTGTATAACATTGATAATAATACAGATAATAAGCATCATCAGAATGACATGATCACATCGGGTGTAGAGGAGTCTCTTTAGAGAGGATGCCTTGATTTGTAATCTTGCACTTATTTGTTTTTGGTTTTTNNTTATTATTATTATTATAATTTTTAACAAAGCCTTGTAGATTTATTTTTTTGTGGTAATTGAGAGACGATAAATGTTTTGTTGTATAAATGCAATTTATGTTCCCAAGTATTTTTGAAAGTTAAATAATTTTAAAAAAGCTAAAAAAAAGAATGACATGATCACAGACCTTTATTATATTGTTTTTTATGGTTGTGAAGGTGGTTGTGAAACATTAAATGAGGAGATATCTGATGGGAGAATGGTGTTTATCTATCTATCTGATATAAAATCAATATGAGCACAATGAGCATTATATTGCCTGTGAGGTGCATCCTCAGTGTGTGTGCACTGGAGGACCACACGACCGCCTGCACTTAGGTGAAAAGGAGATTAAACCAAGCAGCACAGCGACCTCTGCTGGTCTGCAGAACGTACAGCAGCCGTTCAAACTGAGGCCAAACAGCTCTCTGAGTTCAATGTGTGTGTCAGGAAGCTCTCGTTATTGATCAGATCTATCTATCACTGCAGTAAACTGACATATAACTAAGAGCTGAGAGCAGAGCCTGTGTGACAGAGTTAATGATGGACAGTCTGTTCTTCACTGACAGCTTCAACACCAACTAACACAAGAACACTTTATATTAGAACACTTATTTTACTGTAATTAGCTGCTATTACTGGGAATCAGACAAAATATAGTTATTAAAGACCTGGCTAGCAAGTACAAAGTTAATAACAACAACAACAACAACAATAATAATAATAATAATAATAATAATAATAATAATCTTTATTATAGCACCTTTTCAATGTTTACAAAGTCAAACTGATTACATTGAACATTTTAGGTAACACTAACTCAGATGTTTAAGTTAAAAAAAGTAGCTTTATTAGAATTTTTAAGTGACTTTCCTAATTTAGTGTTTTACTACATATTTTGTTTTCACAGTACGTTTAAAGATTAGAAAAAAGACGTTAAGTGTCACTTAAAATTACGAGTAAAATTTTTTATAACATTCTGTTGTCAAATAGAATACACTCAGATCAATACTTATTGATATGTCTTGTTATTTACATATTTGGTGTTGAGGTCATCCAAATATAACAGAAAATAATCAAGTTACTTTAATATTGTGATATTTGGATTAGGTAATAACTGTATCAGATTACTTTCCCAACCCAGGTGACAAAAAGAAACCACACTGATAATGAATCATCAAAACTGTGATTATGTCTTTCTAGTGTAGGCTATATCACATTCTCTTCTTCTCACCAATGTTTGGTTCTTTATTAGCATCCCCATTAGCACCATTAGCATCATCTATTCTTCACACACACTGTAAAAAATGGTAATATTCTGGCAAATACTGTAAAATAACTTTTCTATAAATAGAATCCAGTTTCTAGCTTTAATTTTACATAACTTTAAAAAAGCACAAGATCAAGCCAAGTCCAACAATGTCGACTCCTCAACATTTCCTGATCTACTCAAATTTGATTTAAAAGAAATCAGATCTTCAAACGCTCGTTTCCCAATCTCTGCCCATCACACTATACGTACACTTTTTATACACTATATGTTCAAGTGATACACACATACAGGCATATTGTTCAAGAGAACACGAAACTTCGGTTTCAATTCAATTCAATTTTATTTGTATAGCGCCAATTCATAACAGAAGTTATCTCAGGG
>NW_023339763.1:213342-215133 GCF_004916995.1 Morone saxatilis | reverse complement strand
CTCTTCTACTGTACTTAAAACAGTGTGGGAGACAGATGTTTGGGAGGAGATTTTACGGAGAGTACATAAGTCTTCAATCTGTGCTGTGCTATCTGTTCTGTGATATGTTGAATTTACATCTGTAATTACTATTGTATGGAACTGTATTGTTTGTTTTATAATTATGTAAAATCCAATAAACAGAAAAAACAAAACAACAGTACCACCACGAGCAAGCACTTGGCGACGGGGGCAAGGAAAAACTGCCTGTTAAAAGGCAGAAACCTAGGACAGACCCTTCGGCTCTAGGTGGGTGGTCATCTGCCTTGACCAGTTACCTTCCTGTTGCTGTCATGTAGTCAGGGATTGGGCACTGACATTGAGACGCTGAACTGATGTATTGTTTTTCATTTGGAGTGTTGTAAGCCTTGGCAATTCCCGGACGAGCACCCAATTTGTCACAACTTAATTAAAGGCTGAACAATGACATAGAGAATACACAAATTACACAAATAATAAGTAGGCCATAATATTAAAGATTTGTTCATATAGAACATAAATATAAATTGTAAAAAATGTCAATAAATCTTTATAAAATACTAAGTTTGATATCCATGATGCCTTTTTAAAAAAAACTGAGCTACCTACAATGTGCTGCTAAACAGATTTTATAGGGCTGGAATTAAATGTGTTTAAACAAACTGAAATTGGCATGGGTAAATACAAACATTATATTCATTTTGCCCTTTGCAGTTGCAAACAATGAAGCCCAGTGAGTTAAGGTTAAGTATGGACCTGTTTTAGTATGAAGCCAATGTTTATTTTACTAATGTACTGATTTAACATATACTCTACAGAACACCTTAACTTGATACACAAATATAAAGATCAGCATAAAAAGTAAAATCACAACAATAACAATAAAATCAAGAGAGAAACACGCATTCAAATATTTCCATGAAAAGACAATAACACACATACCATCACAGAAAAAACGCATAGGTACATAACGAAAACCATCACAAGGTAATATAGAGAGGACATGTCTGTGTGTATGTGTGTTGTTATTCTAATGCATAATATTATATTTTGCAAATACAGATTTTCATCTAGAACATAAATATTAACTGTAGCAAATTCTCTTTAAATGTTTGAAATATTAAATGCGATATGCATGATGCCTGAGTCATCTAAAATGTGGTGCTGAAAACACTTTATACAACAGGGCTGCAGACTGCACTGCACTGGGCTTACATATGTTAAAATACAGTGAAATGGGTCAGGGATCAATACAAAAGTTATATTCGTTTTGCTATTTGCAGTTGCAAACAATGAAGAACATTGAGTTAAGGCTTAGGATGGACTCACCATAAATAATTCAGGGAACAAGAATAATCCTATTGCAGTTGCAGAAAATAAACACTATTAGTACGTGCAACAAATCAACCTTGGGCTGTTGTAAAAATTTTAAACACATTTTATAAAACTTTAAATTTTGTTCCTAATTAATATGTATCTTTGAAAATAATTTTTTAATCATTCAGTGTATTTTGGGGTGAGACCTCAGCCTTTATTGCACGACTGAGTTTCAGTCGACAGCAGAGGTGGTACATGAGGACAGGTCTGATGGTCTGATCTCGGAGCCCATAGATGAGCGAACTCAGACATCTGGGGAAGATATATATAAACACATAAAAAAAACTCTTGATGCGTACAATGATTAATCTTTGCAGGGTTTTTGACAGTGATACAACAATAGAGGCATGCAGAGTTGACAAGAGAGTGAGACCCAGCTGTACCAGATGCAGCAGC
>NW_023339763.1:212986-213258 GCF_004916995.1 Morone saxatilis | reverse complement strand
CTATCACCACACCGATATAGGAAGAAATAACTGCAACACCAGCTGATAGAAACACAAAACCAGTGTATGCTTTGTCATAAATATCAGACATTGGGCTGAGAAACATGGCTATGTCAGAGCAAACATCTGTCATCTGCAGACTGTCCAGGTCTGAAAATGGAAAATCTAACAGCAAAAGAACTCGAATGAGGACATTTAATGAACTGAAGGCCCAAACCACAATGATAGCCATCTTTGTATTTCTGATAGTGATGATGGTAGCGTGCCTCAGT
>NW_023339763.1:211861-212886 GCF_004916995.1 Morone saxatilis | reverse complement strand
ACACTGGTTTTGTGTTTCTATCAGCTGGTGTTGCAGTTATTTCTTCCTATATTGGTGTGGTGATAGCAGCCAGGTCAGCCTCCACAGACAAAGCTTCAGCCCGTAAGGCTCGTAACACACTGCTGCTGCATCTGGTACAGCTGGGTCTCACTCTCTTGTCAACTCTGCATGCCTCTATTGTTGTATCACTGTCAAAAACCCTACACAGATTAATAATTGTACGCATCAAGAGTTTTTTTTATGTGTTTATATATATCCTCCCCAGATGTCTGAGTTCGCTCATCTATGGACTCCGAGATCAGACCATCAGACCTGTCCTCATGAACCATCTCTGCTGTCGACTGAAACTCAGTCGTCCCGGTAAAGGCTGAGGTCTCACCCCAAAATACACTGAATGATTCAAAAATCATCATTGATAAATATTAATTGGGAAAGTCAATGTTTGTAATTAAAAATTTTGTCTAATATTTTCTAACAACCCAAGGTGGTTGCTGCACTTACTAATTAATAGTATTTAAGGTCTATTGTAGAGTATGTTAAATCAATAGTACTGGCCAGTTTCACTGTATTTTAACATATGTTAGCCCAGTGTAGTGCATTCCCCAGCCCTCTTGGGCTGTACAACTGTTTTCAGCACCACATTGTAGATAACTCAGACATCAGCATATCACACCTAGTATTTTTAAAAATGAATTTGCTATAGTTGATATTTAAGTCCTATATGAATACTTAAAACTAGATAAAATAATATGGCTTACAATAATATGAGGTAGTACACAAACTTTCCCTCTATTTTCTATAATTGTTCTGCACTCATCAAACATTTTTACTCTTTGAGGAAAATTACATTTTCATAGTTAGTGTAAATTCACTACACACTATGTGGATGTTATACTGGTCATCAAAATGCAGAAAAACAATGTGATGACCCTCTGAACCAGCCTCTCTCTCCAGAAGCCTAGTGGGCAGAGTCAGAGAGATTCAGCTCACCTGTTCTGGTGGCAAGACTATATAAACCTGTTTGG
>NW_023339763.1:210595-211852 GCF_004916995.1 Morone saxatilis | reverse complement strand
CTTGTGTGTTCTCCCCTTCTTTGTCCAATGGATTTTGAACCAAAAACAAAAGCACAAAAGACCAGTATCTTACTCTCCACCCCTAAATAAAAATGCAAACTCATGCATAATACTATTTAACCAAATAGGCAGAGTCTGAAGTTTTGAAAACATGCCAAACCACAAAATGCCCATGTATTAATAAACAAACCTCCAATGTCACAGGAGGTAGAAGAAAAAAAACGAAACTGGGTGAAATTACCAAAAAGAACCAAAATGGTTAATTCGTGTCCCGGACGAGCCCCCAGTTTGTCATGACCTGGCACAAGGATGGACAAAGTAAGGGAGAACACGTGGGTTGTACCTAAAAATATGTTTATTTTAGAAAAATCAAAAATAAGCCTAATGACAAACTAAATACATCAAAACCAAACAGGGTGGAAACCAGGGGAAAGAGAAAGACTGGAAAACTGCCTCCAGCTTATCTAGTCTTGCCACCAGACCTGTCACATTTTTAAAAGATGCATTAAGGTAGCCTTGACATCACTATGTGTGACTGACCTTTTTTCACCCCTTAATTCGGGAGGAAGATGGAACAAGAAAAAGATTTATGTTTCTTGTATTGGGGCACTGAGTATGTCTGTAGTACTCGTTCAAACAGGCAACATCCCCAGCATTGTTTCATATAAACATTTAAGGGTGGACCAGGCCACTGGAGTCCTTGATTGGCCTCCCAGGCCTCTGCGGTATTACTCTCACACCAGGGACTGCACCCTCAGGTAATGCAGATGATTTGGGTCTCTTTTCTCCTCAGACTACTACTCATTATCCTCTGAGGTTTTCTTTGGCGGAGATCAGTGCCCCATGTGGGATGGGGGCGCCCACAAACACTTGGCAGAGGGATTTACTTTATGCATTGCAGCTTATGGCACCACGAACGGTTGCCTCGGTGTGTTGGTGCGCATTGTTTTTTCTTATTTTGTTTGTTAATTCAGTTTTCGGCTCTTGAGAAGAGCTCCGGGTGCACTCACCTTTGCTCGCACAGTGAAATGCAGGAGGAGAGGAAAACGTGCCGGTGCGCTCATGCATCTCCGCCAGCACGGACATCGACATGGCTGTGTGGACCGATACCGGTCTGTTATTCTTATGTGTGGATCGATACCGGTATCGATACTGGATACCGGATCGTGACACAGAACTCTCCGGCAAAACAAAGGGTGGAGGTATCTGTTTTTACACCAACAGTAGCTGGTGCAATGATGTGACAGTGATCCAACA
>NW_023339763.1:210160-210495 GCF_004916995.1 Morone saxatilis | reverse complement strand
GATTTTATATGGCTGGGCTTAAATATGTTTAAATACAGTAAAATTAGCAAGGACAAATACAAATGTTATATTCCTTTTGCTCTTTGCAGTAGCAAACAATGAAGGACATGAAGCTGAGGTTTAGTATGAACAGCGTGGAAAACAACACTTTTTCCAGTAATCCCTGATACTTCTGCTCTGAAGTTATGTTGAGAGTCTGAGACTGATTTACATACGACATCTTAGATCAACAGGTTAATATTGCATTTTTTAAAATGGTTCTCTAACTGAAGAACAAAAGCCCAACAACATTTGTCCAGTTTGTATCTTTAGAGAACAGATTCCTGATATGTTCA
>NW_023339763.1:206600-210081 GCF_004916995.1 Morone saxatilis | reverse complement strand
GTCTGCAGGGTTTGTCTGCCCTCACACATTGTTTATGAGCTCTATCCTCACGCCTACTACACGTGACACCATCACCATGTCATGCCACATCTACATGGTTAAGAATTATTCATGGTGATCTAATCTCTCTACCACCACTTCCTCAATACCCTGACCAACGTCATTATATCCATAATGCAACAGCACCTACCCAACTAGGAGTAATTATAAGGAAGGTACTCAGTAATAGGGATGAATAGAATACTAGATTATTTTACTGAAGTTAAAGTGAGGATATTTGTGTCAATATGTTTAGGTAAAAGTAAAAAGAAGGTCATTTAAAATATACTCAGAGTAAACATTATGGTGTGTAATAAGCAATATAAGGCTACAGAACTTAAAAAACCTTACATCTCTTATGGAATTAACAGTAGAATAAAACATCACCAAGGCAGACAACATGTAAACACTAAGAACTCAATAATCAGCCACAGACAAGGAAAAAGAGAGCTGCCCCGTTTTTACACAATGTGTAGTGCACACACTCTCTTTGCAGTGTGGTTCCAATGCGCTGGCTTGCTCAGCAAGTTACCCCGAGAGCTTCAAGCTTCAGCTACTCTGGGAAAAACTGCACCCTTAACTACCCAGCCGTTTGGTTGAAGTATGATACCTGGTGCTAGGACTTTGACAGGCAGGACAAGCAGTATGAACAGGAGGAGCAGAGAAAACAAACAAGGAAGTGAGGTTTCCAAGAAGTTCTCCAACCAAGGTCAAGCCATCACCTTATGTGCCTTTTTTGATAACCAAGATCATGGTCTGAGCCAATGTGCAGCCATCAGCAGACTTAATAAAGACCAGCTGGCCGACTGGATAAAGAACAACAAAATGAACCCTTCGGCTCTAGGTGGGTGGTCATCTGCCTTGACCAGTTACCTTCCTGTTGCTGTCATGTAGTCAGGTTATTGGGCACTGACACTGAGACACTGAACTGATGTATAGTTTTTCATTTGGACTGTTGTAAGCGTTGGCAAATTCATGGACGAGCCCCCAATTTGTCACAACCTGGCTAAAGGTTGAACAATGACAGGGAGAACACACAAGGGTCATAACTAAAAGTTATTTTATTTTACATAACTAAAAGAGAAATTAAGCTTAAGATTAACTAAATACATATAGTTTTGACACCAGACCAGGTGAGCTGAATCTCTCTGATTCTGACGACTAGGGTCCTGGAGGGAAAGGCTGGCTCAGAGGGTCGTCACATTGTTTTTCTGCATTGCAATGACCATTAAAACACCCACATAGTGTGTAGTACATTCACAGTAAGCAAATAAAGTAAATAAGCAAATTGAATGACATTATTCTCACAGAATAATTATTGTTTGACAAGGGAAAAACAATTATAGAAAAAAAATTTGATTATAAGTGAGCCATAATATTAAAGACATGTTCATATGGGACATAAATATAAATTGTAACAAATTCCATTTGATTTTTATAAAATACAAAGTTTGATATCCATTATGCCTTTTTAAATGTGTAAACTGAGCTACCTACTATGTGCTGCTGAACAGATTTTATAGGGTATAGATTAAATTAATTTAAACAAACTGAAATTGGCATGGGTAAATACAACATTAAATTCTTTTAGCTCTTTGCAGTTGCAAACAATAAAGCCCAGTGAGTTAAGGTTAAGTATGGACTCGCCCTAATTCAGGGAAAATATAGTCCTGTTTTAGTATGCAGCCAATGTTTATTGTACTAATGTACAGATTTAACA
Organism: Morone saxatilis; assembly: GCF_004916995.1. Classification (NCBI taxonomy): domain Eukaryota; kingdom Metazoa; phylum Chordata; class Actinopteri; family Moronidae; genus Morone; species Morone saxatilis. The sequence continues at coordinate 208,322 of NW_023339763.1, read as the reverse complement.
TACTCTACAGAACACCTTAACTTGATACACAAATATTAAGATCAGCATAAAAAGTAAATCACAACAATAAAAATAAAAACATCAAGAGAGAAACACACGTTAAAATGATTCAATAAAAAGACAATAACACACATACAAACAAAGAAAAAAACTAATGGGCACATAATCAAAACCATTATAAGATAATACAGACAGGACGTGTGTGTATGTGTGTTGTTATTCTAATGCATAATATTATATTTTACAATACAGATTTTCATCTAGAACATAAATATTAACTGTAGCAAATTCTCTTTATAAATGTTTTAAATACTAACTGCGATATGCATGATGCCTGAGTCATCTAAAATGTGGTGCTGAANNGACTGCACTGCACTGGGCTTACATATGTTAAAATACAGTGAAATGGGTCAGGGATCAATACAAAAGTTATATTCGTTTTGTTATATGCAGTTGCAAACAATGAAGAACATTGAGTTAAGGCTTAGTATGGAATCACCATAAATAATTCAGGGAACAAGTATAATCCTATTGCAGTTGCAGAACATAAACACTATTAGTAAGTGCAACAAATCAACCTTGGGTTGTTATTAAAAACACATTTTATAAAACATTGTTTTTTTCCAATTAATATGTATCTTTGAAAATAATTTTTGAATCATTCAGTGTATTTTGGGGGTGAGACCTCAGCCTTTACTGCGTTTCAACTGAGTTTCAGTCGACAGCAGAGGTGGTACATGAGGACGGGTCTGATGGTCTGATCTCGAAGCCCATAAATGAGCGAACTCAGACATCTGGGTAGGATATATATAAACACATAAAAAAAACTCTTGATGCGTACAATGATTAATCTTTGCAGCGTTTTTGACAGTGATACAACAATAGAGGCATGCAGAGTTGACAAGAGAGTGAGACCCAGCTGTACCTAGATCAAACAGGTTATTATTGCTTTTCTTCTCTAAAACTGGAAGAACAAAAGCACCCCAGGTTTGATCTTAGGGAAGTACAGATTCCTGGGAATATGTTCACATGCAAGGTTTGCAGGGTTTGGCCCAGGTTTGTCTGCCCTCACCACATTGTTTAATGAGCTCTATACCCTCACGCCTACTCACGTGACACCATCAGCATGTCATGCCACATTCTGCATGGTAAGGAATTATTGGATGGTGGATGTAATTCTCCCAATACCCTGACCACGTCATTATATCCAGAATGGCAACAGACTACCTACCTAGGAGAATCTTATGAGAAAGTGAACCACAATGATAGCCATCTTTGTATTTCTGATAGTGACGATGCTAGCATGTCTCAGTGGATAGCACACAGCTACATATCTCTCCAGACACATCACCACCAGTGTGAGAGGAGAGATTTCATTTGTGAGACTGGTGAGCATAACAAGAACACCACACTCAGGATACGTTGGCATTATTCTACAAGAAGCCAGTATGTACAGTAACTGACTCAGTGCCAGTAATACAGTGTCTCCAAAAAGGAGGTTATACAGAAGAATGTAACGAGAGGTCTCCCGAAACACAGATTTACTCCTCAAGGTGAATAACATCGTCCCATTAATGAAGAGAAACACACAGCATGGCGTTCCAATCAGCGTGGAAAACAACACTCTTTCCAGTAATCCCTGATACTTCTGCTCAGAAGTAATGTTGAGAGTCTGAGACTGATTTACATACGACATCTTAGAGAAGCATTTAAGACCACAAT
>NW_023339763.1:205257-206501 GCF_004916995.1 Morone saxatilis | reverse complement strand
TGGCTTGTTTCTGTGTAAGCAGAGTTGGTCTGCAGGGTTTGTCTGCCCTCACACATTGTTTATCAGATTTGTCCTCACACCTACTACACGTGACAATATCAGCATGTCACGCCATGGTTGAAAAATTATTCATGGTGATGTAATCTCTCTACCACCAATTCCTCAATACCTTGACCAACGTCATTATATCCATCATGCAACAGCACCTACCCAACTAGGTGTAATTATAAAGAATGTACTCGGCAATAGGGATGAATAGAGTACTAGATTATTTCACTAAGTAAAAGTGAATTTGTTTGTGTGAATATGTACTTAGGTAAAAGTGAAGATTATTTAATTTAAAGTTTTACTGTGTAACATTTTGAAAAGAAAAAGCAGTAGTAGTTGAGTAGTAGTAGAAAGTAGTAGAAAAAGCAGTAGCAGTTGAGTAGAAGTACAGATTAGTTCAGTGATAAAAATGTACTAACTTTTACTGAAATATAAATGTGGGTTAGAGGGAGCTGTTTTATGATAAAGTGATATGATAGACCTATTTAATTTTAAAAAAATAATTTACGACACTGAACAAAGTGCATTAATATAACAAACTATGAACATCACAGCACAGCTGGTCAAACCAACATTAAATTCCTTTTCTATAGATGACACTTTGCAGCCTGTGCATACAACTGAATTATTAATTATCGAACTGTCTCCCTCAGTGTAGCCTCACGAGATTTAACCATAAAAGAGGACAAAACTCAAACAACAAAAATGACCAAAAATGAATAAAAAGTTATGGACACTGCAATCGGTGCAACAAGTAATATAAGGCTACAGAGCTCAAATAACCTGTTAATTGTTATTGGTTAAAACCAAGGTAGACAACATGTAAACAATAAAAACTCCACAAGCAGTGCAACACAACCTGAAGAAGACTTGTAACTTGTGCTGAGTTCGCAATTTACAAGTCCTTAGTGATGTGAACGTCTGACGACCAAGATGACCAACACAAACAGTAGAATCTCAGGATGGAGAGGAGAATGCAACAGGTGTGTTGTAACTTGACTGACCAAGAGAGGGCAGTCGGGTTTTGCTGAAATGTATCCCTGTCCTTCCCCATCATGGTGGACTGACTGATTCATATATGGTGTGACAACGGTTTTGAGAAAACCATGGGTCCTGGAGGCGTACAGGTCTTAGAGGGATGGCAGATTGCAGCCGATCACCATTGCAGCAGATCGAATGATACGCTGCAGTCTGCC
>NW_023339763.1:204881-205154 GCF_004916995.1 Morone saxatilis | reverse complement strand
TCTTTGGCAGGTTGAACTTCCTCAGCTGCCGCAAGAAGTACATCCTCTCAGACCCGCCGCCAGACCTCAGTCTTAAGGGGGGCATATGAAATGCATGGGGGGGCACAATTATTATTAGCCTACAGTACGTATATTTTTAATAATCGGATATTCTATTCGCACAGCACGTAATCATCACGTTAAACATAACCAACAGCAATATGACCAGGTATAGCCTACACCACATTACATAGAAGCAATGTTATGAATATCCATAAAACACTTGACTATACA
>NW_023339763.1:203686-204781 GCF_004916995.1 Morone saxatilis | reverse complement strand
AGCACTTTGGTCAACTTTGGTTGTTTTAAAGTGCTTAACAAATAAAGTTGGATTGGATTGGATTGGATTAAATATAGGGGAAAATACTAACAGTTCAATTCAGTCATAATTCAGAACCTAATCCTGACCCATTTAGTCCACGTTCACTAAGGGAGAAACAATGGTATGGAGCACAGGGGAAAACCACTGTGGAAGCATTACTTTACCTCTGACTGTACTGTGTGACCGTATTACGTAAAGTGGGTGTGAGGTTTGAGTTTTTATAACACGTGTGAGGACAGTCAAACCCTACAGACAAGTTCTGCTCTCGTGGAATCAAACACAGCATCCAACCTGATAACTCAGATAGCATTGTAGCTTAAATGTGTTTCTGTGTTAGAATTACATTAAAGGTTAGTGGGTTTATGGTCTTAAATGCTTTTTCAAATAATTGTAATTTATTATATGCCAGAAAAAAAAAGGTAAGATGCACCATCTTGATTTCAAGGGGGTCCCATAAATGCTTTTCTAATATGTTGTATGCAGCTTCATCTCGGACCAACATCACTGTTGGTGTGCAGTACCGTGGGATTCTGGAAATAATACTATTTTCTGTTCCAATTACACTACCATGCTGTGTGTTTCTCTTCATTAATGGGGTGATGTTATTCACCCTGAGGAGTAAATCTGTGTTTCGTGAGACCTCTCGTTACATTCTTCTGTATAACCTCCTTTTTGCAGACACTGTATTACTGGTACTAAGTCAGTTAATGTACCTGCTGTCAGCTTGTAGAGTGATTTTGACGTATCCTGTGTGTGGTTTTCTCAGTATGGTTAGTTACCTCACAAATCAAATCTCTCCTCTCACACTGGTGGTGATGTGTCTGGAGAGATATATAGCTGTGTGCTACCCACTAAGGCATGCTAGCATTGTCACCATCAGAAATACAAAGATGGCTATCATTGTGGTTTGGGCCTTCGGTTCACTAAATGTCCTCATTCAAGTTGTTTTGCTGTTAGATTTTCCATTTTCAGACCTGGAGAGTTTGCAGATGGAAAGTTTGTGTTCTGTCGAAGCCATGTTGCTTGGGTCAATGTCTGATATTTATGACAAAG
>NW_023339763.1:202025-203531 GCF_004916995.1 Morone saxatilis | reverse complement strand
TCTGGTGCAGCTGGGTCTCAGTCTGTCCTCAGCTATTCAGAGTCCTCTGGTTACTGCCATCTCTAAACTTGTTGGCAGAATAGAAATGGTGCGGATCAACAGTATTCTTTATGTATGTACTGTTCTACTCCCCAGATGTCTGAGCGCTCTCATCTATGGCATCAGAGACCAGACCATCAGACCCAAACTCATGTACCATCTCGGCTGTCGACTGAAACTGTGTTTCAGATGAGGTCTCAGCTACAATGATTTATTCAAGCATTATTCGCATTTAAGAGAAGTATACTGATTTGAAACAAAGCTCAAATTCTAAATACAGAATATGAATGAATTTATAAACACTGGCTACAGTTGCTGATGATTTTGATGGTTTATATGCATGTTCCATACAATACAGTAAAATAAATGTAATTAAGTCTTGCAGTACATTATATTTTTTTGCATTATGTATACTCTGCGAATACTAGATTGGGGTCCAAATTAACTTTTTTATTGTTGACATTTTTTCAATACAAAAAGTGTGATAATATTTGTATACATTTAATGTAATCCCACACTTTTAACTCCACTACAAGAGTCCCAACACTTATGTAAGAAATGAGAGAAAGGAATAGTTTGATAAACCACATATTGTTCAATTATGGCACATTAACTGTCTATACAAAGTTCCTTTGAGGTGTTAATTTTGTTTTTACCCCAGATAAGAATATATAAAGGATCATTCAACAAATGTGATAAATGTGGATATTGGTTCATATTAATATGGCATTTAGGAGCAACTTTTAACAAAAATAAAATCCTATTAAACAACTCATTCAAGAATATACCCTACCTGCCCAGACTCATTACAACATTCTTCAAGTCAAACATTTTATGAAAAGCTGTTCTGTATAAAAAGGTTCCTGTAATATGTGAAGAAGAAATTATTTATTTTTACATTCTACAGAGCATTGCAACATCAATAAAAGATAAAGATGGAGAAAAGGTGGCAATTGGATTTGACCATTGTAATATCTGAAAACGAATGGGATGAAACTTGCTTGTCTGGTCATAAACTAACAAATAGCCCAAACTGGAGCAAATTTTACTGGAGGGTCAAAAGTATAATAATGGCTAAATATGGAAAATCTCCTGGATTATGTTGGTGGGGTTGTGCCACCCAAGGAGACCTTGCACATACTGTATACTGTCTAAATTTGCTGGGGGAGACGGAGGATGTCGAAATAGAATTAATCTTGGATGCAAAATTAATCTTTAACCCAAAGTTATTCATCTTAGGCATCCCATTGAAAGATCAAATGGTGAAAAGCAAAATATACCTATTAAGAGTTTTACTTTTATTCTGCAAAAAAAACCCACTAAGGTTGCAGCCACAACCCCCAAACATAAAACAATGATATGGTAAATGTATGAATTGTACGGAGCCCCCCTGGTGACATTGGATAAAAAAAAAAAAAAAGATTACAATCTCGTGGCCACGAGATAATTCACCTTCATTAGCGGGAT
>NW_023339763.1:198574-201925 GCF_004916995.1 Morone saxatilis | reverse complement strand
GGAACCGTTTAAAAAATACAGAGTAGGCACCGGTATCGGATAAAACCCAACCGATACCCAACCCTAGTGCTGAAACAGGTCCAAATCAATGTATAAAGACATCACTGTCTTCATACTTTCTGACTGCGCTGTACATACAAATTACATTATAAAGGCCGTTACTGTGTGAGAGAATCATAAAAGATTAAAATTCAAACACCAACACCAACATTGGCTGCAGAAACCTCTCTGACACAATCTGAGCTGCAGCTTCACAGAACATTTATTCAGAGCTATTTATTTATTTGTTGATTTATTTGGAGTACATTATTTTGCACAAGTGTTAATAGTACCCCTGTCCACCCCTTATCTCTGATGATGGAAGTTCTAGATCAGGGTTCTCCAAGGCTACGTAAGTAAGTAAGTAAAGCTTTATTTATATAGCACCTTTTTAACACAGAGGTCCAACGTGCTTTACAAACAACATACATACAAATGGGTATAACATATAAATATGGACATGCATAACCATACCCAATCAAACATACATAGGGAGCATGTAAATACAAACATAAGGAAGATAAAACAAGAGGGAAAAGATAAATTAAAAGAGAGACAACAGATTAAAAAACAAAGAAGATCTATAAAAAGGCCTGTAGAGGTGGGTTTTGAGCAGCCGCTTAAAACTGTCCACAGATTCAGTGAATCTAAGTGAATGGGGAAGACTATTCCACAATGTTGGGGCTAAAACAGCAAAGGCACAGTCACCTTTAGTTTTACAGTTAGAGCGGGGAATGGATAAAAGGCCGAGATTTGAGGAACAAGGAGATCTGAAATGTAACTTATTAATATTATTATTGCATCATTGCAAGACATTAAACATTAAAACATTAAGACTGGTGCATATGACAGACGTAAGATAACACGTTATAACACACAATAACCCCAACCCATAATAACCCTAACCCTAACACACAATAACCTGTGTGGTTTTACAATGACCAGGTCAAAGGTTGTATAGGTTCGCCATTACAAACCCTAAACATACTATAATCCTAAACACACCATATCGAATGTGTGTACAGTCAAAAACGACAATCAGGGCATGTGTTTGATCAGCAAATTAGAATTATGGTAGTAATAAATTGAATTGTGTTTATCTTCATTCATATGAATGAAATAAATAAAACACCGGTTGGTCCAACAAGAACAAATCATTTCAAAACACATGATTCTGACTTGTTCCAAGCCGAGTGGATGTTTGTTGTTGTAACACTCAGAAGTTCATCTTTGAATTTGCTTAATTAAATTATGGAACATATTTCCATGTGACTAAATGACTTTCTTGAAGAATGAACGGCGAATGCAGAAGGGCAGAACAGGAAAGCATTTCAACTCAGATCATGTAATAAAGGCTTGTCTTAATATACTTTTTAATTATTAAAAACATTTCAGTAATGTATTTAAATGTTTTGACTAAATAGAACCCGTTTGCACAAGTCATTGCAAGTGTTATGAAAAGGGTAATATTTACATTGGAGACCCCTGTTCTAGAGAGTTTTGAGTTGTGTTTGAGGATATGAATGCTTGTTTGTTGTTGTTCCTTTCAATCAAAAATGAAATGTAAATCTATTTGGTGTAGCAAAACAACTTTCATTTTTTTTAAAAGAAATTCCGTTGTGCCATGGTGAATGATTAAAAATGTAATAAATTCAGATTGAGTCCCACACAGTGATATAGTTCTATTGAGAGCGATAAATGCAGCCTCAGTGACTTCCTATGAATACTGTCATATCCTGTTCTAACAAATGAACATTTCTTGTTTTCAAAATTATAAAAGGGTGTTTTCAGTTTCTTCCTCAACCACTGAAGCCAGATATTGTGACTAATGTAGGTCTCCCTGAAAACTTAACCAAGCTCGACTTCTCAGCTTCTGCTGGGATGACGGAGCGTTTCAGTCGACAGCAAAGATTGAACATGAGGACGGGTCTGATGGTCTGGTCTCTGAGGCCATAGATGAAAGCACTCAGACATCTTGGGAAAAGGAAAATACACACATGCAAACTAATCTGTATACGCACAATTACTATTCTTGTTACAATTTGTGAGATAGCTATGAGCAGTGGGTTTTGTATAGTTGACAAAAGAGTGAGGCCGAGCTGCACCAAATGCAGCAGCAGTGTGTTCGAGCCGTACTGGCTGAAGTTGTCTGTGGAGGTCTGCCTTGGCTGCTATCATCAAACACCGATATAGGGGAAGGTAATAAACGGGAACACTCAGCTGATAGAAACCAAAACGTGTATGATTTTTGTCATAAATTATCTAGACTTGGGTTAAGCACATTGCTTATGCATCAGAGCAAAGTCTTTTCATCCTGCAGACTCTCCAGGTCTGAAAATGGAGAATTCTAACAGCAAAACACTCGATATGAAGCATATTATGCACTGAAAGGCAAACCACATGATAGACCACTGTTGTTGTTTCTGAATGGTGACAATGTCTAGCGTGCCTCAGTGGGTGCACACAGCTACATATTCGGCAGAGCAATCACCACTCAGTGTTGAGAGGAGATGATGTTTCATTACGTGAGTAATGGTGAGCATGGTAATAATAAAAAGAAACTACCACACGGATAACGAGGCGAGATGGTTATTGTGAAGAAGGCCATAAGTAGTGTCATTGGAACTGAGGCTGATGTGCCAGTAAATGGATGTCTGCAAAGGAGTTTATACAGAAGAATGGTACGAAGAGGTCTCACGCAACTAGATTTTACTCGCTCAAGGTGAAGTTAACATGGTCGATTAATCGAAATAAGAGAACACACGCAGCTATGGTATGTATCCGAGTTGATTGAAAACAGTCTTCCAGTAACCCGGCTCATTAACTGGCGATCCAACAGTAAAGGTATGTGTCTGAGTTTGAGTTTGGGATATGTCATATCTTCAAGCACACTTACAAGCACTTGAAAAATGCTCTTGCTGATGTAACTCGGAGAAATAAAGCACAATTAATGCCTGTTACCAGTTTGTATTCGCTAGTGCTCTTAACAACAAGGGCCGCGCAGAAATCATCCACAGCACACGATTTTCTGTGCATGAAGTTAGCAGTTAGATGCATGATTGCTACTGTGGTGGGCAGACTTGTTTCTGAAGGTTCCCTCAGAACCTCCAGCGTATTTTTATGATACTCACACCACAGTTCATGTGACCACATCCAGTGTCAGCAGGTCAGTATGGGAGGAACAGCCTCTGGCAGAACTTTGAGGAGCTAATGAGGAGGCGGGCCTTCTGTGTCTCAGCTTCAGTTGGTGCAAAATGTGAGCTGATAAACTTTGAAATAATACACAATGTCCCATCACAGATTAACAGCTGT
>NW_023339763.1:198290-198549 GCF_004916995.1 Morone saxatilis | reverse complement strand
TTGTCATAAATATCAGACATTGGGTTAAGAAACATTGCTATGTCAGAGCAAAAGTCTTTCATCTGCAGACTCTCCAGGTCTGAAAATGGAAAATCTAACAGCAAAACAACTCGAATGAGGACATTTAGTGAACTGAAGGCCCAAACCACAATGATAGCCACTGCTGTGTTTCTGATGGTGACAATGCTAGCGTGCCTCAGTGGGTAGCACACAGCTACATATCTCTCCAGAGACATCACCACCAGTGTGAGAGGGGAGA
>NW_023339763.1:188074-198134 GCF_004916995.1 Morone saxatilis | reverse complement strand
ACAGCATGGTACTGTAGTCAGAGTTGATGAAAACAGTCTTCCCAGTAACCCCTCATACTGCAGTCCAACAGTAAAGTTGGTCTGAGTTTGATTTGCATATGTCATCTTCAAGCAACACTTACAACATGAAAAATGTCTTGCTGATGTAACTGGAGAATAAAAGCACAATTAATCCTGTTAAGTTTGTATTCCTAGTGCTCTTTACAACAAAGCCCCAGAAACATCCACACACACGTTTTCTGTGCATAAAGTTAGCAGGTTAGATGCCATGATTGCTACTGTGTGGGCAGACCTGTTCTGCAAGGTTCCCCAAACCTCACGTACTGTTTATGATCTCACACCAAGTTCATGTGACACCATCACGTGTCAGCAGGTCAGTAATGGAAGAGAACAGCCTCTGCAGAACTTTGAGGACTAATGAGGAAGGCGCTCTTCTGTGTCTCAGCTTCAGTTGGTCCAAAATGTGACTGCTAAACTTTGAAATAATACACAATGTACATCACAGATTATACCAGTGTGGCCTTCCTTGGTTATCAGCTGAATGCAGAATAGAAAATTATTAAAATTACCTAAAAAGCACTACGCAGACTGGCACTACCTTATGAATTATTGCATCCCATAGCTACACTAAAAAAAATTCTTTTGGATTTACATAAAAAAATTATGTACATCGGTTGCACATATTAAAGTTATGTTTAACTCAAAACTGATATATTTTCATTTCTTTAAATTAATATTATTCATTAAAAACCCAACATGGACTTTCCTTGCATTAAATTAAAATATTTCTTTGATGTTAAGTATTTATATTAGATTATCTTCTGCTAAATTGACTGATTTTTTTTATGTAAATGAACACTATTCTTAATGTGTATGATATTTAATTATCATCTTATTGGACCAACATAATTGTTTGCGTAAAGGTAACCTAACTGCCCACAGTAAATTGGACACTATTAAGTTTTGGATACTTTAAATATTTAAATTACTTTTATAAGATGATTGGTAATTCAAGAAATTCATTTCTACACCCCCATTTAATCGAGCCAAATCTTTTTACGGAAAATAAAAAAGGACATGTGGCAATAGACCGACATATCAATTATTAACTCCAGACAGTGTATAAAAATTTGTAATGACTAAAAACACAACTTGCTGTGTACTACCTGGGTATCTAATATGTACAGTAAATCACATTATATTGACAATTCAGTGGAAAAACAAAGTAAACCACTAATTGAAATTTCCATTTATATTCATTAGAAAAAAATTTTTTCAAGCTTCAAGGAGGTACGGCAGTTAAACAAAATAATTGCAGTGTAGAGAATATGTGTGGGAGTTTGTTGGAGTATGTATAGTAAAGGAAATCACCCCAAATTTTCTTTACTATCATACCATCACACACTCACACACCATATTCTTTCTACGCTGCAATTATTTTTTTAACTGTAGATTCTGTTTTAGGTTTGTAAAAGAAAAAAAAAAAGCCTCCTACTCGCCCAAATAACAACCAATTGGAAGGAGGGTGAAACAATGCATACAGTATTGCCAGAAAAATACTTCACACATTTAAACTCATCTGCTGAACATAAAAATACTGACAGAATTTTCACGTTGAATAACAACACCTGTCCTTTTGCTCATGGTACGATAATAAAACAGCACTGGACCATGACCACAGGATTTCCAAAATGTGTGAACATTGAACACTTATAGATCTTGTTTCCATACCAGAGTTTACAGTAATAAAAGTCACCCCAAACTCTAATAATGGGGGGAGAATTCTGTTATAGTCCCATTATTTATAAAAAAAATAAAAAATAAAATAAAAAGATCTGCCCAAATCAAAAGTCCAACAACTGGAAGAGGTAGGTGACATAATGCATGTCTTAAGAAATCAAGCTTGAGAGCCTGGATAGCCAGTTCACTGATAAAGTCTGTTCTTCAGGACTTGGGCTTTTTTGGACAGTGCATTGCCTTCAAGCTCCATGACCACCTTCTGCAGCACTTCAAAAGGTATACTTGAGTTCAGCAGGGTAGTTTAAGTTCAGAGAATATATTAGGCCAAACAACATGGCAGCAGCTAAGGGAACATTGTCCAAATCCTGCATCACAATGTGGGACTCGAGGACAATGCCAATGTCCTCTGGTTTTTCACTGGCATCTCTGGGTTTCCAGACGTATATACCCATAGTGGTTTCCTCAATGGATTCCTGGAGGAGGGACTCATCTGAAATTATCACAGCGAGAGCGAGAGAGAAAATGGCGGAGCCTGCAAGTCTTCAGCAACTGTTTTAGAGCCCCTAGGCGGCAGGCTTTTCAACTTCCGGCTGATAAAACATAACTTTTTCCTTTCTTCTTCAAATGACGGAGACATGTAGGTTTCAAATTCCTCAATATTGAAATGCTTTTTAAAGATTTAATCATGTTTTGGAGAGAAATATAAATCAATTATGTAGCATATACAAAATGCATACTTAAAGTGAACAACCCTCCTTCTTCCATTTTTTCAGTGTATTGAGGACTGACCGGGGCCCTCTACAAATACTAGTCCAATGTTCTTGGTTATTTATTGTTACTTCCTCTTTTTCTATTATTCTGCAGTGTTTGCAGTGCAGCACCATAGAACTCTGGTTTCAAACGCACTTTATCAATAAAGTTTACTTTAGGAAACATAACACCATGTTACTAAAAGTATTAAAAGAAAGTTGTGATGAAGGCAATTTTCTACAGGATCAAACTGAGGTTCAGGCAAATTGAGTTGGGCAGATGGGTTATAAAATCCCCTCAACAAATGTCTGACCCACCCAGAATCTCAGGAATACCTCCACAGGTAGGACTTTTCCACCGACAGGGCCCCGTTACGGTTTAAGCACCTAGTTTTGAACCATTTAAAGGAAAAAGAAAAGGAAAACCTGCTACTTTTTGGTTCACTGTTGGGGTCTCGAACGCATAGGCTCTGAGCGGACATCCACATACCTTTCAATTTGTGTGTGGACTGTTGGCATGGCCACTACGCTACACGCTTTTTACTGCAGACACAATCTACTCCAGAAAGTAGTATAGACAGAACTATCTCAGGGCTCAGTGAATAGGCAGGCAGTCAACATGGGACTGCATTACATACTCAACAAATCAACCTTGACTCTCCAGGGACATACAACAAGGATCCCGTTTGTGGACTTCAGCTCAGTGTTCAACACCATCATCCTAGAAGTCCTCCTCTCCAACTTCACCCAGCGCTGCTTCTCTACCTCTACACCAATGACTGCACCTTCGGCCTCATCCGGGTCAGTGATGAGACTTGAGAACTGTACCCCAAAACAACCAGACACAAGAACAGTTTCTTTCTACAGGCCATCACTCTGATGAACAGTTCAATCAGTCATACAGTGTCAATAGTCCTCTAACACGTAAACATCCACTTCCATTATAGACTGTATCATATATTTTAAAGTCTATAGGACTTAGCTGAACTGAACTCATTTTTAGGTTTTATGACTCATTCATGCAGCACAGGATGAACCAGTAGAGATTAGTTGTTACTCTTTATTGCAGCCCAACTTTAGACTCAAGTCAAGTGCAGCTTGGTTCAGGAAGTAGAACGGGTCGTCCACTAATCAGAAGGTTGGCGGTTCGATCCTCGGCTCCTCCTGCTGCATATCGAAGTGTCCTTGAGCAAGATAGCAAATTGCACCTGATGCTGTGTAATCGGTGTGTAAATGAGAATGAATGGATTAGTTACTGTTTGTGATCATTGTGTGAATGTGACTGTAGTGTAAAAGTGCTTTGAGTGGTCAGAAGACTTGAAAGGTGTAATACAAGCACAGACATCTAGCCTCAAATTACTAACTTAACTAACAAGTTTTAGGTTCAGACATTGGACTGAAGTGAAGTTTTCTCTATTTACTTTAGACTTGTTAAAGTTTTCCATAATTTGTGTCCACAGAGGTGCCATTAACCCCTCTCCATGATGATTGCTGATGAATACCCAGAGGAATCATTAATCATGTCAATATTTACTGAAAACATTAATGAGTAAGGGGTTTGAATATTTAATGTGTCTAAATGAGTTATCAGGAGACTGGGTCAGATGGGAGGGAGTGATTGCAGCAGCAGAAAAACAACATTGTCACTGAGATTTAGAAAAAGAAACCTGCTAATTAAAGAAACGTCCCAAAACATAAAGAACAGTGACTAAACTGGAAAAAAAGAAGTGAAAGTAAAACCTTCATTTTGTGGGGGGAAATAGTTTCTGACTTATTTGATATTACAACATATAAATAAATGGATTTTCTATTGGCTATAGTGTTAAGTGTTGAACCTGTATTGTGTGTATCAGTGTTCATTTGAACTTAAAAAATGAAAAACAGAAAAAATTCTAATCTCAATGACACAATAAACTGTATTTTATGTTTATTGATTACTATTGGGGCACGCGATTAGTGGGAAAAGGAAAAAAACAAAATAAACAAAGGGTGTGAAAGATTGTAGGCATACCCAGGCAAACAAAGACACTAATACCATTATTATCACATTATTTACATAATATTAAGTTCATGTACAATTTAATGCAACCGCGTACTTATTTACGAGTTCAGACATTCATGTTTTCTCCATTTACTTTGGACTTGTTTGTGCTTGTTAGAGGTGGTCATACTTTGTCTCCACAGAGGTCCCCTCTGATACACAGGAGGCATTTATTATATCAATATTTAAAGAGCACGTTAATGAGTAAGGGTTTGAATATTTAATGTCTGTTAATGAGGTATCAGGGGATTGGTTCAGGTGTGAGGATTTCTCTGTGACACCTCAGAGTATTTCACCAAACTGAAAACAATAATTCCAGGACAACGTTGACACTCCTCAGTATTTGAAAAAGTTCACAGAAGTTCAACTTTTACTAATGTGAATCAGTTTTGGCATCAGACAATCCACAGCTGTGTAGGGATCACGTGAAGAACTGAAAGTGGTAGGCTGAGGTACCTATCAATCAATGTTTAAATCAGAATCCTTTTAACAATTTAATGTTTCCTTAACGGGACAGTAACACTTGCTGTTGGTGTCAAACACTCACTGTAAACCTGAAAGGTTACAAAGGCAGTGACATAAAAAAAATATTCTCCTGCTGCTGATTCTCTAATGTCCATCTGTATCAATGGTTTCCAACCTGGGGGTCGGGACCCCCTCTAGGGGTCACCAAAGCTTTACAGGGGTCACAAGCCCTTCTTGAGTTGGGGTGGGATGATTTGATCTTTGAATTTAGCTCTCAACAACAATTATCAACATATTGCAGATTGCCCCACAGGAAGTCGACCATTTTGGATTTGATGTAAGAATGACTGTAAGAACTCACAAAACCTTGTACCCACAGTCCAACTGGTAAATATTTTGATATGTTTAATATGTTGCAATTGGGCTTGTGCATGCCACACCGGCTCTATAGCGCCCCCTAATTACTTACTAATTACGACGGAAACACTTTGACATACATTTTATTGGCTCATGCCGCTACAATATGTACATTAATGTTCAGTCTACACAGCTGTGTTTGTGTTTCTAATGCCTATGAGCGGACAGTAATGGCAATGTGGTGCACCGTCACTGATTATTGTGCGTCGTCACTAAAAGGATCATAGTTTCATATGTAGGAAGGTTTTAATCTCTTATTGTGCTCCAATTTGGATTCGGTCCAGCAGTCCAGTCTATCGCTGTCTCAGCCTTCCTGATAGGACTCATCTTCTCCAGCACCCCACATACAGACACAGAGACACAGCCATGGGCATGACAGTAAGAATGTGTAGAGTAGAAGAATACTGCGGTAATTAAGTGTCTTTGAAATCACACACTACTGTACTACATACTGCTTACTAAATGAACGATGGGCCTCATGCAAGAAGCACTCATATGAATGTTATTGGTTCTTAAGTGACTTGTACGACTAACTTGGGAGAACTTGCGGCATTCACCAATTTGCCCAGCATGAACAAAATCTACAAGGTTCAGACGTAGGTTGTGAATTGTGTTCATGTGCAATCAGTCTGCTGCTGTGAAACACTGAAGCATCGTATTTTGCATTTCATAAGTAAATTACACTTCATAATAACGTTGACATCCTCCTGTTGTGAGCTGTAAATGTATCATACAGCCTACCGATGTCCTCATTAATGTAAATGGTCTACTGATGGGGTTAGGGTTATCTTCAGGTCTCTGTCCAGGGGAACATCCTCAGCTGCATTGTCTGACAATGCAACATCACTTATTGTGGCTCATATTCTTCACTCTATCATTTACCATTTGTTTTTCACATAAACCACTTCTTCTTGATTTCAGCAGCAGTCCGATGCTTAGGGGACACTGCGTTAGCATGGCCTTTAATGCCACTGCTGAAGCTGTTAAAGAGCACGACTTCAATCTGCCAGCTCGTAAAGTTCTTCCTACCATTTAATGATAATCGGTACACACTCATACGAGCCCAACGTGCAAAAAAAGGACAAGAAAGTTAGGATAAGAATACGAAAATGTTCTTGCAAGTGGTCTGTGTTACTGTGGGGGGTGAGGAGTCTATGAGCGGACTGGCCTGCTGGAGAGAAGCCGGTCCTGGCTGGCTCAATAGCTCCCCCTACTGGTGCTTCTGGAGCTTCTCAGCTCTGAAAATGTTTAAGCACTTTCTCGATTCACCATCAAATTTCGTAAAACTGCTGAAATTGACACAGTAAATTTCTCCATACAAATATTTCATACCGACACAGTCCATCTACGAACTCCTCCATCCTTTCGTCCACAACGCTGATTTCTCCCCCCACCCCTCATCCCTCCCACATTTTATTATCTTGGTTCATCTTTATTCATTATGTGCATTAATCCATTCTTCTTCTAGCTTCTTCCAGATTCCACCACAGTCAGAAAACAACTGACACACTTTTAAACAACTAAAGGGAAACAGTAAATGAAGTAGGGGGGCACTAAACCCTAGCGCTTCACTCTCACAACTTATTTAGCCTCTTTACAGCGTCTTGGGTCATCCGATCATAGGACACCTGGCATTAGAATGAGTCGCTGATGATCGTTTGTGATCAGATCTCACCTCCTGCTCTATATGCAAATTTATAGGACTGTACCCACTGTTGTCAGTGTCCATTATTACTGTCATTTATTCAGTATGATTACCTACGCTATCAGTGGCCCTGTAGTGCACTGTGGGATTTTATAACTGAACTTTATGAGCAGGAAGAACACTTTTTCTACTCTGTGGAAATCTGATGTTTGTGAGTCCACCAGGCTGCTGACGGACTGTCAGTCCAACAGTCGCTCACAGTGGATGACAGTGGGGGAGGTTGGACTGCCTGGAGATATTGTGGTTACTAGTTCAGTGGTCAAATGAGTTGAAACAGACACCTTCAGAGTTACTGAATTATAATGACTAAATAAGTACAGTATTTACTGTGTTCTTGATTAAGTGAAAGCCAGTAATAAACAGACAGGCAATAGATGATAGAAATATGACATAACTAATCACCAATCTGATCAGCATGCTGATGTAATGATGTGAAGGCGGCTCGAGGACAGAGTATATAAAGGGCATGCTGCAGGAAGCAGTCGCACCGACTGGCTCGCCCTCGAGGAAACAAACTCGTCTTGACTGCTCAGCACCGGTGGATTTGTGGTTCTACACTCAGAACGTGTTTGCGGTAATAACTTTTAGCTTCTCTGACATGAATCATGAATGAGTGATGCAGTTTGTTCTTCGGCTCTCGCTTTGTAATGTCTGTGCTGAGGGCCAATGTCACTGCCAGTCTGCAGTATCAAGCGTCCCATGAGCTAATGCTGTTTGGCATGTTGTCTGTGGGCACAAGTTGCTCTTTCCTCTACATTAACAGCGTCCTGCTGTTCACTCTGAGGAACAAGCAAGTGTTTTGTGAGACGTCCCGTTACATTCTGCTGTTCAACCTGCTGTTTGCTGACACTGCTCACCTGGTGTCAAACATCCTGCTTTACCTTCTGGCTTCGTTACGGGTAAAACTTACGTATTATGCATGTAGTGCCCTCGTTCTGTTCTCAGTTTTGACGGCCACCATCTCGCCTTTCACCCTGGCTGTGATGTCACTTGAGAGATTTGTGGCTGTGTGCTATCCGCTCAGGCACGCTACCATCTTTACCATGAGAAGCACGGGCATGGCCATTGCTCTGGTGTGGACCTTCAGTTTTATCCACATCCTCATTCGAGTTTCTGTGTTGTTGTATTTGTTCACAAAAATCTCCCTAAATCTGAACATGAATGACTTTTGCTCTAAAGAAGCTGTTTTTTTCGGAGCAATCTTTGACGATTTTGAGGACGTGTTTGCCAGCACTCTCTTCCTGTCTGTGGGTGTAGTAATCGTGGCCTCCTACGTCGGTGTTTCGCTGGTAGCCAGGTCGGCCTCCACAGACAAAGCCTCAGCTAGAAAGGCTCTTCAAACGCTTCTGCTGCACCTGATTCAGCTGAGCCTGATTCTCACCTCCACAATGTACACCACCATTATTGTGGCCATCGCCAGGACTGTGGACAGATTAGCCCTTATACGGATTTACAATGTTTGCTTTGTGTGCTTGAGCATCCTCCCAAGGTGTCTGAGCGCTCTCATCTATGGACTCAGGGATCAAACCATCAGGCCCGTCCTCATGCGAAATCTGTGCTGTCAGTTGGGATGCCCCGTTTTCTTCACTAAGAGCCACTAACAGTTTCACCTTTTAATACACACTCCTGTTCTCTCTGTTACACTGTTTACCATTGTCTGTGCACTGTTTATAGAGGTGATGTTTGGAAGAAAAGACTTCATTTCATATGCATTTATTATATGTCCCATTATTATTCATATATGATAAATTAGTTGATGCATAATGTGAATCATTTCTGTCTGTCTGTGAGCTGTCTTCAGGCAGTCAGGTTTATGACAGTGAAACTAATCTGTATTGATGAAGTTTGAAGTGATAACGTTTTCACAAAGCAATAAAAAGCATCTGTAAGAAGTAATGTTGATTTTCAGGAAAATCTGATGATTATATGTTTGGTGTTTTGATATCTGCTTGTAAAAAAAGGGCTATTATAACTATATACTATATTATTTTCTCCCTCCTGAGGTACTTTTCATAGCTCTGTGTGTCTCTCCCTAAATGTACACAGTTCTCAAACAGAGGAAATAAAAGTCCTTTTGTCCTGATGTGTGTTTTATAAAATAAAGTACCACTTCCCGAAAGAAGAATCCTCAAAGGTTCTCTCATTATACATACATACACATAAAGAGGTTTAGAAATTTATTTAAGTGAATTATTATAAATGAACTGAGCTACAAACAAAACAGGGCATACAAGACACCTAAATATGTATCACAGCGCATATTATATATAATACACTCAGTGTAACCGTTCTGAGGGACATGTAGATTTTATATAATAATAATATATTAGGTCAAGTTTTGTGGCAATTATTAAGAATTGGAACCCATGGCCGCTGCAGCAGGAACACAGCCTCTACCAGGTGAATAACTAGGGTTCCCCACAGGCCTAATATTAGTCATATTAGCATCATATTTGATGTTAAAATTAATACCACATTGTATGCAAAGCCTCGGTAACTGTTGTTGGTCAGTGATCTAGTGCATTAATTCCCAGAGACTGGGCATTTTATTTTGGCTCGCAAGCAAATGGAAAAAAAACATTAGGAGAATTTCTTCCTCCTGCTAAATGCACTTATCTGATCTCATTAGGGCCCGAGCACTAACCGTGCGAAGGCCCCATTTCTGGTGATTTGCACACGTTGTATTTGAACGAACTCCTCCTAGGGAATTGATCGGATCAGATTTGGACACAGCCATCTAAAGACATTCACGATTAAAAGTTGTGCTATTTACGACATTCCGTCGAACAACGTGCCCGTGGCATGGCGTGGAATTTCAACGACTCGCCATGAAAGAGGGATTTGTCATAACTTCTGCATACATGATCCGATCTCAACGAAACTTCACGTTTGATAAGAGTCCCGCCCTGAACACGTCTATGTGATAATATTCAGTAATAGTGA
>NW_023339763.1:185715-187974 GCF_004916995.1 Morone saxatilis | reverse complement strand
TAGAGCCAGGGTCTGTCCGAGGTTTCTGCCTTTTAAAAGAAAGTTTTTCCTTGCCGCCGTCGCCAAGTGCTTGCTCATGGTGGGAACTGTTGGATCTCTAGAATAGATAATATAAAATAATTTTAAAATCAGTACGGTCTATACCTGTTCTATTTGAAAAGTGTCCTGAGATAACTTTTGTATGAATTGCCGCTATACAAATAAAATTGAATTGAAAATACAACAAATGCATAAAAATACAAACACAGCCCCCAACCATGAGACACAATACACAAATCACAACACCACAAAAACAAAAACGTCTGCATCCATTAAACTGTATATTGGATCCAGTTCATAAACCAAGTCTACAATCCACATACAGCCAGAGGAATTTATGTATCATATGTTGAGTTTCTGCTCCTTCAGTATCTAATGTTTTAGAAATAAAATAAATTAATTTTACCTCATTTAGCTCACAATATTCTTCCACCGTCAGTCACATATCCGATAGCTAATATAGCAATCCCTGACTTTGAGGCAAATTATCACAAAAAACACATTTTCCACATTTATATTCTTCCTTTAATAAACAATAAGTTCTCAGTTGCGGCTTTGACTTACGTCTTTATTCAGTGTAAACAATCTTAAATAGTGTTATAGCATCGAGGGTGGGAGAAGGTGGAATGTTCTTTTGTAGCATTTGACCTGGACTTCCTTTAAATAAAACGTTTATTATGAGGTTGTAGTTTGCAGTGCCGAAGAGGGAAGAATAATAGAAAAATATGTATGATAATGCAAGCCAGCATAATAACACCAGCAATTGTCCTTGATTTCAAGGAATCAGTAAATTGATCAAGAAATGTATTTACCATTATACAACATAAGACTATATAATTAAATGAGTGTTGTAGTTCCTTGTTGTTGCTACACACATAGAAAAAGTTATTCAAATTCATAAAATTACATAAAAGATAAATAGGATAGAAAAATATCTACAGTTATTTATATGCATATATACATGTTAGAGATGTCTGTGTTGGTTTCCCATTTATAGAGCCAGGGCTTTGTACAGACACACCGTGAGGAGACATTCACTGAATTTAACAAGTGGATCATCACATACCCTACCTTTAAAAGCTTGCACCAAATTTCAGTTTAGTCCACACACTCCAAACTCTATGTTCGAAATATTAATAATCTATGAAAAGAGAAGTATGTTGATTTTAGCCTTGGCTGGGACAGCTGAGAGAGAAAGTGAGCATTTCCCCTGACAGCAAAGACTGTACAGGAGGACGGGTCTAATGGTCTGGTCTCCATCCATAGATGAGAGAACTCAGACATCTGGGGAATGTGATAATACAAATATACATAACAATTTGGAAGCGCACAAATATTATTCCGTGTAGGACCTTTGAGAGGGATATGAGCAGCGGGTTGTGTATAGTTGAGCACACACTGAGGCCCAGCTGTACCAGATGCCAGCCAGTGGTGTTACAGCTTAACGGGCTTGAAAGCTTTTTGCTGTGAGGCTGGACCTGGCTGCCATACACACCAATATAGGAAAAATAACTGCAACATCAAAGCTGGAAAAAACACAAACTGGCATAGGCTTTGTTCATAAGATCAGACATTTGGGATTCTAGCAACATGCTTTCTCTGTCAACAAAAGTCTTTCCATCTGCCAGACTTTGCAAGGTCTTCGAACGGAAAACAACAAAACAACTCGAATGAGGACATTAGTAAATGAAGACCCAAACCACAAAATGGATAGCCAACCCTTGTGTTTCTGAATTGGTGGATGATGGTGCGTGCCTAGTTGGGTAGCAACACAGCTACATATTTTCTCTCCAGACACATCACCACCAGTTATAGAGGGGAGATCCAGTTGTGAGGTTTGCTGAACATGGTGAGAGCACACCAACACGGATACGACATTGTTACTCTCAAGCAGCCAGTAGGTACAGTCATTGGGAAACTCCATAAAATCCTCGGTACCTATGGTCGTCAAAGGGGTCTTCTGGTCTGTCCTCGGAGGTGTGTACACCTGGAGGCTGCTGTTATTATGTTGTTGACATTAGTTAGGGTTTTCAGCCTGGTAATATGGCTCCATTGGGTGGAATTATAAGAAGCCATAAATCTCCTTTCAACTCCTATTGGCGGATGACTCAACAGCTGTAACTTGCTCTTAAAATCTAGGGACTCCAACATCTCTTTCTGGTTCCTGTCTTTGAAGACATCAGAAACTGGATGGCAAAACCAACTTCCTCCAGCTTAAAA
>NW_023339763.1:184284-185690 GCF_004916995.1 Morone saxatilis | reverse complement strand
ATATAGGAAGAAATAACTGCAACATCAGCTGAAACAAACACAAAACTGGCATAGGCTTTGTCATAAAGATCAGACATTGGATCTAGCAACATGCTTTCTCTGTCACAAAAGTCTTTCATCTGCAGACTTTGCAGGTCTTCGAACGGAAAAACAACAAAACAACTCGAATGAGGACATTTAGTGAACTGAAGGCCCAAACCACAATGATAGCCACCCCTGTGTTTCTGATGGTGATGATGGTAGCGTGCCTCAGTGGGTAGCACACAGCTACATATCTCTCCAGACACATCACCACCAGTGTAAGAGGGGAGATCACAGTTGTGAGGTTGCTGAACATGGTGAGAGCACCACACACAGGATACGACATTGTTACTCTACAAGCAGCCAGTAGGTACATTAACTGACTCAGTGCCAGTAATACAGTGTCTGCAAAAAGGAGGTTATACAGAAGAATGTAACGAGAGGTCTCACGAAACACAGATTTACTCCTCAAGGTGAATAACATGGTCCCATTAATGAAGAGAAACACACAGCATGGTACTGTAGTCAGAGTGGAAAACATCACTAATCCCAGTAACTCCTGATACTGCAAAGTAACAGTAAAGTTAATCTGAGACTGATTTACATCCAACATTTTACAAGCAAAAATATTAACCTGTTGATGAAATTTGGAGCACATAAGCAAAATAAATTTTCTCCAGTTTGTATTCGTAACAGTGACAACATCACATCATTAGTGTTTACATTCCAAACCCAAAGTCATTTACGTACGTTTTCCTCGTGCAGACAGTTGGTCAGAGCCGGTGTGCACATGATGTTTGAGTTTTTATAGACACCTTCTTCCTGTGGCATCGTCATCAGATGGGCAGGGATACAGATTTCAAGGAATTCCTGAATGTGTTAATAATGAATAAGTCGTAAAATGTTTAAAAAAGTTGTTTAGAAAATGTATCTTTATATACTACTGGTAAAATCCAAGTACTCTGAGTGAGAACATCTGTTATTACCAGTTAAACAGAAAATAGGTATTACTGGTAACAGATAGACTGAAGACTGAAGATAACAAGTGTACAAAGTGTAAGCGTCCCTCCCAAATTGATAATCTTGTTAATAGTGCTGCAGGCTCACTACGAAGAACATTAGATTCTATCGCTCCTATAAAAAGGAAATTATTAAAACATAGGAAACTAGCACCGTGGTACAACCACCAAACCCGCCAATTAAAGCAAAAAGCGCGGAAATCTGAAAGGAAATTATAGAATATCGCTCAATTTGGCAAGATAATCTTAAAACATATAGAAAGGCCCTCCATAATGCCAGAGGAGCCTATTATTCAGCACTAATCTGATTGCTTCCAACAATGGACTTGTATTATTAGATCTTAGTGCTGCATTTGACACCATTGA
>NW_023339763.1:184029-184221 GCF_004916995.1 Morone saxatilis | reverse complement strand
AAATTGGCATTAAAGGAACCACACTAAGCTGGTTTAAGTCCTATTTATCAGATCGTTCTCAGTTTGTACATGTTAACGATGAATCCTCCATAAACACTAAAGTTAGTCATGGAGTTCCACGAGGTTCTGTGCTTCAACCAATTCTATTCACCTTATATATGCTTGCCTTAATAGGAATCACTCCATTAACTT
>NW_023339763.1:181710-183929 GCF_004916995.1 Morone saxatilis | reverse complement strand
ATACATGGAGTGAATTAACCTCTCTATATGTTTTTTGAACTTGTTTAACTATTAATTTGTTAGTATTTCTTGAAATCCACTTATAGAAGCTGGTCAAAATTATCATTCAACCAAGAAAAGCTGTTAATCACAATTATTTCACTGTGAATCTTATTGTTAAATGTGTGATGTAGTTGCAGCTGTTATGTATCCAAGGCAATTTCCTCAAACCTTTCAATTCCAGTGAATATGGGAGCAGTAAATACATGGCATTTTGTTTGTGGCATAATAATGAAATAAAGTAAAATAATATTAGATGCATACAAACTATTTTGCTTCATTTCTAATACTTAAATACACTATTAGATGTTTTTTTTTGTCCATTTAAGCTCAGGTTGTACATTAACTCAAGTACTGTACTTAAATACAATTTTGAAGTACTTTTTCATGTTATACTACTTTATACTTCTACTCCACTACATTTCATGAGGAAATATTGTAGTTTTAACTTCACTACATTTATCGGATAATGTTATTTACTAGTTACTTTACAGATTATGATTAATAATCTAAAATATAAGCAACAAATAAATTATGATGTAATATTATAAGATAAGACCTGATTTTCAGAGGGAACTGCAATATGTACAATGATTCAAATAAGTTCCATCTTCAACATTAAAGTAATTTAGTCAAACTTTGTTAAATCTTGGAAACCTTGTATCTCCAGTTTGATGATAACAATTTGTATTCTTTGTTCAGGACATGGTTGGGATGACAGACAATGTTGTTGGCCAACCTTTACGTATTATTATAGTAGGCTAATTCATAAAGCCCCTCATGTGTTTGCCCTACAGTCTTTGTAGTATGTGAGCACATTTTTGTTTGGTGGAGCAGTTTTGACATATTACATAAGACATCCATCCAAATATATTGTAAAGAAGACTTTTTATGTCGACAACTGTTGAAGCTAAGGCTCCTTTAGACAAATTCTGCAATATCCTGGCCAAGGTATGTTTTGAGATCTGCCAGTGGGTTAGCATTGCCACAGAGGTTATTTCACACAAGAAACCAGGTCAAGTAGCACAGCATCTAACGATTGCTCTCTTCGTCTGGAGCTAACACTGGACTGGACTAAGATGGAGCTGCATCCCAGATACCCTGGGCTACAATCGGTGCTCTTCCTTTAGCACCAATACCTCCATTATGCTCAGTATTTTACAGATCCTGCAGCCAATATGATTCACTTGTCTTTAACTTCCTCAACACAACTAGGGCTAAAGTCTTAGTCCAGGATGTGTGGCACACTCAGAGGGATTGGATGATCCAAGACATCCAGCCATATAGGGGAAGAGGCAGGCAACACCCATGTGTCCTTTGTCATGGTGAGGTCCAGGGTTGCACCAAAATGTCAGGTTGGTCTTGCTGACCAGCTAACCCTGCCAATATAGAGAGTAATTTCCTGGAGTGATTCCACCACTGTACTTCTCTTACTCAAGTCTGATTTCTGCCGGCATGAAGTATTTGTTGGAATACAAATTGTCCTAGACCTGACAATAGTCACTGACTGGAGGTAGTGCAAGAAGTCCCGCTCATGGCATTACGTATGGTAAAACTCTACAGGAACTTGCACAACCTTATCAGTAGAGTGCTGGACCATCTTTCTTATCTGAACTAAAAGATCAGTTGGTGGCAGCTCGGTGGCCAGCAGTCATTCCACAACCTATTGAGGACCAGGAATTGAGGAAAACTGCTAAATGTTATAACATTCCTTTGGTACAAAGGAGTTGAGGAAATCTGCTAAATGTTATAAAATTTCTTTGGTGCAAAGAAATGCTCTCCTGAACCCTGCAGAGTCCCAAATGTGGGAAGACCTGTCACTTGTCACATCTTCACCATCAAACTAGGCATTCGAGTGAAGAAATGCTGGGGCATCCATTTTAAGTGTCTGACTACCCAATGCATCCACGTTTGGAGGTCTAAGCATTCCTTCATTCTTATTTTGCGCTGATGCCTGTCTCAGCCAAGACTCTCTTGAAAAAGATTTTTGAATCGTCAATAGGACTTCTCCTGGTTAGATAAATGTTAAATACAATAAAAAAATAACTTTGAGACGGTTTATACAGAGACGGGGAAAACACTTGGACTCAACACTTCCCCCGACCACCGAAATTATTTAAATACTTTAAAAAATAACAATCAAGGAGAGTTAAACAGTGAAAAATACTAATAAAAAATTA
>NW_023339763.1:179515-181677 GCF_004916995.1 Morone saxatilis | reverse complement strand
GGGCCTCAGTCTGTCCTCAACCATTTACAGCCCAATGCTTATAGCTCTTTCAAGAATTGTAACAAGGATAGTGCTTGTGCGCGTCCAGAATGTTTTGTACGTGTGTGTTTTTATCTTCCCCAGATGTCTGAGCTCTCTCATTTATGGCATAAGAGATCAGACCATCAGACCCATCCTCATGTACCACCTCTGCTGTCGACTGAAACGCTCCGTCGTTCCAGCAAAGGCTGAGAAGTAAAGCTTTGTCAAGGTTTTCAGGGAGGCCTTCATTAGTCACAATATCTGGCTTCAGTGGTTGAGCAAGACTGAAATTGAAATCACAGTTTCATAATTCTGAAAACAACAAATGTCAGTATTGCTTGAAATGTCCTGAAAGAATCCTGTTTTTTAAATGATTACACACACATATATATATATATATATATATATATACATACAACCAGCAAGAGATTTGAAAATGATGTCAGTTTGTTTAAGTTGCTTTCATTTTACTTTCTCCTAAAATGTTCTAACATGTTGTTCTACCATGTATTATTGTGAGTAAAATGCTTCAGCAGGGGACACATTATGCCTTTATTGTATAGATAGTACTAGAGAAAGATTAGAGGAACTGAAGAGTAAGAGATATTTAACAACGGTCCTCGGACAGATGAAAACTGGTTATGTTGTGGGCGCCGACATTCATTTGGAATTTTATCATTTTGATGTGATTATATACTAAATGGTCTGTTGTATAATGATAAAATTGATTAAAATCATATGGTTCGTAAATGTAATTGTTTTTGATTATTGATTATTATCTAGTTAGACATAAAATGCAGCTTGTCCCTCTGCTGCACCCATCTGCCCTGCTGATAAGAGCCTCCTGACCTCTACACACCAATGTATTGAACTTATTCTTCTTTGTCTGCTGTTTAATTATATTTTAGATGTTCTGGTAAAGGAAAAGCGATGTTGCAAATGTGAGAATATTAAATTATTAAAGCATTTTTAAATTACATTTTAATTTAAATTTACTTTATTTATACAGAACCTTTCATTCAAATATGCAGCCCAAAGTCCTTCACATAACAAATTGAAACAACACATTAAAACAATATGAATGACAATAGATCAAATTATATTATAAATGTTTATAAAAATATATAACATATATATGGGGGAGAAATAATGTAAAAACTAAAGTTTAAAACCTAAAAAGTCTATAACATTACACACAAAGTAAAAGCCAGATTAAAAAGATTTCTTAAATTTTTACTTTACTTTACTATTAATACTGAGTGAGCTCATTATTCTGATATCCAGAGGCAGTGAGTTCAGTACTCCCACTTTTAAGGATCTAAGAGAAGTAGGACCTCAGTGATCTGGCTGAAGTTTCTTCTGTATGGAGGAGCAAGGTTATTTAAAGCTTCATAAACAGATAAAAGAACAAGACAACTGTACAAAAGAGATATTTTTTTAAATATATTTTTAATCCCACAAATTCATGTGTACATTATTAAGAAATAACTAATACAGGGAGGAAATACACTAGATGAATCTGCAAAAAACTCAGAATAAGATGACACAGATAGCTCTATAGTTCAAGTTTCAAATCACAAAGTTTAATAAATAAACAAGACATAAATGAAAAGTATAAATAATATTCATAAGAAAATATATTCTTATGAATAAAGAGAGTAAAACAAAGGGAATACATCATCTGAAAAGATGTTGACGATATGATGTGCAGACTTGATCCAGAAGTTGGAGACACGGTGTCTGACTGTTGATGATGATTGTAGAACAACTAAACCTAAAGTATATTGTGAAGATTGGACATGCATTTACCTTTTGAACTTACATTCACTTCCTCTGAACCACAGCTGCCCCCGACAGGGTGACCGTTAGATGTCAGGGTGGCAGACAGACAATTGCAGGAAGTGTTCTGGTGCATGTGAGTCTCATGAAGCTGTAGAGGAAGTGGATCTGCAACAGCAAGGATGTTCCTGCTTGCCCTCCATTCAGTGACCAGGTCTGAGATAGCCCTGTCGGGGGTGGTGATGTGTCGGTGTGGAAGGGGCACTAAGCCCTAATTATCAAGTTTAGACAGAATATGATACAATCAGGGTGATGGGAAATAATTCAAGATAGATTACATCACCAGTTACTGAGCTGTTATG
>NW_023339763.1:178203-179482 GCF_004916995.1 Morone saxatilis | reverse complement strand
AGGGCAGGCAGACCAGCTCTGCTCGCATGGACAACAAGCAAAAACTCTAACCTGCTCATTATCTGCACAGGGAAAATGCATGTGGGTGATTTTGAGCTTGTTTGGATCTGACTTGACACTTGTACTTAAAATGTGTTTTTCCATTTGTTTTCATTGTTCTCAGATGACAAACAGAAAGTGATTTATTGGGCTTCTGTGTCCTGCTAACATCAACAGGTTAATCCTTCTAATATCTTAAATGCTTCTCTGAGATGTCAACTCAGTCTCAGACTAACGTAACAGTTGGACTGGGGTTTCTTGAAAGAGTGATGCTTTCCACTCTGACTACAGTACCATGCTGTGTGTTTCTCTTCAATTAATTGGACCATGTTATCACCTTGAGAGACTTAAACCTGGATTTTCGGGACCTTCTCGTTATATTTTCTGTTATAAACCTTCCTTTTCGACAACCATGCAGAATGTCAACTGCAGTCGTTACTGTACCTGCTGTACTGCCTTGGAGGTTAAGGACTGACGTTATCCTGCTGTGCGGTTTTCTAGGTAATGTTTGCCGGGCTCCACAAATGACGTCTCCCCTCTCACACTGGTTGTGATGTCTTCTGGAGAGATATGTAGCCTTGTTGCGCTACCCACTGGGCACCGCTACCATCATCACCATCAGAAACACAGTGGGGTGGCTATCGTTGTGGTTGCGGCCTTTACTGTTCACTAAGATGCTCCTCATCGAGTCTTCTGCTGTTGGATTTTCCATTTTCAGACCTGGACAGCTCTGCGGCATGACAGATCTTTGTAATTACTAATCATGTCTCTTGGGCCCCCAATGCTCGATATTTATGACAAAAATGACAACTTGTGTTTCTGTTTACTCAGCTGGAGTTAGCCCCAGTTATTTCTTTCCTATATTTGTGTGGTTGCATAGCAGCCAGGTCAGCGCCCTCCACAGAACAAATTCATGTCCATAAGCCTCGTTAACACACTGCTGCTGCGCAATCTGGTCAGCTTGCCTTACTTTTTTCTCAACCAATTTACCACCCAATTAATTTTACTGTATTCTCATAACCATAGTTTCGGGATTAGTACGTGTACGATATGCCAGAATTTTATTGATATGTTGAGTTTTTCTTTGCTGCCCCCAGATGTCTGATTCGCCATCTATGGACTCAGAGGACCAGGACGTATCCAAGACCCATACTTGTGTACTTATTGTATGCTGGGGGTCGACTGGACACTGCTCACCCCAGTCAAAGCTATGGCCTAAGGATACATGGGGAGGTGGAAT
>NW_023339763.1:175333-178178 GCF_004916995.1 Morone saxatilis | reverse complement strand
ATGGGACCATGTTAAAATTCACCTTGAGGAGTAAACTGGTGTTTCGTAGACCCGTTCGTTCCCCGTTATATTTCTTCTGTATACCACCTCCTTTTTCTCCCAGAACACCCAATGCAACGATGTCACTGAGTCAGTTATTGTAACTGCTGTCTTCTTTGTAGAATAATTGTTGAGCGTATCCTGTCCTGTGGTCTTCTAGTAATGATTGCAATCTCACAAATGAAGTTCTCCCCCTCCTCACACTGTGGTGATGTCTCTGGAGGAGATATGTAGCCTGTGTGCTACCCACTGAGGCAGCCGCTACCATCCATCCAGCCGCAATCAAGAAACACAGGGGTGCGGATATCATTGTGGTTTGGGCCTTTTGTTGCACTAACAATGTCCTCATTCGAGTTCTTTCTGCTGTTGGATTTTCCATTTTTCAGACCCTGGACAGTCTGGCAGATTGAAATACCGTTTGCCAGCTCACTTGTCATGTTTTACTCACCCCCAATGTCTGATATTTATGACCCCAAAGGCATACACCTTGTTTGTTTCCCTGTTTGTTTCCAGCTGTTTTGCAGTTATTTCTTCGCTAAATATTGGCTGTGGTGATAGCAGCCAGGTTCAGCCTCCACAGACAAAAGCTTCAGCGCCGTAAGGCTCGTAACACACTGCCCTGCTACATCTTTGGTGGGCAGCTGGGTCTGCCAGTCTTGGTCCCCCTCCAACCATTAACAACCCATTGAAGAGAAACACACAGCATGGTAGTGTAGTCAGAGTGGAAAGCATCACTCTTTCAAGAAACCCCAGTCCAACTGTTACGTTGGTCGGAGACTGAGTCGACATCTCAGAGAAGCATTTAAGACATGAGAAAGATTAACCTGTTGATGTTACTGAAAGACAAAAATCCAACAAATAATTTTCTGTTTGTAATCTCATAACAATGAAAACAAATGGAAATAAGTATTTTAAGCGCATGTGCCAAGTCAGATCCAAACAATACCAAATCACCCACATGCATTTTCCCTGTGCAGATAATGAGAAGGTTAGTGTTTGTACTTGTTGTCCATGTGAGCAGAGCTGGTCTGCCTGCCCTCTCTTATTGTACACCAGGTTTGCTGTTCGCCCTGTTCACGTGACACCATCATAACAGCTCAGTAACTGGTGATGTAATCTGTCTTTTAATATTTCTCAACACCCTGGTCAATGCGATCATGTCTCACTCAGTGTAAGACTTACAAGGTGCTTCACAGATAAAACACTGTACCGTATAATACAATAATAATTTTGGCAAATACTGAGAAATAAATCAAAATAAAAAATATATAAGTGGCTCTTTAAGAGCTGTTAAAAATACAGCAAATTCTATTATAAAATTAAAATATAATACTGGTGAACAGCTGTGATAGATTTAATAAACTGTATGTAGACAGGTTGTGCTTAAAGAGAACTGGTTATGGACAGGTGTGAACAGGAAGTCAAAAGGTAATGCACATAAACATATATATATATATATATATGCGATAGTTTAACAACCTGTAAATTGTGGTAAAAATAAAGTGACAAATTAATGAGCTTCACAGGTCAAAAGCTCAACAGTCTTATGAGCTACTGGATAAAACTGTCCCAGAGCCCAGTGGTGTGGGACCAGATGGTAGCGCTGGCAGCTGGCAGAACAAGTTTTGGCTGTGGTGATTGGGGTCTTTGGTGATCCTGTCGGCCTTATTCCTCCACTGCTGGGTGTGGAGGTCCTCCATGGATAGCAGCTTTATCCTGGTGATGTACTGAGCAGTTTTCACCACCCTTTGTGGAGCCTTACGGTTGAGGGTGGTGCAACTACACCACTACACTAAACCAAGTCACCATACTCTCAATGGTGCACCTCTGGAAGTTGCAGAGTGTCCCAGAGTCCGTGTTGAACATTCTCAGACTGCAGAGGAAGAAGAGCCGTTCTTTGTGATGGTGTCAGTGTGATTCCAGCTCAGGTCCTTGCAGAGGTGAACCCTGAGGAACCTGAACTCTCTCCATCGTAGTTCCATTGGTGGTGATGTGGGCACGTCCTTCTCTCTGTTGCTTCCTGTAGTCCACAATCAGCTCCTTTGTTTTGCTGTTGTTGAGATGGAGGTTGTTCCTGGCACCAAGACATCAGTGCTCTGACCTCCTTTCTGTAGGCCATCTCATCTTCGCCGGTGATCAGGTCAATGATCATCATGTCATCAGCAAACTCGATGATGGTGTTGGAGATTTGGGATGTGGTGGTGCCTAGCCACACAGCGGAAGTTACGGATCTAATCACATAGGGCGATGTTGAATCCCACATATCCGAGCTTGATGATGAGCTTAGAGGGCACGATGGTACTGACTGTTGAACTATTGTCAATGTGCCACATGAGAATGTGAGAATTTGTTACTCTGGTGAAAGTAGGAGAAGGTGAGGACCATGGCATCGTCTGTTGATCGATTTGGTGTGAAAACTAAAGCAAGCTGAAGTTGGTCCAGGAAAGAGGTAATGAAATATTTGACAAACCACTTTAAGGACTTCATA
The DNA here is from genome assembly GCF_004916995.1 of Morone saxatilis. NCBI lineage: Eukaryota > Metazoa > Chordata > Actinopteri > Moronidae > Morone > Morone saxatilis. Next base: position 175,651 of record NW_023339763.1, on the reverse strand, counting down.
ATGGTGCTTTATGACTTTGCCTTTGTTCAGATTTGCAGCCTTCTGTCTTCATTTCCCTTTGTGCTAAAGGCTTGGTAGGTAATCTCGAATACTTCCCTTTACCTCAACAAGAATGGTTCAGAGGACAGTTTCAGTGACTGAGGGAGGAGCAGCTGGGTAATTTAACTTAAGGAAATTTGTTGATCTGATGGTTTGTTTTGAAGCTTAAGTTCCATGGCTCATAAAGCTTCCTCTAGCTTACGTTCCCCTGCGTTAAAATGTATACCTCTATCTGCCAGGATTCAATTCAATTCAATTCAATTCAATTTTATTTGTATT
>NW_023339763.1:162863-175308 GCF_004916995.1 Morone saxatilis | reverse complement strand
CTTGAATAAGTCTTTGTTTCTCTGAAAAGCCATACAGAAATGAAAAGAAAAAGCAAACTCAGACAATCTGGCCACAATGAAAAAACACACATACCAAACATCTGCCAATACGAATAAGTAACTACCTTAAAACAACTTTATATGACTAAAAAAACGGGAATAATATGGTTGAAGAAGAGAAACTGAGAAAACCCAAAGCTGCACCAGAATCAAAAGCAGCAAGTGTGTTTACGAGCCTTAAAAACGCGGCCTGAATTTGTCTGGTGGAGGCCCGAAAACCTGCGCTTGCCTATCAACCACAAACCAAATATAGGAAAAGAAATAAATGCAACACACTGAAAAAACAAAAAAACAAGTGTACCTTGTCATAAATATATCAAGACATTGAAAAACCAAGAAACATGAAAAATAAGTGTGCTACAAAAGGGGACGCAGACTGTCCAGGTTGAAACATGAAATCCTAAAACAGAGAAGAACTCGAATAGAGGACAACAAATTTACGTGAACAAAAAAGGCCAAACCACAACGATACAACCCCTGATGTTTCTGAATTGGTGAATGATCTGGTAAAAAGCGTGCCTCAAGTGGTAAGCAACAAAGCTACAAACCCAGAAGACACAACACCACCAAGCTCGTTGGAAAGGGAGACTTCAATTTGTGAAGCAAAAACAATTACCTAGAAGAACCACAGAAAGGAATATGAAACATAAAATCTACAAGAAAGAAACAGCAGTAACAATAAACGAACCCAGTGCCATCGCATGCGTGTCTGAAAAAAGGAGGTAAACAAAAGGAAGAATATACCGAAGAAAGTCTCACGAAACACAAGTTTGACCCATACTTGTGTACTATTTATTCTGTCGACTGACATTCTTGTCCAAGATACAGTCAGTGAATTAACCTCTCTATATGTTTGTTATATGCTGTCCTCAGAATGGCCTTCATGAGTCAGCATATCCAGCATTCATAATCATTTTCCTAACGATTGTGTTTTTATGTTCAACTTTTGTCAGTATTTCTTCAAATCCACATCCTAAAATGTGTGCTGCAGTTGAAACTCCTCTTATGTATCACTTGACCAAAGCAAATTCCTCAGATCTTTAAATGTCATAGAATTTCAAGCATTTACTAAAAGCAAGTAAATCTGTGTCTGTGGGACAATAACAAAATAAAATGATATTGTTTGATGTGCATACAAAGCATTATTCATTGTCCCCACATACGTATAGTGATACATTTTGTTTGTACATTGACTTTCCATACTTGGGTTAGGGTGTACTTCTACTCCACTAAATGTCAGTCAAATATTGTAGTTTTTACTTCAATCTGAAAACTTTAGCTACTAGATTTTAGTTAATAATACAAAATATGATCAACAAATATATTATGATGTAATATTATAGGTTACGATGAAATTAAACCTACAGAATTACACAGCAGAGTGATTAAAATGAGCTCCACAATTACTAGCTGCAACACTGAGATGAACACATCAGTGCATCAGTAATTATAATCCAGTGCTGTAATATTATTCAGAAATTATTATGCATAATAAGTAGCCTGCTTTTAATGTTGGTACTTCAAAGTTCATGCTAATACCTGTTTAGTTTTAAATAGGGATGCACAATATGGATTTCTTTCAGCCGACATTATATCCGATAATTTCACAATTTTGTATTTTAAAAAGAAATTCACTTCCTGTAGTTTTTACACACCTGAGGGTGCAGATGTAGTGAAAATATGGATGATTAATATTCCCTAGCTCTGAGCTAATATATCACTGTTGTTTATACAACAACATACAGCAGTTCTGTTTCTTCAAATGTTTTTCTAGTCTTTCAAGTTCATTTTAAAAAATTTCACAAACAAACTTTTGGTGTTCATAGAACATAAAACGATCAATCATTCTGCAGAGAAGAACTCAAAATAATTCATTAATATCAACCAACAATTTATTGGCTCTAATTTTTTAATAATCATATATTATTATCGTGCAACCCTACTTTTATGGTACTTACTTTTAAAGTTTTATTTGTAACTTTTATTCTGACATTTGGAGCATTTTTGAATGGGGGGTTCAGACACAGTCCCAAATAACAGCCCAAAATGTTCCTGAATGTCAGTGTGAGAAACAATAACAGTTTTTATATTTGGGTTGACATTTGCAAACACTGAACCCCCCTTTCAAAAGTATGCCAAAAGTCAGAATTTGAAGCTCAATTTCATATATTCTGACAATTGGAATACTTAAGAATGAGGGGTCACTGTTCCCAAATGTCAAAGGCCATATAATGACTGCATTTTGACTTATTAATGTCAAATTGAAATATGTTCTATAATCTTTGGATCTTTGTGAATCGTGAATGGGTTCCAGCCTATTCAAGTGCATATAGGTTAGGCTCAGAGGACTGAGACCCTTGCCGGGGCCTACTGGAGCATGCTGTAGCCAGATAATGGGTGGTCCTGGAACTGTGCTTTCACTGCCTGATCCTGGTACTCTGGAGCACAAGGTCAGATGTTGCATTGCCCATGCACCAGCACCACCAAGTCTCAAATTAACAAATTTGCCACTGCAAGCTACTTGCTTACTAAAATAACAGGAACTGTTTGTTGGATTGTCATGCCTTTGGTTGCCTGGGGTCATGGCCAACAAAGTATTTCTACTTCGTCGTATTGCTAATTTTACTTAAGTAAGTGAGATCCCAATGCTTCATCCACCACCGCTCATCTGCTGAGAGGAGATAAGAGCTTATCACATAGGCAGGCACCTTTCTACGGCCCCCCAGACTCAACACCACCAGCTGAATCCAAAACGCAGCAGGAAACACACCAACACTGCTTTTTGTCTCTCTAATTTCATACATTGTTCGCCAGTAAGATTTATTTGAAAAAGATATAAAGAGTTTGAAGGTTTGACCCACTGTGGCAAATGAAAGCATCACTTAAAACTGACACTGGTATTTTTATTTAGATTTTATTGAGATGAGGCCTGACTAAATAATAATAATAATAATAATAATAATAATAATAATAATGAGTAATAAACACAACTGTGACTAATTATTAAGACACAATTCATCATTAATTAAATTAATACAGGGACAAACCTTCCAACAGTTACAGATTATTGGGGAAGAAGGAGCAGATATATTCTCTGAATAATTCAAAACAACTGGAGGTAAAAAGTGAGAAAAGTATAACTCATATACAACATACACTGTCTATATAAGTGTTTCTTAACAAACAGCTAGTAAATAGTGCAGAATATGATTCTTTGAAATTATTTTACAAGAGATATTAAGTTAAAAGGAGAAGGAAAAGCAGTGATGAATAAGAAAGGAATGGAGATTTTGACTGATAAGAGGATGAGTGGGAAGCTGAAAACCTTCATGGACAACCCCTTTCATCCTCTCTACACTGAGCTCAGACTGATCCAACCCCCGAGCCTCAAAGCCGTTTGGAGGCTTGTTTGTACCATCAGCCATCAGAGTCTTCAACCACAGCACCCAGTACCTCCAACCTCCACAACCACAGCTCCCAGTACCTCCAACCTCCACATTACTCACTTATTATTATATATTACACATTATTACACATCTTGTTATACCTAATAGATACCACTAAGACTATTTATATTGGGTACGGTGGCACATTGATTTATTTAAAATCTAAAGAAATCTTAAATGGAGCCTTCAATTATCTTTATGGCGACTGTTTAAGACAAGGTTTTATTCATTGGTGGTTAAGCTACCAAGTTATTTATTCCAATGACCTAACTGTTCACATCAATTATAATATTTCCTCACTTATATATCCGTTTTCATTTTACAATGCAAGTAACACATTCAATGTTTATAGACATTTCATATTTTTAGGTTACTGCAAATTGGTGGGGACCGGTAGGCCTTTATATACGCCTTATAAAGTTATCGCTTACCATTTATGATTAAATAAATGAATTTTTTCATACAATTCATGCACTAACAGCTGGACTGGTGGATATACTCAGTTAATTAGATCTTGACACCCAATTAGAGTTTAATCTATATTCTATAATGCGGTAATTTTTGAAAGTGAAATTGTTGGGGATGACATTTAATCATACCACAAGTGAGCACTCTCTCCTCAGTCGCCACCCCTCGATATGTCTACAGGTGGCCAATGAAGGAGCAATAATTACGGGCTTATGTTATTTTATACTTGATTATGATTGAAACTGTTACACAGTAGTTGCACTAACTAGATAGCATTATATTAAGAGCACATAGCCTAAGCCATAGGTCACACGAATTATAATCGAGGGATAGCCAATGTGCCTTCAACACCCTAAACAGGGACTAAGACATCCAAATATATAAAACACATACTATCATTATTAAAAACTTTTTTTAAAATCATTTAATTTAGTTAGATATTAAGAAGTTATATCTGAGCATTGTTTAATTTTTTTGCAAGTAAGTGGAATATGGGTGCCATTCTTTTATAACTATAATTGGAGTGTTTATTTGTAGAAAAAGACCATATATCTGTGTTTGTATGTGTTTGCCGGGGAGAAAGCAAAAAATTATAATATTAAAACTTAATATGTGTATTATGTAGAATCAATGTAGCCACATTAGATACACCCAATCGTTAACTCTATCTAGAACACACACCAGCAACAGCCACACAAAATGCAGTGGCAAGAACAGAAGAACCAGATCCTCCGAAGACAAAATTTTTATCTGCGGGACATCAATATATATTTATTTTATAAATCGGTTATTTTATATGGTTATTATGGTCAAGAATAGATTGTTTATTGGTCTGTTATTAACTAAAAGGGTAGAGTTAGGCTATAATATTTTTACAAGGTTCAATAACACATTATAAAATACCCATAAATTCACCCTTATAACCCATTTATAAGGGTGATGATCGGAGTTAAGCCGCCCAAATCCATACAATTTAATCATTTAATGTCTTAAATCATATATACCCACATTTATATTCCATATAGATATGCGAAATAGAATTTCCTATACAGGTTATTAATATTATCCTATTTTATATATATGGTGTAACCAATACAAGTTAATGAATAGGGTGGAACTTGATTACAAAATAATGTTATTATTTATTATTTAAAAGAGCTTATTAATATGTATATGATTGTTGAGGTCGACATCATATATATTTTTGGATGAGTTAGTAATATTATTGTTTTTAGTTAAAAATTTAATAGGGTTTATTGTTTTATTACACTATATAGATTTTAGTATTATACCCCGATAAAGTTAAGTGATAAGAGGGGAGTTTAGAATGATTCTTCGAGGGGATTGATAAGCCAAATACATGTATGTTATCCAACGGTGAGTTTTGTGATTATTTTCAATTGTCACAATGTCAGCTATTCATTATCCTCCAGATGTTTTATATTTAAAGTTATAAATTCATCATATTACTTAGATTTTGTATCTGTTCCGGGTGTCATGTTCCTATTTCTATGTGGTGTTGAGTTTAGTTCCCATGGTGCGAGGAACAAAATAGCAATTTATAAAACATGAACAGATATTTATCATAGGTCTTATTACATCAATAAAGGCGAAATTTTTGTGTGAGAGGGTTTGTGAGTGGTTCCATTTAGGAAGTATTGTTTGTTAAAAGGTATAGATTAATTATTATTTTTATTGGGTATAATCTATAAATGATGTGCTCCTGTCTATTTATATTTGTATGTTTTTTAATTAGTCCAATGTATAATTCAGTCCACACACAAGCGAGCACCACACACTAAATCACATAAATATTCAATAATATTTTTATTATGTGGTTCAAACTTGATTTATAGAATAATTGAGTTTAGTTTTTACTGAAATATTTAGAGTTTCTAAGTATTAAAAATAAAATATTTATTTTCATATAACATCATCAATCAAATTGTCAGTATATAAATAGTATTAAAAATAACATTTATGCGATATGAGAGAGAGAGAGTATAATCAGTTTTGGATACCATTTATTATGTTTATGATGGATTATATTTTTATTCAGGTAATATTTAATATGTATTTTAAAATGTGCATTTTGGAGCAGTCAAATACTTATATTAACATAAAGACAACTATCTAAGACAATTCTCTATAACCACAATAATCAAAATTTATCAATTATAATTTATTTTTTAAATATATATATGTCAATAACAAATACACATAATACCACAAATTAATCATCAATATTTATGTTAAAATGTTAACAATATTTTTTAGATAAATTTAGGTATTAACAACCAGTATTTAATTATCATATATATACTAAAATAACATACAAATTTAATAATTTGTTAATTATTATATACATATAGTATATAATATAAACATACATTATAACCAATTTACACATATATCAATACAATTATTCTTATGTATATATATTATTATATGAATTGTGATTTATAAATCATAAAACTATTATTAGAATACATTAGAAGTATTAATTGGAGAGTTTATTGGTCATACATACAACAATTGAACCACCAAATCTTAAAATTAAATAAATTCTACACCTGATGTAAGTGAAGAGTTATAAAACACAATCTATATATTTTATTAAAATACGTACCTGGACTTGACTGGTGTCTATAGTGCTCACTGCTTAGTATGAAACTACGCATAGTCACATATCAGGTAAATACCCAAAATTCTATAATACAATATACTATAATACATACAATATATACTTATTAAATAATTAAAATCATTAAAACAATTTAACAATATATTATATTATATAATAATATAACAAACTATATCAAACCACCCATAACATACAATTAAATATATAGATATTTAAATATATTAATAATTAAATACAAAATTTATAACATTTAATAACAATAAAATAAATGTAATAAATAAAACAAAAGTATATAACAAAATTATTTTATAGAAAACCCCCATTGAAATTTGTACTCTTTGTCTCTTTTATCATTTTATGCCAACTAATTTGATATGAACGCGCTCTAACTGATTTTCAAAATATACATTACACATTAATTATTTTAATTATAATATATTATATATCATAACATATATACAATATCATACAATCACTAATTCTATTATAATATATTTATATATAATAAATAACCAAACAATATATCCCCGAGAATCCTTCATATAATCAATAATTAATATAATGGTCATACATATCTACATAATCCCAATACATTTTTACAACATACATATACAATTATACTATCTAATTCATACAATTAACAATCATAATCAATATTCTTTATACTCATAAATTTGTCATTTAAAGAAAAGTAATTATAAACATACATATATAATATAAGCTCACCATTGGCAGAAGTTGTCAGCCAAAATCAAACAAAACATATTAACAATTAAATTATTTAATTTAATAATCATTAACCATTTAACAATATGTTAATATATATAATTAATATTATAATACAAATAAATATTATCAAATTACATTTTATGTAGTTATTCTATATATTATTATCATTATGATCGTTGAGCAGTTCAAAATATTAACATTTCATGTATAGTACTTGTTTTAATTACGCAACCCAGTTTAAACATACAGAATACATATGATTAAGTTTTTAGTTTTTCTTCTTAGTGGTAACTTCTGTTATTAATAACACCATTATAACAACAAATATATTTTTAGGGGATATCTTAAATTCGGATGAGGATTTAAATGTATAATTTATCATAACATTACTATAAGTTATTATATTAATGGTGTATTAACTATTAAATTATATATATATATATTATAAAGAGTTTTATTATTTATATTAAAATTATATATAACTATAAATATAATTTTATAATGTATATATTATTTTTTTATATATACCCACTACTAAATACATTATAATATATATCCCATACCAACAAAATTTAATTAATATACCCATACATAATTACCTTACAAAATAACATATTATTATATATATATTATAAATATCATAATCATACATATATAAATTAAATTTATATTAAACATAATTGTGTTACATGTATTATGATCAATAATATATTAGTTATATTTAAAGTATAAAAATAGATTTATAAATAATATTTATATGTTATTATGAATTGTTTATCCATAGCATATGTCAATGATAAGTATATTTTTTAAGATTCAATATAGTTCATAAATTATATTAAGGGTTTATTTTTAAAATTATACATACATTGTGATATATGTCATTAGTGTGTATAAGCTATCAAAGAAACTCATAATAAACAAACCCCATTTATATATCACATTAACACATATCATAATCATATATAAAACAATTTAACATAATATTTAAACATATAAAAAAAAGTAAAAAATGGCAAAAATTTTTTTTAATTAGTACCACCCAAAAATTCATGCATTATTGGCCCAAAGACCCAATTACATAAGATAAAAAATTAAATATGAAGGGGGCCAAAAGCGCTGGGAGGTTTTTGGGTAACGTTTGATTTTTTGTTTTTTTTAAATTGAAATAGACCCCCCTAGGGAAAAAATAGTCCTATTAATAAAAAACGACTTTGCCAAAATCGTTTACAAAATCCCGTTTAAAATGTAAACCCTTCCGTTACCTAAATATTATAGACCTATATAACCTTTCCCCGCCAAATTGGAAACCAAAATAAACACCTCCACAAAATTAAATTATTTATAAAATACAATAATAACACAATTATCCTTTTTTTTATTTCTATTTTTCTATATTCAAAAACATATAAAAAAAGAACCACCTTAACATAAATAGAAAACAAGACCAAACGCCCAACTAAAGGAAAAAACCCTAACTTGAAAACTTGACCTTGAAAGAAATCAAGACAATAATAAAAAAAAAATTAATGAGAAAACTGTTATAAATGAAAGCCCCCCCCCCAAGGGTATTTTGGGGAAAAAGTTTTTATTGGGTGGGACCCCTTTGGAACCCCCCACCCTTATTTTTTTATATCGAAAACACCCCAAAAGGGGAGAATCCGGTTCCCCCTTATTTCCAAAAGGGTTATTTCTTTTTTGAATTTTTATAAAACTTTACCCAGGAAAAGGGCGGGGAAGCTTCCCACTTTGGTATATTTTCTTAGCCCACGTGGGGAAAGGCTATCCCCCTTTTTTTTTTTTTATTTTTTTTGTATTCCTTTCGCCCAGAACCGGGCCCTCCATCCCCATAAAGGTTTATTTTACAAAAATGACCCTCCGGGTCCCCCAGTAGGTATAGCCCCCCCGCCCTCAGGGGGAGGGCCTTTTTTTACTACCGGGAATGTTTCTTGAACTGGCAAAAGGTGGGGGGGTCCCCCCCCCCCACCTTTTTTTTTTTGTCTCATCCCGTATCATCCACTATCCACACATATATTTAGTGGGGGGGGTAGCCCACCCCCCCAATACAGCCCCAGGGATTTCCAAGAGTTATCCCCCCCAAACCCAATTAGAATCGCCCCCGCACTCCGCCCCACACATTCCGGCAATACAACAACAACAGAGATATGAAACGAGAAAGAAAATACAGTGTTTGGAACAAAAAACACCAGACAACAAACTGGCTGAAACCAGGATTATCAAAACTGGGGCCCCCCCCCAAGCCTGGTTTATTGAATCCTTTGGGGCCCGGCTAAAATCTGGTTCCTATTTTTTTTGGATCAGGCCAATCTGTAGCGCAGAGACCCGCACTAAATCTCCCCCCAAAAAGGAAAGTTCACCCTCCACACACTTCCCTCCCCGGCCATATTCCAAACCCTGAGGAGCATCTCTCTCACACTTATCCTCACACATACCCATTTTGATCCCAAAACAACACCCACATATGGTTCAATATCTGCCTATTTATATGCGAACAAGGCGCCACCTGGTCACACCCTGGGTAGATTACCTCACCACAATGGCCGGGCCTACATTTATTATAATTATGAGATGTAACTTTTTTTGAGGGGTATCTCAGGGTGAGTTTGGACTTTTGGTACCCTTGCTCCCCCCCCGTCCACGAGAGCACAGGGCCCAGGGATACCGAAGAACCATAAACCGGGAGGTTTGGAAACCTATCTTAGGAAGGGTTATCCCATGTTTTTTTTTTTTGCGTGCGGGTCCTCTTCTTTATGGAAACAAGTGGGAAAAGAACCCCCGGAAAATTTCCCTCCCCGCGTACGCCTGCCCCCAGGCATTTTCTCCAGGTCCCCGTTCCCCAAAAAAAAAAACGTTTTTATTTCTTTTTGTCTTCCTTGGTTATCCCCTGGTCTTTTTTCGCCGGCCGGGAGCGAGCGAAAAAGGAGAGGAATGAAAGCTAAAATGAGGGGCCCCCGGATGCCCCCCCCTTGTCCGCGGCAGAGGGCCCCCCCAACAAAAACTCTCAAAAAAAAGAAAACCAAAAAAGGCCTTTTCCCCTAGGTTCATCTCTAAAAACTTGCACCAGCAACAAACCGCTCCTACCATCTTATCCCTATGTAATTGTTTGTGGGAGTGTATCCGTTTTAAAAAAATTGTTAAAAAATAAATTTTTGGGACACCCACAAGGTGGGAGAAACAAATACCGGCAGCCCTTTCGCCCAACAATAAAAATCTTGTTATAAACCCCCCCTTTTCCACACCCCACACTTATTTTCTTATAATTGGTCCTACCACAAAGGGAGAGACATAGTCTCTGATTTCAACTTTCCCCAAACCCACAAAAAACAATTTCCCCCTCCCCTCGCCGTCTTTCTTTTTTTTTCCGTCTCCCAAAACCCCAATCAGGGCTCCCCCCCAGCCCCTATAGGTGGGCTCTCCCTGAAAGCACCACATTCGACACACGGTGCGCGGATGGGGTCTGGTTGTTATAAAGTTAATGCCCCTCGGAAACAACCGGAGCGTGGTTTTTTTTTTTTTTTTGTTATCTCCCCCCAAAGCGAAGGTGGAGACGAGGTTGGTTTTGCCTTGGAGAAAAAGGAAAAAAACCTCCGTAAATTTGGTGCGTATAAGGAAAAAAGATCCGACGAATTCCGTCCAGGTCAGTTTTTGTTGTTTAGTTCCCAAAATTCACTGTCCAGTTTTTTGTATTTCCTTTTTGCCCACCCCCCCCCCCATAAAAGATCTTTTCCAAGGTGGCGCCGCGGGTATTTTTATCTGTTAATATTTGAACCCGCTTTAGCGCGGGGTCGATGGGCCTTAATTTTTCATGAACTAGTCTCCTTTTTTTGTATCTTATGGAAAACACCCCCCCCGCGGTGGCACACCCCACCTTGGGCGCGGGGGTTTTTTTTTGAGGAAAAAGACCCCCCTTTTAGCCTGCCCGAACTTCCCTGCCCCCCCTGCCTTTTTTCCCTTGTTTAAATGTTATAGTTTAGGTGAAACGACTCATTAGTTTTTGCAACAGAGAAGGTTTTCCACCGACGGCAGTTCTCCGTTTCGTCCCCGATCGGTCAGGCAGGTCCCGTCCAATTGGAAACGGATGGTTCATAGCCGAAAAACGTTCAAGAACCGATCTGCAAAAAGAGGGAACCGTAATGTGAGAACCAAATCGAGCTCCATCATTTCTGTAATTAGGTGTATGAACTGGTGATCTGACTGCTGTGAGGAGGACTGCGCGCACCCTTGCTGTTCCCTCTCTCTCCTGCAGAGACCCTCCAGAGACGCCGACATGTCCCCCTGCTCAGCTGCAGAAAAAATATAAAAGATTGAACGATTGCATCCGAGACACAAACATAAACATAAGATAGGTTCAGCACAAGCTGATCTTGATAAACGAACGCAGCTTTCACAGACTTCCAGCTCAAGGCGAGGCTGCGGGAGCTGACTCACTTCTGCTGTGTTGGGTCTGTCTGAATATCAGCGAACTGTGCTCAAATGTAAATAAGATCAACGCGTCCGGTGTTCCGTCGCGTCCTGGCTGTGTAACACATGAACTGATAGGTTTTACGAACTGCTGAACCTCCAGCTCCGTTCCTGGCGGTTTGAATGTTCAGGTCGCGTGATGCGGTGTCCTGCGCAGGCGGCTGGTGCGCCCTGCGGGATCGTGCTTGCGATGGGTTGACGTGGAACTGGGTGTACCTCCGGGTGTCGTCTGGCGGCTGCTGGGCCCCGGCACGTCCCTCTGGGTCCGTCCTCATCTCTCAGGTGGACTGCAGACAGGAAGGAGGAGAGAAGGAGAAGGAGAGACTTTGTTTTGATTTAAAACAGGAGGCTGCTGGACGGTCTTAAGAGCTTAACAGCTTATATGGAGGATCACACAGGAATGGCAAGGGATTAATCCAACAGGCAACTGAAAGACACCACAGAAAGGTCAGAGTAGTAAGTTCTGAACATGTGTTTTGTGCATTCTGTTGGGTTTACCCTCACTATGAACTAAGTGTAGCACCAACTCGTCGACTAAGTGTGAATTCAGACTTTTACAAACCCTCCATCACAGTAAAAGATGTAGATGTCAGCATCTTTTTAATCCGTTTATTGA
>NW_023339763.1:156849-162838 GCF_004916995.1 Morone saxatilis | reverse complement strand
GTTTATTGACATTAAATCACAGAACAATATGTTTATTTTAGGCTCACACTGCCACAGTAAGACAGATTAAAGGAGTATTTAATCTTCCTACACATGCAAATACACACAACTGATCCCACTAATAACACAAGGCCAAGATTTGCTTGGTGTTTGCTGAGAACACATCGTATGACTTTAACAGACCTCAGACAGCCAATCAGAGAGCAGACATCTGTGTGTGTGTGTGTGTGTCAACCTGTTCCTCTGGGTACGTCTGAAGGAAGCGAGGTCTGTCTCTTTTGCTGATTGGACTGTTTGTACTTCTGCTGTTGAGGTTTCTTCCAGCACAAGTTTTGTGCTCTTCGTGTGGACACACACACACACACACACACAACCACACCACACACACCACACACACATCACACCACACACACACACTTTGAGTGAGACACCTGCAGCATGTTGCGACTACATGACCTCACAAAGCACTTTCACTGTTGTCATGGTGACCGGAGGGGTACCTGGGTATGAAGGCGCCGTTGGTGAGTGAGGGCTCGTCGTCATCGAGGCCGTCGAACAGCTGAGACTTGGAGGCCCCTGATGACGACAGCGCTTTGGGGCGGACCCTGGTCGCGGGTCGAGGGGTCAGCTTGTAGTGAGTGGGCGTGGTCAGAGCCTTCTGGGCTGTCGGATTGGTTGGTTTCAGACGCTGTCAGAGCAGAAATGTGTTAGAGCTTTAATTAAAAAGGTACAGAGACGTTGGTGGAGCCTCAGTTGGTTTGTGTTCAGCTTTCTGCGGTTGTGTCATTATTCAACCTTCATTTTAATCTGTGTTTAGCATTCATCAGTTACTCAACACAAACACTGAATAAACCAGCAGCTGTGTCACCTCCTCTTTCTTCTTGGGGTCCGACAGCTGGTTTCTGAACAGCGGAGAGTCTCCGTATGGCGAGTACGCCAGAACGCTGAGCTGCTGCTGGAGTATGGCCTGCTGGGCCGCCGCCGCATTTGGATCTGTGAGCGCTGGAGGGAAAAAAGAAAAGACAAATGAACGCTGCTCCACCCGTCCTGGGAGGTCAAACACTGACAGCTACGGTCAACATGAATGTTGGAGCTGATGGGAGAACTGGGACTGTTCTAAAATATGTGCTGGTTTTACTGGTTGTAGCAGCTGGTGCAGCACGGGGGGAGAAGGAATAGTTCTCATAAGAATTTGAGATGCTTCCTCTGTATGGTGTGATGGACTCACCGACGGGTTGCTGTGGAGCTCCGAAGCCCAGGGTGCTGGTTCCTGTGTTGAATCCGGCTGTTCCGAACGTTCCCATTGTTCCCAGTGTGGTTCCCAGTTTGTTCTGGTTATTCCCGAACAGAGACGTCTGCCCTGTGCCGACTGCTTAACACAAACAACCTTGTATCAATGCATGTGTGTGACTGACTGAAATACCAATTATCTGCTGGTTCCTGTTTCTGTTCTGATTTCACATGATTCTAAGTTCCAACTTTGTTTTCTGACATTTTATAAACTCAATGTGGAATTGAAAAATAATTTAATAAAGTCACGTAAAATAATCTTCAATAGCAGCTCTAAAGGCAGACTGTTTGAACAGAGCATGGCTCCTAAGAAGTTCACAAAAGAAGAAATTATTATTATTATTATTATTATTATTATTATTATTATTAACAACAATGCATGCTTGGTAGCTCATTTGCATCTCTTTCGTTTATGGTTAGAGCTGCACAGATTGTACAAACCCTTCATACTGCAATATTTTATTTTATTGTGAGTAATCAGTTGTGTCACAGATTGGTGATGATGATCATTTCTCTGTACCAAACAAACGTCTGGAGGTCAGGACGTCTCTCCGGCTCCACAGAACTTCATTATAACGAATCATTCAGAGATACACATCATCACACAAAGTCAAACAGCTGGAACGTAAGAACGGTACCTGTTCCGAAGCTGGTTCCCAGTCCAGCTCCCAGTCCACCAGTGGCCGGCTTGTTCCCAAACAGACTCCCTCCAGCAGGGTTTGCACCAAAACCTGCACCGAGCGACAAACAAAAATACTGGTAAATAAATGCTAACGTAGCCAGAAGCATCAGCACTGGTCCCACTGGTTCCACTGGTTCCATACGTCTCCACGCTGAACACAAACTCACCGAAGGTGGAGGTGTTGGCTCCAGTCCCCAGTGTGAGGGCCGGCTTGTTGCCAAACAGCCCGGTGCCGGTGCCGAAGGACGGGGCGCTGGTGGTGGTGGCACCGAACCCAGCCGTCTTATTCCCAAATAAACTCTGCTGTAACACACACACACACACACACACACACACACAGAAACACACAGAAACACACACACACACACAGAAACACACAGAAACACACACACACAGTTAACAAACACACAGATAACCACACACACACACACACACAACACACACAGGGAGCGCGAGCAGTAACAACACACACACACACAGTAACGTTAAAATGACATCACCCCACAGTGTAAACAGCAGATTTCTAGTTCTTTTGCTTCCACAGCTCCTGGAACTACTTTATGAGCTTTATGAGCATCTACTCCATTTTATGAAGCCGAGTGTTTTTCTGTGAGAATTGGTGAGAAAACAACCACAGTGAACTTTACAGCCTCTGGAAAATATTCTTCTAGCACAGCATCAGTGAGCACCAACAGTTACTGAACAGTTCAATCTAGTTTGCATGTTTGATGTTAAAACGCTGATTGTTGTATCTGACACACATTCTGAGCCACTGGCTGAAACTGAAAGTGTCTGACTGACTGAAGTAGTGATTGTTGTCACTGATTCACTGACTGGGACTCTGGTTTGTACCTGAGTGCCGACGTTTCCAAATCCAGTGTTGGTTTGGCCGAACAGCCCGGTGGCCGTCCCAAAGCCAGTGGCAGTGCTCGTCTGAGCTGCGCCAAACAACCCGCTCGTCTGAGACGCCGCCGTGTTTCCAAACAAACCCTGAAGCAGAGGAGAGGAAGCGGTGGGACACAAGAACTCAAGACTCCTCACATTGTTCTTCAACCTTTTCACAGCACATCAAATCCATTATCGGCCGTTCTGCCTCGTTTTCTTTACTCAGATATGACTTTACTGCACAGTGCCGTCAACGAAGCTCTGACACTGAATTTAAGACCTTCACAGAGCAACAAAGAGACTCACCATGCTGCTGGCGGGGGCCTGTCCCATAGTGTTGGTGTTTCCGAAGGAGAAGCCGGTGCTCTGTGTGGTCGTGGCCTGACCGAACGGCTTGAAGAGGCTGCCGGCTTGTTGTTGGGTCGGCTGACCGAACAGACCGCCTGTGGCTGTACCGAACCCACCGGGGGCTGCTGCTGCTGCTGCACAGGACAAACATACAGCATGTTATTCACCAGCTCTCACTGACATTATAAGGTCAATATATCACATCAGCAGCTGACTCTGGATCAGGTTCTGTTCCACTTACTCGCTGCTCCAAAGGTGCCCTTGTTCTGTCCGAAGGAGAAGCTGGTGTTGGGGGCAGAGGAGCCGAACAGGCCGGTGGTGGCGCTGGATGTGGCCGCGGCCGGTCCGAACAGACTTCCTGTCCCCGCAGCCATCGGGTTGGTCGGGCCCTTCCTGCCTGCCTGGTAGTCCTCGAGCCTCAACTCCTGCAGGGGGACACGAGATAACCGGAGAAACATCCATTGATCATCCAATCGTAACGTAACGTAACGTAATCTGTACAGAGTAAATCTGTAAGAGTCTGCGTCGGCCTTCAAACTCACCTCCAGAGATTTGTTCTCGTACTCCTTCATGGCTGTGATGCACTGGTGCTTGGTGTTGATGCTCGTGGTCACGCCCGCTTTCACCATTGTGTCACTTCCTGTTGGAGGCTGATGAAGGAAATAAGAGAAGTACGGTGAGTAAAACGTATAAATATGGTCAACTGATCATTCACACAACTACATACTCACTGAATACTTTATACACTTCACACTACAATGTTTTTATAAAAACAAATTCATAGCTGCCAACTCAACTTCAAAAAGAGAAAATGTTTTCTTAAAAACGTTCACACGGTTGTGTTTTCTGAGCAGCTCCTCCACTGCGAGCACACAGAGACATTTAGGAAGCACATGGACTCACAGCAGGAAGTGCGCCCCCTGCAGCCCGCTGTGTGTCCGCACTGACTGCCGCTAAAGTACTCACGTTGAATTTTACGGTGGTTCCTGGCTGCTGCGCGGCGGAGAACCCGGAGCCTCCGAACAGCGAGGGCGTTCCACCGAAGGGGTTGGAGGCGGTGTTGGTGGACCCAAACAGGCCGCCGCTGCTGGTGCTTGTCCCAAAGCCTGGAGGACACGATGTGAGGGAGACTTCTTCAGGCCGTTCAGGCGTTTCATTAGATAAACAAATCAAAGTGACAGCTGGACTGAGCGGGTTGGAAATACAACTGGAGTTATTCAACATTTGTTTGGTAAGTAGACACGTGTTTCTGTGGGGTTAGTTCACACTTCTGAGAACAGTGAGGAGAGAAGAGACAACAAGTGTCCAAAGAAACATTTCAAGCTGAAACTAAATTAAAACTCAACCTAAACCTTAAGTAGCTTAGCACGACCGCCACGGTCAATGTCGTAACGGACTAGCTAACTTAGCAGTTGGCAGAAGGCGCTGTGATAACGCTGCGTACACTGGGACAGCCTTTCAGTAACTATTACACTGCAACCTGAGCTTACTCTGTGGCTGACTGCAGTAACACTAACCCCTGCTGACACAGTGAGGCTGTGGAGGAACAGAAGCCTTTCTGAAACACTGAAACCTTTTTACTTTCTCTTTTGTCTATTTACAATAAAGCCAAAGTATTCCTTAACGAAGAATGGCTGGAAGAATCAGTAGAATATTCCATTACTATAACAATCTGTAACTAAACAGCCCTGAACTCCAATGTAACATGTTAATGACATGAGCTGTTACTGAGGTCTCTACTGGACTTCACTGAACCGATCAATGAAGCAGTGAGCTGTGAAGTGCGGAGGGTTCTCACTTCCGAAAGAGGTGGGTTTGCTGGCACCGAAGGCATTGTTCTGCTGGGAGAAGAGTCCGCCGGTGGTGCCGGTTCCGGTGCTGCCAAACAGGCTGGTTGTGGTGCCGCTCGCTGCACCGAAACCGAAGCCGGTGCTGGTGGAGGAAGTTGCCGGCTGGCTGAAGGTGCTGGCCCCGAACAGACCGCCTGCAGGACAACGAACAGATCAGCATTCATTTACACGAGCTGGTTTCCTGGGTCCATATACATTCCTGAGCTGGATAATAAAGAACAAGGTCTGAATGTAAAACCTCACTGCCACTGGACTGAGACCAGCTGCAGGCAGATGTGGCCTCAGCAGGTGAAACTGCCCAGACAGGAAGGACTTACATGTGCTGGACTGAGACACAAGAGCTGACAAACCAGGTTTATTCTGTGTGGCACCAAACAGTCCTCCAGCGTTGGTGGTGGTCCCGAACGCGGACGTCCCAAAGCCTCCCGCCGTCCCAAAACCTGCGTCTGCAGTTACAGAGTTCATGTGAGGACAGGACTGAGGGGTTCAATCACTCTCAGACCACAGAAAGATCATTAAAGGGTTCGTCTCAGTAACTGACCCTCAGAGAAACTACAGAGGGAGACACTCCAGATCCAAATCAACGGCAGAGAGCTGCACGCAGGGCGCTCTAGAGCAGTGGTTCTCAACCTGTGGGTGGGGGACTCCACTAGGGGTCGCCAAAACCTCACAGGGTGTCGCAAGTCCTGTTTGATTCTAAGGGTGTGTGAAAACTTCCAGAGCAGGCCTGTACGTCAGCATCAGTGAGGTGAAGTGTGTTAAGATTACAGTGACAGAGCTCTCTGATCAACAGCACAACCAATCAGCTGACAGAACAACGAGAACAGAAAGCTGACTGACAGAACGGTTCCTCAAGCAGCAGGAGAACTCGGTTCTGTTCACCTGCTGTTCTGTTCACCTGCTGTTCTGTTCACCTGCTGTTCTGTTCACCTGC
>NW_023339763.1:144585-156824 GCF_004916995.1 Morone saxatilis | reverse complement strand
TGTCCTGGGGGTTTGGCGGAAGCGAAAGTCGGTTTCTGGCGTCAAAGCCCTGGTGTTCGCGAGCAGTTTTTCTGTTGGGGAGCCAGCTTCTGGCGCAGGGGCCACCGTCCGCGGGACCAAGTATAGCCACCCCACCCGAAAGGAACGTACCGCAAAACAGCCCCGCATCCTCCACAAATCCCTTGATCAACAACAACACAACAAAACACAACTTTATTTTTATGTGTTGTTTTGGGGAAGCTTTCTCTCTGATCTTCGTTATCGAGGAGGAGTACAGACCTCCCTGAGTGACAGACTCTTTAGAGGGGCGACGGGACCTGACGCCAGATCTGCCGGAACGCACGACCGTGTCCTGACCGGCAGCTCTGGAGTATCTGGTGGCGAGCAGGAAGTTCGGAAGAGCGCCCCGCCGCACCAGTGTAAGGGCGGAGGTTCGAACGGGCGCCGGAGAGCCCGGGAACAATAGCGGAGGAGGAAGAGGGGGCGGGAAGTCTGACAGCTAGCAGGAGGCGCGAGGTAAAAACGAAGCCTGAAGGAGACCACCTCACTGCAGAGAGAGAGGAAGAGAGAGGAGCAAAGACAGAGAGAGAGGACAGAGAGAGAGAGAAAAGAACAGAAGAGAGGAAGAGAGAGGACAGAAGAGAAGAAGAGAGAGAAATGAGAGAGAACACAGAGACGAAGAGAATGAGAGAGTACAGAGAAGAAAGAAGAGAGAGAGAGACAGGAGAGAGATTTATTCAAAAACAATAATACAAAAACAATGCTACGATTAAAACATGTTGAACATTTTAGAGGTTTTATTGAGCATCGTTTCCACCGCTTGCTGGAATTCATGAGATGATGTGAAGATGTGACAGGAACCGGGATACATGTTTGAATCCCGGAGAGTAAAGAGTCATAACCAGCGCGTTAATAAAATATATATAAACAGAATTCCCTACTGCCAGTGAACGAGCATCATGCAGCAGGGCATTCATGAAGGTTTGTGACTCTGGAGAAATAAAGGCTACTAAACCACAGGTAAGTGGAATCGAGATGAGTGCGTTCTCTACCAAGGACGGCTCTAGCACTCGACACGAGAGGAGGACAGACGTCAGTGGAGGGTAACCTTCTATCGCGTCGTGGTCCTGGAACATGTCCTATCTCTCCTCATCCTCACAAATAGAACGCCTTCTCATGATCTGCGCGATAAAAGTACAGGAGATTTTTTATTTGCGCGCGGTCTTGAGATGAGTGAAATTGCGTTCCTTTTGCGTGCGAGGGCCGCAGCTGTACCATGCAGGTGTGCGGCGCGCTGATGCCAGCGAGACAGCCATGTGGCCTGGACGCAGAAGACGCGTCGGTGCTCGTGGAGATCAAAAACCTCGAGCTTAACCGCCCAACGTGTCCATATCCCCCGCAGCAGCTCGCGCCGTCCTCTCTCCGCCTCCCCAGCATGCTGTCATCGTGGAAGCTCTGTGATGTCGCCAAGCGATGTCTAGCTCCGCACGCCAACACGGACAAGATCCAATACACAGTGGGACTGAAAGACACACAACACTACCACACCACACATACGAGCACACACCCACACACACACAACAACACACACAGTTCATATAGTCGTTGCAGGAACTTGGACATTTCAGCTCTGACTTCTTTAGGCTCCAGGCGCCTATTGAGGATACATGACATGATCCATGCAGACCTAGTGATCCTGCAAGGACGTGATTCTCAACTGATCTCAGACTGATCCTCAGACCTGATCTCAGACCTGTACTCCATTCTCTGCACATGATATCAGTCTATCTCAGCACTGAGACGCTCAGTACCGGGTGATCATCAGACCTGGATCTCACTCATCTCACTTGTGATTCTTGATTCTGATTCCCCTCACAGAAAACTATTCCTTTAATCTTTCTCTCTAATAAAATAAAGACATCTTAATCTTCCGTTGGAGCTACTAACATTTTTATACCTGAGCTCACAGTGTAATCCAAGCTTTTATTATCGGTTATCAGCACAAAGAGAAGCTGCTCGATCTGAATCACAACTTATACAGATCCCAAATCAATAAATCTTCTCATTAACTTTATTTCATTACTATGCCATAGTAGTATTGCCCTCTGGAAAGAATTAGTACGATATCTTATGTCACAAACCCTCCACTCATTTACAAGCACTCCTGAACCGTGAAGACAAGGAACAAATCATAGTTACGAGAATTCATAACCCAATAATATATGCAAAACACCAGCCACACATTCAACACACAACCATTGTCCTGATCGGTTGGTTGTTTTCTGTCCTCATCGGGGTAAAGACCAATCGACTATCGCTGAGTCGAGTTTTTGGGCAGATTTTGTCATTTTATTTTGATAATTGATACGTTCTGCCTCCGAAGAACGAGTGAGAGGGAAACAGCTGTAACAGCCAGAATATTTTCACTCAAACTGCAGTTAATTAAAGTTTATTCCACTAGTCTGACAACAGAAATACAGTTAATAAGGGCATTTATAGAGGTCAAACCGGACTCAGACTGTTAATAAACATCTGTGCCTGCGACTGCAATCGGTGGGCTGAGATACAGACACACACGAGACAAAAAAAAAATTTAATCTCCCTAACGTTTGACAAAGCAAACCCAAAACCGAAGCCAATCGAACTGGACAGACGCAGAGCGGTAAAGATTTAACATCTGGTTAGCTAATATGCCCAAGACTATTATCCTGAAAGCGAAAAACACTTTATTATATGTGAGCCAGAAAGGGATGAACACAGTTTGACCCATATTCTCGTCTATATGCACCAGAACTACGAGCAGCACTTTAATAAACTCTGCTGCACACATCATTTATCTTCTCCTCTTACATTTTATGAGAATCATCTTTTAAGCAAAATGCCAAAAGCTTCACCGTTTCCAACCTGTGACTGAATGGATGGTTATTATCGGATTAGTATCGGTTATTGTGTGGACGGTTCTTCGTGTAAGATCAAACAATGGAGCTCCAGAGATGTTGACACTTTCCTCACTGCACAAACATCGGACTCGACTCGAGCAGCACGTTGTGTTGTTTACTGTTGTGTTTGTTTACTGTGTGTTTGTTCCGTCACTGTGGATTTGCCTTTTACTGGATGAAATTAACCCTAAAAAAAGTTTTTGGGCTTCTAAATGAAAATAATAACAGAAAGTCCTGCTCTTTGTCCGTCTGCTGCCTCGACTATCTCAGGTTTTATTTTGACGGAGACCATCAGATTGTGAACGCCTTCTCTACAGGCACATTTCTGTTCGTACAACTACGGCACACAACGCTCTCCACGATGAATCTGAGCTAAACTCCACATCGTCCACTGGCTTCTGCTCAACAACCATAAAAGACAAACTTGCATAACAAACAGCTTCCACCTTCATATCTGTAAAACAGGAAATATTTCTCATCATTTAGGCTCCACTTTAATCATCAATAAAAACTGCTTAATGCTTGTGCATGTAGAAAAAGGTCTCTAACTTCAGTAATATCAGGTCGTTCTGAGATGATCACAGAGTGAAAATACTGAACGTCGTCAGGAACGGACGTCAGCGCAGAAGAAGCAATTTTAAAAGTCTACCAGCAAACAGCTGGAGCCAGTTTGAGAGAAATGCTCCTTTAATCATTCTCAGCTGTGTCGTGTTAGGATGATAGATGAGAGGAGGATAGTGTTGATGGCGCAGCTGCTCTACTGAGCCTGTTGCGCACCGTGCTGCTGGGAGGGGGGAAGCTGCTGCTGCAGCCTGGAGGAGGAGTGACATCGTCGTCTTCAGCTTCTGGGTCGGTTTTAAGCGAACTATCCTCTTCCTCGTCAGAGTTCCTGAGGCATATTGAGAAATGGCCACCTAAGAGAGAGAGAGGGGGGGGGGAGATCAGTTACACTGAACTACATGAGAATAGACACCTGAGCAGCACAGGAAAGCGTTATTATTATTAATTATGCTTATTGGCGACAGTCACACTGACAGTAGGTTATTAGACTGAACCAATATAAAATAAAAAACTATATAACACATATACACATATTATACATATACATATATCACACACACACATAAGAGAGAGAGACACACAGACAGACACACAGAGACACACAGCAGCAATCCCAAAGCAGACAGGTGGATTCTGTAGTCCTGGTTCTAAAGCGGTTCTGTCTCCTGCAGTCTGATAGAGAGCTCCTACAAGGTGGTCCTGGAGCAGCTGGTGGGTCTGGATCCTCCGGCAGCAAAGGTCAGTGAGGAGGAGGACGATGAGGAGAGCCAGGCGGTGCTGCAGCGCCCCCTGGAGATCTGCCTGAAGCACAGCACCGTCGACACTCCGGACGCCTCCGCCTGCCCTCTGGTCCGACCGCAGCCCGGCGTGGCGGCGCTGCACGAGTACGCCGAGTGGATCACCGAACTGAACGACAAGCAGGGAGACGTTGATCGTAAGAGACCCAGGATTCCTCTCCACCATTTTAAATTCATCGTTAAATCGTTTCATTTTCTGATGGTGTTCTTCAACATTCAGTCGATTATGTCCTTTTTCTGTATTCAGTTTAGTTTGCTCAAATAATCTGATCTTCATCGTCCTCCAGCCCTCCTAGGTTACTGGTCTGAGGTCTGGACCCTGTGCGAGGCCCTGTGGGGCCGGTTGGGCCCCGCAGATCAGGAGCCGGACATGGAGATGCCCGGCGAGTACGAGCAGCAGCTGGAGAGGAGGAGGACCTTCTCAGCCTGGCTGTCCCGCGGGGCCACCTGCAGGGTGGAGGAGGAGGTGGCGCTGGCGGGGAAGGGCCGCCACACGGAGGCCATCTTCAGCTACCTGACGGGCAACCGCATCAGCGAGGCTTGTCGGCTCGCACAGAAGGAAGGTGAGAGTGAAAATGTAATGTAAATAAGTAAAGAAGAGTCGCTGAATGTCTTGGTACTGACACTGTTTGTCCCCAGGAGACCACCGTCTGTCCCTGCTGCTGTCTCAGGCCATGGGCTCTCAGTACTGCCGGGACCTGCTGGCCCTTCAGCTCGCCGACTGGAACCGCATGCAGACCGACTGCTACCTGCCCGAGGAGCGCCTGCGCATCTTCGCTCTGCTCGCCGGGAAACCTGTACGACTTTTGACTGGTTGAACCGAAATACTGCAAAGACATTTTCCGACTATTGGAGGCGGTTTCACAGTGTAGCCCTGAATTTGGTTAAAATGTTTCATGAAAGGATTTTAAACAAACAGTCTGCGGCCCTCCTTCAATACTTTTAGCCTTAACCTCGATTATAATGACCAAATATCCTCACTCAGATTGTAAAGTGGAACTGACTGCAGAGATCTTTCCAGTACACAAAGCCTGTTAATGATCACACATTGATGTTACTGATCAGTGAACACTAACTGACGGGCTGTGAGCCGTGCTCTGATGCTGCCGCTGTTTCCTGTTACAGGTGTGGCAGTCGTCTGAGTCTGTGGTGAACGTGTGCTCTGAGTTGGACTGGAAGCGCTGCGTGGCCGTCCACCTCTGGTTCATGTTGCCTCCGACCGCTTCGGTGGCCGGCGCCCTCGCCAGATATGAGGCCGCCTTCCAGGTGATCCGCCGCCGCCTCTCGCTCTGCTGTCAGATTTTTCACGCCGTTACCTTCAGCAGACAGACCGCTGACCATCGCTGTGGTTGTTTCTGTCCCACAGGGCTCGTGTGAGGGGGGGAAGTACGCCTGCGCCCCCCTGCCTCCGTACCTGGAGGCGGAGCAGCCGGACATGGAGGATGAAGAGGAGGAGGAGTCTAAACGGCCGCTGCACGACCTCTGCTTCCACCTGCTCAAACTGTACAGCGACAGGTAAACGTCCCTCACCTTCACTGTTTCTGCCTTTTAAACTAACATGTTATGTTGCTTCTAACAGAAAGTAACCTGAAAACTCAGATAAGTAAATAAGTTAAATTATGACTGAATCATTTTATTTGTGAGAGATTTGAATAAGTTGCAGCTCCTACATTTCCCATAATGCAGCTCCAGTGTGTAACTCAGGCCACTAACCCTGATGTGTGTCCCTGTGCAGACACTACAGCCTGCAGCAGCTGCTGGACCCTCTGACCGTCACCTGGGAGCGTCTGGACTACCGTCTGAGCTGGCACCTGTGGGGCGTCCTGCAGGCGCTGCACTACAGCCACCTGAGCGCCTCGCGCCAGGGCCTCCTCCACGCCAGCTACGCTGCGCAGCTGGAGAGCGCCGGCCTCTGGCACATGGCCATCTTCATCCTGCTGCACATCCCTGACCACACGTAGGTCCAGCTCCTCTTCCTTCTGTTTGTTAACGAGAACTACCGCAGTACTCACACAGTTTCTCCTTGCGTCCTCAGTCAGCGGGAGCGAGCGGTGAGGGAGATGCTGACCCTCCACTGCCCCCTGCAGGAGACGGACGAGTCAGTCCGGAGGGAGCGCTTCCTCACCGAGAGGCTGCTGATCCCGGAGCAGTGGATCCACGAGGCCAAGGCCACCAGAGCCCGCCGCGACGCCGACCGACACCAGGAGGCCCTGCACCTGTACCGGGCCGGATACTGGAGCCAGTGTCACCGGCTGCTGATCCAACACCTGGCCTCAGGTCTGAACCCTCGGAGGGACTCGGTGTTTCTCTCTGATTCACTGGGCTTTATGGATCAATAATCTTATTTAAATATCATTTTTATCTGTTTTAGTATCTTCTGCAGGATTACATAAAAAAATTCTAATTGTATAAATCATACATTCAATGTACAAACGTATGATTCAGTTCTTTTTTTAATTGAAGTCGGTGCTGAAAATGTTTTCACCCTTCTCATTTTATAATCTTGTGTTTTGTCCCTCACTTCCTCCCGTAGATTGCATCATCAACGACAACCACGACTACCTGCTGGAGTTCCTGGAGGGGCTGGCGGTCCCTGAACACAGCGCCACCATCCAGGACTGGGACACCGCAGGGAGGGTTTACCTGGACTACATCCGAGTCATAAAGACCCTGCAGGACATCCAGCAGGTACGGACTCCAGATATCTCACTTAGACATAAACTGGCCCAAACTTATCAGAGGTTTTCTAACAATTATTGATAGATTGTTTAAGATATTGATCAATGAGCTTCAGAGGGGGTGGGACTGAGCAGACACAGACATAAATCAACAACTGTGTGGTCGATCATCACGAAACTCACAGGATATGTCCATACAAGGACCTGAAACATTTTTGTACCAAGTTTCGTACCGTCCACCGGGTGACGTACCGGTACCGTCCACCGGGTCCTGATGAGTTTTGATGTTTGTGTTCTTCCAGATGGAGAACGCCGGTTACGAGTTGGAGCGTCTCCACACCAACGTGACGTCTTTGTGCAGCAGAATCGAGCTCCTGCCCTGCAGCACCGCCAGAGACCGCCTCGCCCAATCAGGTAAGACTCACCGACACATCTGTGCTCTGATTGGCTGACGTCAGGTGAAGGTGAGGATTAGAGACAACCCCACAGACCCTGAATGATGAGGATTGTAGTTCTAAAAGACTACAATGATTCCTCAGGTAGGCGGAGAATAAAAGCAGAGACAGAATCAGTAAGGTTTGTTACTGTTAACGTTGCACCATCGGTACTTTACTATAATGCTGCAGGTGCACTGGATTTTAACCACGTATTCACAGGAAGGCTGCGTCTGTTAGGACCAACGCAGAAACACGTGGTTATAAAACGAGTCTACCTCTGGCAGATCAGAGTGTACGTTACAAGGTTCCCTCATAAAACACAACTAGGGAGGTTCTGCAGAGTCGAGGGAAGAGTCGTCGTAGCGAATGCGGAGGTTCAGGTAAAGTCAGCTGCTGTTGTTCGGGTTGTGTCGCTAACCAAGCCCCACCCCCTCCCCCCTCCTCCCTTCATGCAGAAATGGCGAAGCGTGTGGCGAACATCCTGCGCGCGGTGCTGAGCCTGCAGCAGGGCGACGCGGCGTCTGACTCCCTCAGCATCCCGCTCGCCCAGCTGGCGCCGCACATCGCCCGCCTGCCGATGCCGGAGGATTACACGCTGGAGGAGCTGCGAGGCCTCACGCAGTCGTACCTGCGGCAGCTCATCGTCAGCCAATGAGAGCGCAGGACAGTCGGGAGCTGCTCGAACATCATGAAATCTGACGCAGAAAAGTTTTCCACAAAGAAAGAAAAGGAGCAAAAACAAACTTTTAAGGAGTCTTGAGTCGAGGAGGAAGAGGAAGAGGAAGAGAGCCGTTTGAGAACTTTAATTTGGAGTTTATTCTGTTTAAGTTTGTCCCGAAGAAAACAGGCACAAAGCTTCGCAATGTCATTCCTCCTCACCTGTGTGTGTGTGTGTGTGTGTGTGTGTCTGTCTGTGTGTGTGTGTGTGTGTGTGTCTGTGTGTTTGTGGTGTGTCTGTCCTGTGTGTGTGTGTGTTCTGTCTGTGTTGTGGTGTGTTCTGTCTGTGTGTGTGTGTGTGTGTCTGTCTGGTGTGTGTGTGTGTGTGTGTGTGTCTGTGTGTGTGTGTGTGTCTTTAGGAGCGCTTTCAAAAAGAACCAGCAGGAGTTTAATTGAACCACCCAGAACTGATTGAACTTAAATATTTTTCCTTTATGTTTCCTGTTACTCGGGAGCTCAAGTCCCGTAGAAAAGGTTTTTATTCACTTCTGCCACAAACATATGGAATGATTTTCAAGGACTTCCTGGGTTTTCCTGCTTCATTTTCTGTTTCATTTGAAAATCACTCAGCAGACTGCTGATCAAATCACTGTTGATAGATTCAAATCTCTCTTGCTTAAAGTTGCCATCATGTACCACACTTGCTGTTACTGAGAGATGCTAATATGCCAAGCTAATGGAAAGACAACCAACATTTTTAAAAGATGT
Source organism: Morone saxatilis (assembly GCF_004916995.1). Taxonomy (NCBI): domain Eukaryota; kingdom Metazoa; phylum Chordata; class Actinopteri; family Moronidae; genus Morone; species Morone saxatilis. The sequence continues at coordinate 147,987 of NW_023339763.1, read as the reverse complement.
TTAAAAGATCAAATATCATCTTATTAGCTAATGTAGAAAATGTTTAGCCTTACGAGTTAAGGTAATAAGTAACTAATGCATGTAAAATGATCCCAGATAGTAAATCAAACATCAATCCACTGGCCAATGCTACTATAGCTACATCAATCATTCTTTTGCTAATGTTGATGCAGATTTAACTTAATTAATAAATGGTGTTTTTGCCTACATTTGCTAAATTAAATGCACTATTTTATTCGCTTTTTTATCTTTTAAACATCTTCTAAATGGTGATTAAAGCAATCGGCTCGCTGTTCCAGAGGGGGGGCCTTTACGAAGGATTTTTTTAATCTGCAGGTGTCCCAGATTTAAGTTTTTATATATTTTCTGATATTTGAGGTTTTCACTGGTGGAATAAAATCAGATTCTTCTTGGTGTTTTATTTTGAAATGTTCGGCCGTATTTCCCTCTTCAGCAAGAGTTTTTTGTTTCTCTCCCGTATGTTTGAACGGCGGTCGGCACCGCATGAGCGCGTGCGTGTCCAATGGTAACCTCAGTCACGTCGTTTGACTCTGACCCAAAGAAAGCGGCAACGTTATTGGAATTAGTTTCTGACACAGTGTTGGGGGGGGGGGCTGGACTGCTCGTTTGTTTCTTTTCCTTTCAAAGATTTGGTTTTTATTACGAGTAAAATAAAAGCGCGTACAGCTTAACGTAACGTGTTCATCTGTGGATATGTTGAATAATTCCCTCGATATTAAGACGAGCAAACGGGTTCTGATGTGCACAGCCTCAGGAGGAAAGCTCAACCTCAAAGTGTAAATATGCCTAACGCTTTTTGTAGATTTTCTTGTTTTTTCCCTGTTGAATGTCAAAGAGAGGTGTGTGTGTGTGTGGTGTGTGTGTGTGTGTGGTGTGTGTGTGTGTGTGTGGAGTAAACTACAGTTCGAGTCGTCAGATTTTCTAAAGCCGAAGAGTTTCCTTCCAAAAAAACGGCTGCCAACCCAGAGGATTTTCACTGCCATGGTATATATAAATATTGTATATTTTGGAAAGTCAACAGGGGAATAATTCAGGTCATTTTTATCTCCCACCTTTAATTATTAAAAATTGGATTGCAAAGGTTTTGGAACGAAACCCTTCACTTATTGATTTCTCATAGATTAACGTCAGCTTGCCCAGAAACTGTTTTTGTTTTTTCACAGTAACCAACAGGGAAGCTCATGTAACGATGTTGTTTCCCTCATGTTCCACACAAACTGTGGTGTGTGTGTAGGTTACATGGATGGATGGTGGAACGCTTTTGTTTGAGTGTGGGTGTTGCATATTTTTGTTGATAATATTTTTTAATAAAGGTCAAGTAGAAATAAACAGTTGTTTTTTCAATGTCTAATAAAACATTTTCCACAATCTGAATGTCAACCACTTTAAGTTACTGTGCAGACAGATTATATTTAGATTTGCGCCCTAGATGGTCGCACTAGAGCAGCCTCTCAAGACCCAAATGACACGGCCCACCAGACTCCATTGAATAAAACCAGTGATTTTTACCTCGCAGATAAACTGAAATACATTCAAGCTTGGACAGAAAAGAAAAACAAAGTATTTCCAACAATCCCAATTTCAAGCAGAATCCTGTATGAAGAAAACGTTAAAAACATTCAAGCTCATAAATCAACTTCTCCATAAGAACTCCTACTATAACGTGGAGCCTGCCCCTGCTGGCCCATAAGAGAAGAAATTGGCAGGATTCGCAGATCTGAAAGCTTCCGGCGTTATTTAGTGCTGTGAAAGTTTTGCTCCCCTTCCTTATTTCTCTGGCTGATTTTTTTGCATATTTGTCACATTTAAATGTTCAAGATATCAAACCAATTTATATTAGACAAAGATAACCTGAGTAAATACAGAATGAGTTTTTAATGATTTTATTTATTAAGGCAAAAAAGCCAACCGTCTTTGACATACACAAGGTGGACGCAATGCAAACTCTGGAAGACGAGTTTGAAGAAATCACAACGAGAGGGACTCAGGTTTGAAGTAGCCATGGGGGAAAAAATAAGTAACAAATAAAGACTAACATGGAAACATTAACATGAATAAAACTTTTTTTACAGCACTGGTTTATACTGTCGATGGAACAGTTAGAAGATTTAATGGTAAGTTTCTAACAAATGTTAGTTTGATCCGTGTTTTCTCTTCTGATGAATGGCAGTAATAAAACAACATAAATGTAAAAATTGTAAAAACTGATGCTAATACAGATAAAAAGAAACCATGATGAGGAATAATTTTTAATCTGACGTACAAAACAATTTACACCAATGTTTGATTTGAAAAGTCCGGACGGATTAAATAAGCACTTCATGGATATTATCAATCATCAAAAATGCTTCAATAAAAGCTGATTAACCGTTACACTTTAAGGTAGGATAATAAACTAAGGTGCTACACTATTTAATGTACACCTAACAAATTTAATCTATAAAAGTTTCTTTGCGATATTAATAATGATCAAACAATTCTTGGCACACAAGCGAAACAAGTAATCTAAATTTGAGATGTAGAATCCATGAGTGATTTAACAGAGACTTAGCTAACAAATCCTAGCAGATAGTATTTTGGACAAGCTACGCTACAACCGTTCATCTCTGCTGATCAAGTCAATAATTTGTTATTATCTTAACAAATTGAACTTTAACCAGATGAGACTAGAACAAAAAGATAAGGAGAGCGGATTTTGGGGGAGAAGTATGAGCATAAATCAGAAAAGTGATGTTTGGGTAAATGTTTTATAAGAAACAAAATTATGTTTTAGTTCACCTGATACTCAATAATTGGCATCCTTATTAACATTATTTTTTCCGGCTGTTAATCTTTTTTAATTTTACTTCGTGTATTTCTGCATTTGCTGAGAGAGGAATTTTATCGAGGGGAGACTTTCTTAAATCCCTTCTCCAGTTTGGAGGTCGAACGACTTTCGCAGAAGTTTAGACGACACAACAAACGTGTGGCACCTCCTGGTTGAACTCTACTCAAGGTGAAGTCTCCCTTCTTTATGGTTATGATTCCTATGATTTTTTTAATGTTCATCTTCTGGCGGCCAACCACTTTGGCCCTGTGTTGAAGACAGTTAACAGTTTATCACATGGCAGTGAATGGAGGGTGCAACGTATTTCTGAGAACATTTGGTTTTAATTTTTGGCCTCACAGACGTGGGCTGACTGCTACCGTTGTGATCTGGTGAATCCAGTTTGAAAGTTTAGAGATACGGTTCAAAGTAGTTTCTGTCTTAACGTTGGCGACCTTAACGACATCTCCAACTGATAATTGCCTTTGCATTGTTCTTGTTGTCTCCCACATACATACGCTGAATGGAACCGGTTCTCATGCTTGTAGTTGGAAGTTTTTGTCCTCTCTGTCTTT
>NW_023339763.1:141622-144485 GCF_004916995.1 Morone saxatilis | reverse complement strand
TGAAACTGCTGTTTTTATCATCTACGTCGGTGAATTAAGGATTTATTTCCACCAAACCAGAGTTGGTGATTGTTGGAAACACTAACAGAGACGGTTTAATGAGTTTTATTCTGTTTCTGTCTCATTGTTTTGGTTTGAGAATGCTGTTTCAGTGTGACATCCAGTGTAAATTTTAACATTTTTAATATTTAACCTGAGTGCAATTTAATTATTACTGCTAGGGCTGTACAGTTGATCAAAATATGCAATACCCAAATCACAGAAGCTGCAATATGTTATATAACGGTTAAATTAGTGACCAACATAATTTTAATGAATAATATGCAGAGATAACCCGTCCTACTCAACAAATGTCACATTATTGCGATCTGAATATTTTTTTCAGTGAAAGTTGGGAAATGACACAAACTACACAGGGTTGTGAAGTGATCTTCTGTTAACGTACCTGCTACAGGACTTTTATCCTCCTCTGCTGGATCACTTTTCTTCTTCTTCTCCCCTGAAAATAACATGTTAACAACAGTTTAACTTTTAAGACACTGATAAACTGAACAATGAAACAGAGAACATAATAACTGCAGGAAGCTTGTGGAAAACTAGACGTTATTTCCTGTGAATATTGATCAGAGATGAGTTTTGCTGATTGTTTTAGGAAGTTTTTATACATTTCTTTACTTTGTAACAATCATACATTCAATCCAAGCAAACAGAATTAGATGAGACTGTGTATATTTTTGAGTTTCGGCCAATCTGCGTTCCCTGAATGTTAGACGGCGGAGCTTTACCTGCTGCAGAGCTTTCATCCTCCGCTGGATCACGCTTCCTCTTTATCCCTGAAAGTGAAAACACAGTTTATTATAGTATATGGACCTGGACCTGGACCTGAGCAGCTGCGTCCTAAATCCAACCTGATGAACACTCAGACAGAGAGAAATCTACGTCCTCCCCCTGTGAGGCAGTTTATATTACTCTAATGATCAGGATCAGTACATTAATAATCATTTATTTGAAGTTGTTATGCTAAACATTTAAAGAGTCTGGACTTCTGTTCACTGCATCTCAGACCTTCTGACCCTCAGGTGTGTAAAAACTGAAGCTTATTATTATGTTATCAGTTATGGATCATTTTAATTAATTAAAAGCTTATTATTAATTATCTGAACTCACCCTTGTTCTCTTTGTCACAGCTGTTCCTCAGTTCGTCCACAAAGGGGCGCAGTAGGTCCTGGACATCAGCGTCCCTCCTCGGTATCTCATTCATTATTTTATTGATCTCAGAGATTGATTCTCTGACTCCGTAGTACTCAATGATCTTTTGGGCCATTTTCTCTCTGCGTCCAGACGTCTTCTTACTTTTGGGGATTTTTGTCAAATATTCCAGCATCTTAAGGTACTGTGGCTTATCCAACTCCTCCAGGATGGAGGTCAGAGCTGATTTCCAGTCTTTCTGTGAAATATCTGACATCTGTAGCAGACAGACAGACAGACAGACAGACAGACAGATGTTAGACGCGGTTCCTGCACCCTCAGATGCATCAGACGTAGTCAGTTACCCAGAGTTCACAGTGACACCTTCACATCCAAACCTCTAAATTATTACAAAGAAAAAGCAGCAAATATTCACATTTTAAAGCTGAATAATTATATATGAAATAAATATTTCCTTCTGAGCTCTGGTGGAGTACAAAGACTAAAGTACAGTAAGCAGCAGTTTAATGTAACAAACAACAAGAAACAGAAACTAGCACTGTTAGTAAAACAGATTTATTCACTGTAATGTTTCAGATATTTTCTCATTATTCGACTTTCTATCTCTTGCTCTGCTACAGTAATGACTGTCACACCTGTACATGTTGTATTATCATTTAGCATTAAAGCAGGAAGACAGACAGATGTTTGTTCAAACCACAAGCTCGGTGTTTGTTTTCTCAGCGTACTTTCTCCCCAAAAGAAACCAGCAATAAATCCTTTCATTCTTACGTACTTTGTCCTTTTCTTTAACTTCAGGCGGATTTCTTCTTTAATGTTAAATGTTTTGCAGTCAGAGATCTTCTCAGTGGCGGGAAGACAGAAATTTGAGTTTGTATTTTTTGTTTGTGTGGTGACAGGGTGGTGGTTACCAACTTAATTAATGTTCAACAGCCTGTTTGTGAGCTCGTCCAGAATAAATGCTAACAGACTCACAGAGAGACATTTTACATCAGCAGATGTTTGATTTCTTTCAACTTTGACTGTTAAACCATCAAAACGTTCAGTTTGAGTCACAGTGCACCCCCACCCCCACCCCCCGCCCCTGTGAGCAATGGTTCAGTCCGCTGTTAACTGCCCACAGACCAATCAGCTCCCTGAACTCAGACCAGCTGAGTTGTCAGCCAATGAGAGCAGTCTCTCTCCAGCACCTGACAGGAAGTAGAGAACTTTATTTAGAGACAGGTAAAACATGAACAGACAATGCCAGGGGACAGACAGAAATCATACATTAGTGAAATATATTGTAAAAAGTAAATAAAGTTTGGATTGCTTCGTTTATAAAATTTGATTTATAGATTTGGGAATTTTAAAAGAAGAAGGATCAAACTGATGATATGGATATAAAAACTAGAAATGTAAACGTTATAGTGTCGGTTTATCTACAATTGTTTACACGGTCCAATATGGTGGCGACGCTGACACACGTGTGTGTCTGTGGTTACTATGGTAACAGCTATGTCACTCACACACAGCGGTTGGTGAATTAACAGCGTTATGATTCAGTGTTCAGTTGGTTCAGTATCTGATTCTCCAACCAGCTCTGATTTTACTGAGAACACAAACTGTTAAAGGGAGTTTGGTGCAGGGAGCTTTAAGTTGGATTCAAACTGCT
>NW_023339763.1:141282-141522 GCF_004916995.1 Morone saxatilis | reverse complement strand
GCTACAACACCAAACAGTGTACACAGAGCAGGAAGTAAACCGGAAATGAGTCAGTACGCTTACCGTAGCACGTCAGCACGTCACTGTTCCACTGTTTAACTCGTGTTTCTAGAGTTACATGTTGTTGTACAGATCTTTAGTTTAACCACAAACAGCCTAATATCACTATCACTCTCCACCAGACTTCATACCTAAAAACACTAATTTAACCTTCAGATCGTCATAATTTCATTCAAAGTG
>NW_023339763.1:139968-141168 GCF_004916995.1 Morone saxatilis | reverse complement strand
GACCGGCTATGGAAACAAACCACAGAGAGGCCTTGACAGTCGGGAGTGTGTTAACTCTTTATTTAAACAAAAGCTCAAAACAACCATATCCCCCATTCACAAATACATATGTAACTTTTACATCTTTTTAATTCACAAAAAGACTCCAGGTTGGAGTGGAGACGTCTACAGCTGGGGGTTGGACTCCTTCTTCTTACTGGCCTTTTTCACTGCTGCAGTTTTCTTTTTCCCCGACTGGACAGCCGCACTTTCACCCTAAAGCACAGAGACGTTTGTTACGTATTACGCTTTCAGACGTATCAAACCGCAGTGAAACCCCGGTTGTATCTGACTGTCTGCTTTTAAACTGAGCAGATATGTGTGAGTGAAACATCTCTCTCATTCTCATTAATTAAACCCAACTCAAAACTGTTGAAGTAATAATTGTTGTTCTGAGTGCAGTATTTTAATTATTATTATCTTTAAGTTGACTTTATATCGTTACAGAAATGTAAACCCCAAAATGAATTGGGTACCAATTGATAATTGTTGAGACAGTTAATGTAATCATCAATCAAAAAACACAAGATTGTAATTTATTCACTAGTTTTAAGTTCAATTAACTGCATGACCGTCCTGGTGCTACCTGGGAGGTTTTGGTGGATCCGGTTGGTTTCGGGATCAAATCCGACTTCGCTGTCTTCTTCTGTTTGGGTTTCACAGGTCCGGCAGGATCCGTCTGAACAGAAAGAATAAAACACTGTTGAAAGAACGGCTCATTACGAATACAGGCAGCAGACCACAGAGAGTCATTATTATATTATAAACTCTATACTGTATATGTACGGTCTATAATCACAACCGACAGTCCCCCGGAGATTAACGTTAGCTTACACTGGCGCCTCAATGCTGATCAATACAAAACTATTGATAATGATCTGTGAGATCGGATCGGTTCACATATTGGACCTTACAACAAACAGTCATATAGCTGCTGGTTTTCTTCTGGATACAAGAAAAGAGGCTGAAAACATATAAATAATAATAATAATAACAATAATAATGATAATAATAATCTTTCTTTCACTTTCACCTTGTCAGCTTTGCAGCTCTTCGGTTGATCTTTAAAAGAAGAAACAAACAGTTTGTTGGTGGTTTTCAGGTCAAACTGAGAACATCAATTGTTCTTTCTGTAATAACAGTAATAATAATAATAACAAT
>NW_023339763.1:136859-139920 GCF_004916995.1 Morone saxatilis | reverse complement strand
CAATGATAATCCATAACATTTATTTGTCTGTAGGTTACAGGCCGTGAATGTTCCCTCTGGTAGTTGGAGCTGATTAAATCTTTTATTTGATCTGTTCTCAGTCTCGACCTACCAGCTGCAAGCTTTCGGTTCTTGGCTGCTGATCCTGAGTCAGCTGCAGATTTGCTCGTTGTCGCTGAAAAAGACATTTTAAACAGTAAATATTAAAGGTTACATATGAGACCATAAACATTACAGTCTCTATATACAGATACAGAGTCACATGCTCCGATTGATCGGACGGATATTCACTCTTATTAGTTTGATGTGTAGAAACGCAGATCAGCTGCACAGATTCACTGGGCGAGTCGCCGGTTTATCTTTTAGTATTTTAAACAGAGAGAGACGTTAATGAGTGAATTTTAATACTTAATATTCAGTGTTGTTAAGAATAATAAATAAACATAAATCAACTCGGCTACACCAGAAACATCAGGCTGTAAATTGACCCAGTGATTGCTGATCGGAGCCCCCTTACTTACGATGGTACAATGATCTCTGCACGAATGTTTTCACATCTACGTCGGAGAATTAAGGACTTATTTCCACCGAACCATTGGAGGTGGTTTCTGTCTCACTGTCATTGAGTTGACCGTCAGTGTCAGGTCAAAGTGTCGGTGTGTGTCGACCTACCAGCTGCTGGTTTCTTCCTCTTGCCGGCTGATCCTGAGTCAGCTGCTGCAGCTTTGCTCGTCGTCCCTGAAGAAGACATTGTAAACAGCTAAGAGTGCGTCTCGTTGGTCGTCTCATACAATGTGACCCTCTGCGCTCTCACACTCGCCGCTCGGAGGAACTCGTCTCTGCAGGAACTCACCTTTGTTTTTCTGCTGTAGTTTCTTCAGTTTCTCCAGAAAGGGGCTGAGCGGCTGCTGGACGGCGGCGTCCCTCCTCGGTATCAGCTTCATCTCTTTATCGATCACCAAGATGGAGTCTTCCGTCCCGTAGTACTCGATGATTATTTGAGGGATCTGCTCTCGGGCCTTTCCGGCCTTCACCCCCTGAGGGATCTTATCCAGTTTGAAGAGCAGCTTGCTGAACTGGGATTCCGTCAGATGCTCCAGGATTTCGGTCAGAGCCGCCTTCCAGCCTTTCTCCAGAGTCTTCAGAGACATCTGCAACAGAAACACGTGACTGTGTCAGGATGTCTGAACAAACCTCTGCCTTTATGTTCCTGTACTCTACTGTACTGCTGCTGCTGTTGTTGTTGTTGTTGTTGTGCAGTCAGAGCCAATAAATCCTCCGTCTTTGCTCAGCAGCTCAGGTGTGTAAAAACTTGTTTTTGAAATACTGAAATGTGAAACTGAAAGAAATCCCTATCGTTCATCCTTAATGTAAATAATTAATCATATTAACTTGTTAATTACATATACTTTCAAACACACAAAGCTTTATTTATAAAGCACAGTGTGAGCTAACAGCTAACGTTAGGTTTATTTTACATTTTACTGGTTTAATCATTAAAAATATGTTAACCACAAACTCTCAGGGCTGTTTCACACAAACATATTTATGTGAAAATAATTAGAGTAATGTTTAATGAGGTACAGTTAGTGATCCCTGAGCACGTAAACACAAACATCTTTAAGGGGGAATTATTATTGATTATTGATAGAAACAGGTCAGTTCAGTCTAGGAGCTAATATCAATAATCAATAATTAATCTCAGTGTGAAGTTTTTACTGCATCGTTCAGGAGAATAAAAGGATCCCGAGAGGAGCAGAAACATTTATATACTCAAATATGAAACAGACGGATCAATACGATGATCAGAATAAAGCTCTCTGACTGTATCTGAAGGTATTTATAAAGTGTTCCCACCGTATCTTCCCCTCTGCTGCTGCCACTGTCAGTATCAGACTCTTTCACTCACTGTCTGTGTTGGTGGTTAATGGACGCTGTCAGTGGCGGGACGGTGGATACATGAGGCAGGTGGAAGATACCAAATAATGTTCAACAGCATTCAGCAACATGTTTGTGAGCTCGTCCAGAATAAATGCTAACAGACTCACAGAGAGACATTTTACATCAGCAGATGTTTGATTTCTTCCAACTTGTTAAACTGTTAAAACCTCAAAACGTCCAGTTTGAGTCAGTGACCCCCCAACCCCCCCAACCCCCCCGTCCAGTGAGCAATGGTTCAGTCCAATGTTTTCCCGCCTACAGGCTGAGACCGAGCAGCTCTTTACTTTCAGTTTCAGGTTGTGTGAACTGGAACACAACCTATATGAGGCAGACAGTGAACAGAGTTGATGTGTTGCAGCGTGAGGATCTGAGCCACTTTGCACAAAGAACCACATTGTGATGGACGACTGGGCAGAACATCTCAAACCTGCAGCTCTTGTGGGGGTTCCCGTCTGCAAGGGCAGTACCTATCAAAAGTGGTCCAAGGAAGAACAGAACCAGACACAGGTCATGGGGCCGAGGCTCATTGATGCAGGTGGGAGTGAAGCTGCCCGATCCAACAGACGAGCGCTGTAGCTCAGAAGAGAAACACAACGTGTGTTATAAGATAAAATATATGAGTAGGATACGTAGACCTTTCCACAGCAGCTGTTGGGACATGTAATAGTCGGGTAAACCCTGGTAACTATAACTGACCTCCAATAAACACTATGAACATTATTATATACTTCATATTTCACCTGAACGTACTTTTACTTTACTTTAAAGCAATCTCTTTAAAAAAGCTAAAAATAAAGACGCTGATCTTTTAGCTTTTAGATTATTATAACGACTATTCATTTGCACACGGTTTCTGAAGAGCTAAAAATAAAAACACTGAAGTTTTAGTTTTCACACACACTTTATTGCAAATCCACAAGTTTGATCCATTTATTGATTAAACAGCCTGAACACACAAAGTAAACATTATTTATATTAATCAGAAGATGTTTCTCTAATTCTTCCCTCGTCATTTTAATCTGGAATAAAGTTTGAATCAACATTCAAGAATTGATGTAACATCTCATCCAACAACAAACATCATCAACAAAACAACAACAACACATCGAAGTTTTAAAAT
>NW_023339763.1:133109-136759 GCF_004916995.1 Morone saxatilis | reverse complement strand
TCTATGTTGGAAAGACAACCACATTGTGAAGATGGGACTCATGAAGAGTCCTCGAATGTCTCAGCAGTTTTAGGGAAACAAATACATTCGGTTCTCTTTGTGCTTATTGATTATTAATTATTGATTATCAGTGATGTGTGTGTGTGTGTGTGATGGGCTCCTATCGGTCCAGCTGATTCATTGATCATCCTGTTCATAGCGACTCACTCGTTACGGATGTCTTCCTCGGTGAACGGGACGTCCTCGATCAACACGGCCGACTTGGCGCTGAAGAAGATTCCCAACATGGCCTGAAAGAGAACAGAGGGGTTCAACGGGAGGCTCGGGGCCACAGCAGAGGTCAGTGCGGAGGTCAGTGCAGCAGCGAGGAGCAATGTGCTAAATGTGTAACAAGCCGTCCATTAACTCCCGATAAACGACGTCAGGTGTTATCCCGCTGACACCGACCAAAGAGAATAAATAAGATCAATATTTTATATTTTCATGCTTTTTGTAATCAAAATGATACAAAAATTATAACTGTCTCCCTGGTGACACCTGAGGCTCTGACTAATACCTGGAAGAATCATTACATCCCATAAACGTTGTTCACTGCTCCAGTAAATAGGACGAACCTTAGATACGACTTTGCATTGGGAGATATTTCTAGTTCCCTCCACTCAGAGAACTAACGTTACGTTACGAACCAGTTACTTCAAAATAAACTCGTGTTTAATGGCTGTTAAATGCTTTTAATGTGAAATTTTTAACGTTTTATCAAATAATTTCCAGGAGCTTTCAGGACGGCACTTTCTTACAAACACTAATATCCATTAATGTTTCCAATCAAATAGAATTTATTTTATTTGACAGAAAATTGATCTTCTACACAGTCAAAGAGGAAATTACACAACAATTAAGATCGTCTAATAAACCCTGAACATTTACAGAGATTATTATTATTATTATTACTTCCAGGTTAATAAACCGCTGCCACTAATCAATACTTCCAGTTCATTATTAATAAAATCTTTTGCTAATAAATAACTGATGAAATGATTTAATTGTTTGTTGGAGCTGCAGTGAAGATTACCGACGCACTCTCAGGAACATTATTACTGATTATTGATCCAATAACTACAGACTCACAACTCCTGCGACACTTTGCAGAATCCAGTTTGGTGTCAAACACAATAATGTAAAATAACACGTTAAAAACGTAAATTAATTCAAGTTCAATTAAAGAATTATTTATAACAATTTATTTAAAGTTTGAGTTCAAATATTTTCATTTGGGGCTTTTACAGAGAAATATTGATGCTGAAAACAGCTGATTCATGTTTCTGTGTTTTATTAATGGTTAATTATTTTATTGTTCTGCTGGTTTTGGAGAAGTATTCATGATTAATAGAGTCTGTTGGACTCAATCAGATAATTACAATACAAAGAATAAATGTAGGAATCCATAATGAAACCAATCATTAGCTCCACAATAACAACAACAACAACAATAACAACAACAATAATAATAATAATGATCTGAACTTCCTGTTGGAGACAGACTGACTTCCTGTTCTGAAACATCACATGAGGCCAAAAATAAAGTCACATGATGTCTTTTTCTGTCCCTTTAGTTCCTGAATTCAAACAGTTTTTGATTCAATCTTCTGAATATTGTTGAAAATGTTTGTAATCGATCAGAAATCAACTGTTTATGTTTTAATGTTTGTGCCACCAGCATTTAAACCCATTCATCTGACTGAGTATCCAGACTTTAGACGCCTCCATAACGTTAATTACACAGACACAAGCCAACTGATCGATCCAGCGCTGTATCGATTATTGATTACAAGAGCAGAACAGAAACTAACGTTATTGTACATTTACCCAGGCCTACTCGGGCTCCGTCTATTAACCGGAACAGTTCACCCCCAGGTATTACTGTGTGACAGACGGTTTGTTTTTCATCATTTTTAAAGTCTAAATAATCTAAATAATCTAAATAAACAACAACAATAATAAAAACAACAACTGAAACGTCACTTTAAGATAAAAACGTCTCGTTGGACGCTGCTCAGCTCAGTGTGCCTCCAGGAGATAGTCGGAGCCCCGTTCCTTACCAGCATTATGACCCCCCAGATGCTGATCACTATCCCGCAGGCGGCCATCTTCGGCCCGCAGAACAGAAGCGACGGCATCCTGATCACAGTTATCGATCAATCAGAAGCTGATCTTATTTCTGATTCAATAATCGGACAAATGTTCCCATGGAAGGACGACGGCTCGCAGTCAGCTGATCCGCATCACTCGGTGGAACTCGGCAACTGTCGGGAACTGTCGGCACCGCAGCGCAGCGACCAATGAGAACGCCCGGTGCGCCAAGCCCCGCCTCTTCCTCTGACGCCGACCAATGAGCTTCGACCTCCAAAGTCGCGCATTATTCCTTCTCCGTGTCTCTGCCTTTGTTGTTTTATATTTACGTTGTTTACTCCCGAATATGTGATAAATAAACAACCCGCGGCGGATTCTCGGTGTTCGGTTTGGCGCGGACGTTAAAAAGTGTTTAGAAAACTTTCCCGGGGTTTCTATGGAAGCGCGCTAACGATAGCGAGCTAGCTAACGTTACCGGAGCTAACTTTAGCTAGCAGCTAGCTGTGTGTGTGTTTGTTTGTTATTGTTGTTGTTTTGTTTGTAAACAAGTTTAAAAGGTAAAAGCCTGAGCTCATTCACCGCCATGACGTCTGCTTCCGCCAAGGTAAGTTGTCACCTGGTTACCGGACACCGCTGTTCGCTGCGCGCCAAAGTCCGTTCAGAAAACTGCAGAGTTTACACATTTTATTATTATTAACTGTAAACTTCATTAAAAGTGATTTATCTTTATTCCTCCTGTATTATTGAACTGTGACGGTAGATTCGGCTCACTGTTCATACAATAACACTTATGTTTAATGAAGAATCGGTGCGTTTGTATGGAAGCTCTTTACTGCCACATTAAACTCTCGAGTATAAAAATATTCCTCAAAGTAAATCTAAATTATGAGACATTGATATATTGGTAAGGCTACAGTTCATAATAATTGAGTGATTGAGTGTTTTATTGATATAAGAACAGCAGGGTGTTATTGGACGGCTCGTTGTGATGAAAGTGAGGCTGAGTTTAAAAGTTATTGATTGAGTGTAAATGTGCTCTTCTTATCTCATCATTTCGATTTACTTTGAGGATATTTTAATTATGGAGGCTGACTTTAATCTGGCGGGAAAGAGCTTCCATAGTTATTGGTGTTATCTCAGTCTGTCGTTCTTCTGATGAACCTCTGCAGGTCGGGGAGATCTTCTCGGCAGCAGGAGCCGCCTTCACCAAGCTGGGAGAGCTGACCATGCAGCTGCACCCGGTGTCGGACTCCAGCCCCGCAGGGTCAGTCCCCCCCAGGACTCCGTACAGCCTCCTTAATAAAGTGTGTTAGTGTTAATCAGCGTGTGTCTGCGTCCTCAGAGCCAAGTGGACGGAGACGGAGATCGAGATGTTGCGTTTGGCGGTGCGTCGCTTCGGAGACGACCTCAACAACATCAGCACGGTGATCAAAGAGCGCACGGTGTAAGTGATGAAAGCCCCGAGAGGACGAGTCTGATCACTGAAACACAGAGTCTGACCACTGAAACACAGAGTCTGA
>NW_023339763.1:126241-133009 GCF_004916995.1 Morone saxatilis | reverse complement strand
TCTCTCTCTCCCCCCCCCCTCAGATGTGACCCTCAGCGCTCTCAACGACTCGGACGTGAACAGCGACCTGGTCGACATCGAAGGACTCGACTCCAACAAGAAACTGAACTTCGACCAAGGTCAGTCTGTTTATTGTTTGTTTGTTTGTTTGTTTGTTTATGGGACTGATGACGTTGTTTATTAGGGATTAATCTGCAGATGATTTCCTCCGTTAATCGTTAATCTGTCGCCTCAGTAACCTCGAACCTCCTTTATCTTTGTGTCCTCAGAGAGCCTGAACCTGGACTCCAGCCTCATCATGAACTCCAGTGACCTCCCCCTCCTGTCCCGCTGACCTTCGACCTCTGCAGAAACGCCCAGAGGAGCTCTCCTGACGCGCTTCAGCTTTCTTATCATTCACTGACGTGTTTTTAGGTTTTAGTTTTAGTTTTCTACGTCCCGTGTCGTTATCATGAAGAATAACCGGCGTCGACCTCGTAGAGACGCTTTAACACGAAGGAGCTTCCTCAGCCGGCTCAATCCTCTTTAAACGGTCTGTCTGCCGGATTATTAGTCAACACCTTTCTATTAAAGTGTCTCAGAGCTACGGAAGCTTACTGCTGCCAAACAGGAAAAGAAAAAGAAATCGGTATCAAAATATATCGTAAACAGTTTGTTGTTATAACGGGATATTTTTATGTTATTGCGACGTTCAAACTAATTATAATTCCGACATGTTCTGTCTGTTATCTTGTTCTAACAGTAACGTTTTAACGTTGATCAGACGCAGGTTAATATTATTTTGTGCGAAAATGTGAAATATTGGAAGATGCTGTAATCTATAAACAATAATAATCTGACGTAACGTTCCCTAATAATCAATAATCGTAATAATAATAATCATGATTAAACCTCCAGCCGTCGGACATCAGAGCTCAAATCACATTCATAATAATTCACTGTAAATCATGGTTCATAGAGTTACTATGGTAACAGATGTACCATAGTAACTCGCTCACTGCTGTCTGTCTGTCTGTCTGTCAACAGTGAGAAACACCTCGCTGACTGACCAACAGTTTCTACGAGGGGTCAGATTCAGTAGGAGGAAACCATAAAAGTAATGTAACTAATTGTTTTTAGGATTACTTGCCCCCAGATACCGACAGGAACCGCTCATAATTCAGCTGCTACAGTCCCGGATACGTCGGTGAAACGGTTCAGATCTTTCTTGTTTCATTCAGAGTTTCTGAGCAGCTCGAAGTTTCCAGGAAGTTCTCTGGAAACGTTAAAGAAGTTTACGGGACGAATGCTGAACTCGAGGGACAAGTTATCTAATCTGTCTGTCATTGTGAATAAATCTGCAACCAGTGGGTCTGACTGCCCGTCTGTGGCTCTGAGCTTTAAACACAACTGTGTTTGTTTGGGACTATTTCCAGCGGCGGATGAATCCTCATTTGGTGCAGCAGCAGGACGGTGAGGAGATCCAGCCGGTTGCTTTCAGTCTGAATCTGTAGCAGACTGATTATTGATCATGATGGTAGAAAATCTGCTGATTGAACATTTTATGAGTCAGTGACGTAAAAACAGTTTTCATTTCGTTAAATAAAAAAAACCTGAGAACAGTTTGTGTCTGTTGATTTATTTCTTTTGTTTCTTTTGAAAGTGACACGAGAACAAACCGACTACAGCGGTTTGTAGTTTAACTTTAAATTTAAAGAAACACCTTGAATTTGTTCCAAATGACCAAATATCCTGTAAAGTTTGAATCGTATTTCAGCCCCTCACTCAGAGTAAAACCCAGTGGAAACATTTCTTCTTGTTCTGGTTAATAATCTATGATGGAGTATTGAGGCCATACTAAGAGGAAAAGTAAATAAAATGTTGGAAATTACAAGAAAAAAGTCGTAATATTACGATAATAATGTAATATTAATACAAGAAAAAAGGTCGTTTTAATGAGAAAAAAGCTTCGATCGTTATCAATATCTGACGTAAGCAGCTCAACCAATGAGCAGCTTCAGCCTGAGCCCAGCAGCCGCTGTTTGAATCAGTCGGTACAGTCAACAGGTAAACTAACGTATTCATCATTTTGTTGTTAAACATTTTATAACAGTTTTGCTGGCTGAGCCAACAGGCTGACAGTTCTCATACAATTACTACTTTATTCTCACAATATTATGACTTTATTCTCATAATATTACTCTAATTCCCCCCCCAAAAAAGCCTTGGCCCTAATACTCGTAATAAACACATCCACAGCTCCGGGAAGAGGATCTCTTTAAAAGAGCGAACCCTGTCTAATGTATGAAGTGAATGAATTTACAAGTGGGCCCAAATAATGAAGAATCTGCGTTTCAGACTTTCTCCTCAACCGACGACTGTAAATGAAGTGATTTTTAAAGGGAGTCTGGTGTTGTGGTTAGTTGAGACCAACTGAAAACAGGAAAACTGATGTTTTCTGATCAGACGAGAAAGAAAACACAAACATTGATATGATACAGATTCTTTTATTGGTAGTTTTCATATACAATATAATATATATTTATATTTATAGTGTGTAGATGAATCGTTTCCACTAAAAACTAAAAACTCATTCTGCGTCATTTTTACAGCCACGAGATCTTCAGGAGGGAATGAACACTTGAATATAGACTTTTATTTTACAGTTGCATAAAAATACATCATCTCATCTGTCTTATGTAGAGAATTTGTCCAAAAGAAAAAAAAGAAAACTATTTACAGTTTGAAAATACTTGTGAATGTTTCATAGATGTGCTTTTAGTTCCCTTTTATCACCTCCAGTAACTCTAGCAGCCCTTTTTAAAGTCGGATCTCACTCTGGAGCATCGGAGCCATTTTTCAGCACTTAAGAGCATTTTAGTGTCACCGCACGGCTGTTTCACTTTTTAGGGAAAACAACAAACATTTTTGTTGTTTTTTGGTTCACGAACGTATAAATTTAAAGTGCTTAAAGTTTTCATCGAAATAAAGACGCTGCTGTTCGATCGAACGTTCACAGCCTGAAACAGAAAAACGTACAATCATGAAAAGTTTTTTTTCTGTTGAATATAAGACAGCAGCTGGTTAGCTTAGCTTAGCATAAAAACGGTAGAAACAAACAGATGTACGTTTGTAGGCAGCGGAAAAAAACTTCTCACAGTTTGAAAAGTCGACAACAAAACTTTACCGATTATTGTTTTTTGAATTTAATCAATATTTTAGGGAAAAGGTTTTATTTTTTTCTGATTGTGATGAAATAAAGTTAATTCTTGACTTTGGAACATTTTGTCAACGATCCACTGAAGGGCTGTTTGGTAGCCGGAGCTTTCAGCCATAACTTAATCAATTATTACATTTAAAACTAATGTAATCGACACCGATCACATGATCACAGGTCTCCATGACGACCTTCTGTTTAGCTGCGTACTGGACCTCGAGTTCGGACTGTTCAGATTGATTAAGCTCTCTGGGCTCCGGTGTGATTCGGGGACCTACGGTCCGTTTGGTGCTGAGAAATCGCTGCGTTCTGCCAGAGTGAAATATCGCTTTAATACTGAAAATCATTGACTGGTTTACTTCCTCAAACTTCTGAGTGACAACAGGAAAACAGAAAAGAACGGCGCTCCGCACTCAACGTCAATTCAAAAAACCCATTCCAAGGACTAATTAAAGTATCACTGGCATCATGGGAAAAAACATTTATAATAAAGAGAAGGTTTTATCATCTTAAATCCACGTGTTTGGGAAGAATCTGCGACATTTACACGACCTTTAAAGGACCAGAAGACAAAGGAGGAAATCCAGCAAGCACATAAAGTCGAGGAGGATGAGATTAAAACACATGAATGAATACTTCGTATTTTACAGCTACTGATTCTGATGAAGAATTTTTTGGCTTAAAAACATTCTTTGAAGCAGAAATGTGTCCGAACGTTAACCTCCACGTCACATTTTGATCCAGCGACATAAAAGCTGGTTCTCATACTGTACGCGACGGTGAGTGTGCAAAGGTCCAAATAACAAACAGAAAATAGTCTTAAAGCTACAGTTTGTGTCTGTACAGCGGTGTGAATTTGGCAGCGTGCGTTACCTCAGAGAATATCCTGCTTCTCCAAACCATCGCTAGTTATTCAAAACACATTGTTCTGAAATGATTTAAAGCTCGTCTGATTGTGGGAGTTTTTTCTTTTATCAGTTCCTCTCTGATTGAAATCAGAAGTTTGATGCTGCTTGAGAGTTTTTTGCCCCTAATATCTGACCCCGAATTTATGTTTTTGGATTAAAGGGTCCTCAGATCTTTGGGTCTTGGTCTTACAGTCTTACGCTGTATTTTACTAAATTCTTGTATATCTGCTTGTAATTAGACATTTTAACTTCTTTTGTTGAAGGCGTACAGTATTATTTCTGAAAGTAAGGTTGACGTCGTTCTTCCGAACAACTGTCCCGAACTTGATCTGGAATTATTCTCAACTTCGAGTTGATTTCTCTGAAACAGGATAGACTCACAGACGGTAACGAGTCAAGAAATAAAGCAGGAAAAACAGAAAAAAAAGCAGCAAAAACTTAACGGCATTTCTCACCCGATGATATGTTACTGATCACGTAACAGAAAAAAAGCTTAAATGGTCGAAACTAGAACTGTGCAAAGTTGTGACAATGAAAATATGTCAAATCTAAAACAGATTTGGGAACTTTCTTTCTGAGTCGGAGCAGCAACCCACTCTCACTGACTCATTGTTTTTTGGGGGCGTAAAGACACTTATATAAAAACAGCTTATAGAGAATCTATGTACAGACATATCTCACAGGTGACAGGTCAGGTGATTATAAAAGACGAGGTCGCTCTTTAAAAAGAGCTTCCTGTCGGCGTGGGAAGTAAAATGTTTAAAATCGACGCGCTGACCGCCGCTCCTCCAGAATATGACGACATGTTTAGGCACAATGATGAGTGATAATACAAAACTGTACAATACTGTGCAAGTGCAAGAGTTGGAAGCAGAACTGCAGCTCATTAATGAAACCCTCAGCGCCTCTGACCTCTGACCCCTCCGGTTCCACGGCTACATGCATGCCTGACTACAGGAAGTTTGTGCATTCGTTTTGAATCTTTACAATAATTTCAGACAAAATAAAAATTGCACTCTGGTGAACTTTCACTTATTAGATTCATATTTTTGAAGGAGCTGGTTGCACCAACTGAACACAGAGCGGCGTGAAGACTACAAGACTACAGACTGAACCTAACTGAAACCGAGGTTGCAGTTAGGAACCTGGACTAATAAAGACCAGTTGGTGCAACTCATCCCTGGGAATTTCTACGGGGACACCAGACAGTTTCCAGTGCACACCAGAAACCTGATGATGTTCCTAAATGGGGACGCAGATTTTGGACTGAAAACATTCAGATTTGTACAGGACCACCGAGGGTTGGGCAATACGGGTCAAATCATCAAGTCATTTCTGATTTACTGGATAGAGACGAACAATAAGTTCGATAAACGATCATGGTGAAGTACTGCCCAGCCCCAGGATGACCACGGACCATCAATCTTAGGGGGATTCTTTGAAGTGCAAATAGAGAGAATGGAGAGCTGTTGACACAAAGACCGAGATCGGTCCTGGTTGATGGGTGACAGACGTCAGAAAACCTTTTTTATCACAAGTATGATAGAAAAACCAGAGGCAGTACCGACTGAATAAAGCAGGAGCAGTCCTACGATGATCAGACCTTCATGAAGGACAATGCGGCTGATTTCAAGTAGGAAAGGTTGAAGTCGGCCAGAGAGAAAAACAATGTGGGAAATGAAAAAGTGAAAGAATAATAAAGGTTTAGGAGGGAAGAGTGCGGCCGCTTCCTGCAGATTCAATATGTACAATCAAACCCTGCAGGCTGAAGGAAAGTGAGCAGGTATCAGCTGCTCCGACTGTCAGTATTCACATATAGATACACTATTAACAAACAGACCACAACTTCACCGTTCTGCTGACTGGGAGCCGGTTTGTAAAACCAGTCTCTCCTCCGGCTCTGAACCCGTCGGCCAAAGTCTGACGGCAAACTTTACGTCTGTGTAGTTTCTTCCGGTAAAACCCGAAGGCTTCAGTCAGGGTGACCCGGCCGCGACAGACGACTAACACTTTTCGTTAAAACACAAAAATCTTAGGCTTCAATGACTGAAACTTTGTTCAGTGGCTGAATTTCTCCTTTGTCAGGTTTTAGCTGGTCAACAACCAGTTTTAACCTGACAAAAAGCTACATCCCCTTCATGTGGTTTTTGGGTTTGAACAAAGATTGTTTCAGTAGACATTCAGGTTGTTTAATAATTTGTGTTGTTGACTAAAGATGCAAATTTAATCTCCAGCTGACGTTTAAACGTCTTAAAATCCGATACGATGCACAAGTAGTCAGTCGCTCCAGGAAGCTGCGGTTGCATCGATTAAATTCAACTAATCTACGTTCCTGCAGATCCGACCAACCGCCCAGAGTCAAACGCTGCAAAACTAAAACTGAACAGCTCACTCACTGACGCAGTGTCACGGTAAGAGTCCAGATGTTACTCTGCAGATCCTCCTGAACACTTCGGCTTCAAGAACGGGTCTAAATGAATCCTGATCGATTCCTGCTTCTTCCTAAACGACAGATCAATATGTTTTCTTGATTTCCAACAACAAGCAGAGTTGAAGTTTCTGTTTGGATCAGTGAAGGTGGAACCAGATGTTCCTTCCTTTACAGAGACGGTTCTGGTCTGCGTCCTGATTACAACTCAAGACTAAGGCTGCTCAATTAATCGA
>NW_023339763.1:125908-126141 GCF_004916995.1 Morone saxatilis | reverse complement strand
ATTTTATTAATTCTGACTTTTTATCTGAATACAAACAATATCCATTAATTATTATTATGATCATTATATTTTCTCTCGCGCTGTTGGACAGTTGGATTTTCTTTAATTTAACTTTTTTAACTTTAAGGAACCAATGTGGAGGATTTGGCGCCATCTAGTGGTGTTTTTGCAGATTGCGACTTCCTCACTTCACCCTTCTGTCCCAAGCCTGAAGGAGAACCTATGGTGGCCGT
>NW_023339763.1:125399-125719 GCF_004916995.1 Morone saxatilis | reverse complement strand
TATATTACATTTCTGACAATATATTATATTTATTTACACTTTTACAGTTTCCTTTTTTAAAGTAAGATCAACTTATAGAGGCCAATGATTGACTAAAGTAATAAAGTAAAGCTCATTAAAGCCTCTTTAATTACTGAAGCCTGCACGGATCAAACTTTATTAAAGTCAGTTTTATTAAATGCAACCTGTTATTAAATATTCTTAAACCCTCATTATACTAATTAATGACTATATAATAATAACTTATACTAACATTAACCATCACGGTGCTAATGAAGGAGTTCCATAAAAAATAGAGTCACTTAATAATATTGAGATAG
>NW_023339763.1:123278-125351 GCF_004916995.1 Morone saxatilis | reverse complement strand
ATCTATCTATCTATCTATCTGCTACCGTTAATATAAATGACAGTTTGTGTATTTCATGTAAAATAACGGCAGTCTGCAGTAAAGTGTGTCCGGTGTGTGGAGCTCCGGTCCCCGCTGCAGTCAGCCTGCTCTGCCCGCAGTTGTTTACCAGCAGCGGGGAGAGCTCGGAGGGTTTTACCCGCCTACCAGTCACATCCAGACGGCTCCGGATCCCTCCGACATGCCGCCGTCCGTCGGCCCGCGGCTCCCTGCGGCCGCTCCGCTGTGTGCAGCCTCGGAGCTTTTACACAAACATTGAAGAAAAGTTGGTAAAAAAGTCTCTGAAAACTAGTTTAACTCCGTCTGAAGGAAGACAGGACCTTCCCTTTCCTCCTTCCTCCCCCTTCCTCCCCCTTCCGCTCTGCCCACTTTAACCTCTTGCTACCGGTCATATTCACGCTCCTTCTGTCTGAACTGTACTTATTATAACATTTAAATATATATATATCATTCATTTAGTGTTCAGTTAAAGACACATTTTATTCTCAGACATTGTTCAGTTAAAAGAGATTTTAAAATAAAACTATTTATTAATTGTATGGAAGCTGATTGATGCCACAACATAAAAAGATAAACGGATCAATATCTCGTTATAGAGTGAAAATATACTTCCTTATAACAATATACTTTTAACGTTATAATGTGTTTGTTTTTCTTTTCCTAGATTGGCAGCAATAGGCTTCCGTAGAATTGAATGCATTGATTTTGGGGCTTTTCCAAGCAAACACTGATACATGTGATTGATTAACCAGCAGACGTCTCCGGCCACCCTGTGAATGTGTGAATGTGAAAACTAACATTATTTATAAAATCATTAATCAGTTTCATACTTTGTGTTGAAGTTAAATTGAATAAATATTAATTTATATTTTCTGTTAATTTCATCCCAACATCGCAGTTTACTGTCAGTAAGAAAAGTTAATATCAGTTTATTTATTATTAAACTCTGTTAAAGTAAATGTTTTATAAGTATAGCAGTAACCATAGTAACAGTGTGTGATTGTGAATATTGTGTTTTATGTATTTATGGATGTACAGAACAAACTGAATGCAGGTGATGTTTACATTTTTATTTCCATGAATATAAAGTAAAATACCATCAATAACCTGCGATCACTTCAATAATAACAGGATGTTATAATTATTAATAATTATTAATGATGATGCATAAAGTCAGTCAGTGGTAGAAGTATCGATAACCGGCTCCATTAAAGGTCGTTCACACATTATAATCACAGCTTCATTTATAAAGTAACAGATTTATATTCACATAGACACAAACAGCAGTTTGTATTAGAGCTAAATATTCTTAAATGACCTCTGTTGGTGTTTATTGATTTTATTACTGATGCATTTATGTGTAATCAGTATTAACTAGTGTAACTGTGTCATATAATCAATAACAACAAGCAGCAGATAAACAGAGAAAGGTTCAATATTTCTATAAAGGTTAAACTCACATCCCAGCACAATGTGTAAACAAACAAACAAACAAACAGTTTCTCAGTGTCTATGTCAGTTCTGGTTCTGGTCTCTCGGGGAGGCAGTGAAGGGGTTAAAGGCGGTCGAGCCTCCCGGTGTCCGGTTTCACCATTTTTTGGAGATGACGACTGGAAGCAGATGGAAGATTTTAGGGGATTCTGGGAACAGCAGACAGTTCGAGTCACAACAACAAAGAAAACACAAACTGACTCCAATAATCTTCCAATAATCAATAATCCTGCTTCATGTGCTCTGTGGTTCTGTGTTATTTACAACGTACATGAAGTTTGACTCATTTCCTTTAATATCTCCCGTCAGCAGAGCTCCAACAGTCGATTTATTCATTAATGAATCAATCAGAAAAATTAATCTGCGACAGTTCTCATTATTGTTTGAGATTAATAGAGATTAAATGAATTACTTTTATTTTGACTAAATAATATAATATTAAATACAGATTGCTTCATATCATCCAACATAAATTACCTTTTTAATTATTAACAATTTAATATTTATGTATGTTGTGTCTTTTTCTAGCAAAACAACAAAATA
>NW_023339763.1:123039-123161 GCF_004916995.1 Morone saxatilis | reverse complement strand
TAATAATAATAATAATAATGTCCCTACAATAATAAACACCAATAATAATAAAAGTGATGTTTTATTATTAAATATTAAAACTATTAAACTGTATTTATGAGCAAAAGTGTTTTATAGTAAAA
>NW_023339763.1:114458-122939 GCF_004916995.1 Morone saxatilis | reverse complement strand
GGCCGACGCCCAGGATGATGCAACAGGACGCTGACTGCAGTTCACTGAACGGCCACTGGTGGCGCTGTTAGCTACAGTTTAATGAACGTTATATAGAGAAGCTTTAACTGATGCTGGTTGTTAAATTTTAATAATTAAAAAACAAAGAAAAACAAAAGGGGAATTTCACCAAACTTTATAGCAAATAAAAGCAGTTTTGATAGATAACGTCACTCAGACTCTGTAAGTTAGAACATTAATAGTGGATATAGGATATAGCCAATATCGCCGTCCATTTGTTTAAAAGGTAATTACAGGTGGTGAGTTGCCTTTTTAAAAACATTTGTACAATTTATAATATCAGATGAATTTTTAATGTTACCTAAATGCATAAAAACAAGTATTTTAACGTTGGTGGCGTCTTTAACACTTCAGGTACAGTCAGTGATTGTTTACTCCTAAACAGACAAGCAAGGGAATAATACCCGTAATACAGCCACGTATGTTTGTGATGACGCACACGAAATATCGCTGCCTTGTTGTGAAGTTTTCTTCTTTTAACTCGATGTTTGTGTCGCCCCTTAAACATCACGCCATTCTTCTAAAGTCCTCAATGCTTTAAAGGGAGTTTTATTCTGAATGCAGTAACTTTGGTTGATGAGGATGTTCAGATGATTTGAATCAGTAGCAAAGGAATGATATTATTTCCACATTCTCTCACACTGATGTGTGGATGATCATCGAATGCAATGTACTGTAAAGGGAATGTGTTATCTTTTTATTCACATATACGTATTTAAAGTCACACTGAAATGTCGTTGCAGTAACTTCATGTGATGTGTTTCCTCTTGAAACAGGATCCAACAGTGTCCTGAACTGAGCGGACACAGGGAACAGATTGTGTTTTATTTCATTGTGACTTTAAGGGGTTTTAGAGATGTATTTTAAAATGTAAATAAAATTAATTACAAATGTATTTGTAAATGTAAACATTAATTCTAAAATATATTTTCATGGTCTGACTACAACGGTTGTATTTTGGCATCATTGCTTCCGTGTTTTACGTTTAGAATCAGAAACACATTCAACAAATGTAAATAATATAAATATCGCTTTTTATACATAAGAATGTAAAAGTATCTGTGTCCTGTTTTCAGCTTTATAATGTGTATTTCCCAGATAACATTTAAATCGTTTAACTTAACAAGTAGAGAGAATGCAGTTTCTAGCTTTAATTTTACACAAAATCTTGTTTTCTTTGTCTATTAAATGTCTAGTTAAAGATATTTCCAGTGTAAAACAAGGATCTATAAATACAGGTGAGCTCTGCTATAATACAAATAATCAGGCTTACATTTACAGCAGAGTGCTGTTATTATTAGATTTTTATTATTATAATCTAAATGTTAAAAGTTATAGAACTGTAATAAAAGTCATCGGTGAAATTACAGTAATTATTGCTGTTTTCACTGATAAACAACATTTATTCAACTTCCATAATTATACAAGATATCTGTCAGTTACTAACTAATCCATTAAAATTATACACACTTTTTTTTTTTACTGGTAATGTCACAATTTTACAAAATTTTAAAAATGTATTTAACGTATTAAACTTGAATTTAACAGTTTAATCTATTAAATAAACAGTAAATATAAATTTATGTGAAAAGAGGACATTTTAAATTAACAGTCATTCTATGATTATTTACATTTACAGATTGTTCACGTTATTTTACACCAGACATGTAAATTCACAGGATATTTTTGTAATCTTATTAATATTTCGACCAGAATAAACTTCTCAAAAGACAAAAATAGCAGGAAATGAAAATATTTAAGTACCTGAAATTTGTACTTCATTACACTATTTGAGTGAAAGTACTTAGTTACCATCCAAGAGACACGTGGCTCCAAAATCAGCCATTAAGAGTTTGTTAATGTGACACGGTAGCCAGCTAGCTATTTATCCATACCTGTGCTACCTGCACGCTGTTTGACCGCCGATTGTGTTGCCGTGTTTGATTACACTCACACACCTTTGAATGTTCAAACACACGAGCGCTGCTTTGTGGTGCGGCTCTCTGACTGTGTGTTCACTGTCAGAGAGGAACAAACTCAGTATTTACCGTCTGAATCAGAGCTGATGATGCTGATGATGGAGGAGGAGGAGGAGGAGGGGCCGGTCACTGTACTCACTTTGCTTTCTAATTAAAGCCTCAGATAACGAGAGGCAGAGCGAGGACGAGGACCAGAAAGTGACACATTTAAAGCTTCAGCAGCTTCTTGAAGAAAAGGTGAGTTATTTATTCCCTTTACAAAAGCTGGTGTCAGTCAGTCAGATCTGTATCATACAGCAGTTATTGATTGAAGGTGATTCAACAAAATAAATAATATATATTTAATCCCAACCTTCATGGACTACGGATGTTTGTAGCTCAAGAACATTTCTCATAGAAATGAGTTCATATTAGTAACTTTTTGTGTTTTAAGTGTGTAATATTATTTGGTTTAGTTTACTGTTTATTAAGCAGGGAGCATGTGCAGAACACTTCAACACAATTAGCAGAATTAGCAGAGTTAGAATGAAGCTAATACAATAAAGCTATACAAAAGTAAACAAATGGCAAACAAGTCAAAGATTCATTTGACAAATATTTATCAGCAGTGAAATATAAATATTAAAGGTCTCAGAGCTCTAAACTTTGTGTAGTTTTTCATTTTTAATACCAGATAGATCCGGCATGTCCTGTTAAAGCAAACAGCTCGGAGCCTCCTCCTCCTCCTCCTCTGCAGTCCTTGTATTGGGTTTCATTCCTGCAGTTCTGACTGAATGAACGCTGATCAATTATTTACAGAGACGCTGAAGGTCAGGGGAGAAACCCCGAGAGACCCTTCAGCCCCGATACAGGCACTTCTGAGCCACGACCGAAGAACCCGACGAGACGAGAGCAAGAGGGACAATCTGGTCGAGGGGGACAGCTGAAGGTAGGACTGATCCTGAAGGACACTGAAGTGTGGAATACTGGCATCTGATCAGCTGACGGCAGCAGTTAAATCCAGTATTTACAGTTCAAATGCTTCAAACTGGTCTAACTGGACAGATTTCCAAAGTGAGGTTGCAAAACCAGCTGTGACGTCTGTCCAGAAACACATTTTATTGCAATCCATCTGATAGTTGTTGAGATATTTACATCCAGACCAGTGACAGAGTATATAATGGACAGAGCTTCCAGGTCAGTGAAGTGAAGCCAATATGGAAGTGTCTTAAACCTGCATTCTCTCTAACAGCCAGCAGGGGGCAGCTGCACTCTGATAGTACTGAGTCTTATGGAGAAGTTAGTTAATGAGCTCAGTAAACAGTTTCCTGATGAGTTTCTGGTCTCAGTCTCTAGTCTTCTTTCCATACAGCATGATGTTCATATTAGTAACTGATGGTCCCATTTAGAGTCAACAGACATAAAGCAGGGGATGCTTTAGGCGGGGCTACTTGTGATTGACAGTCATTCTCAGTGAGTCCGTCCAGCTCAACGCACCAAACTCAGATCAAACTGTCAAACAGTGCTGATCAGATATGGATCCAGATTCTGTTGTTGACTATTTCTCTCCTCAAATCTGTTCACAAAGCAGCTCAACTCTCAGTATGTGACCTCCGCTGGCTGCAGAAAACCAACATAAAGCCGAACTGGAGGCTTCAAATAGGGACTCCACAAACCGATGGGTCCGGATCATAGTGGCTGACAGTGAGACTGACATTGCACTGAGCCACAAAAGTTGAGAGAAAATTCGAAAAGAATCCATTGCTTTTTACTGGATGAGACCATTAATGGGTTGAATCATTAAAATATAAACTGTCTTTATGTGTCCATTTTTTAATTAGTCCAGTATGATTTTGCTGGGTGACACAGTTCTGCACGCTAACGGCATCAGTTGTTCCAAAACACAGGCTTGAATTTAAACCCTGAACCAAACGCTTCAACAGCTGGAACGGACCGCAGACCTGCTGCACTGAATGAATGGAGAGAGGTTTCCGGAAAGCTTCGTTAATGATTGAGGGGCTAATTGAGCGAAACATAGTCTTCATCAGCAAAACACCGGTGGTACATTCAGAACGAGCCTTTCCAAACTAATGACTGTGTTTTCTTTCCCCCCTTTGTCCCAGAAACTACCTTCTGCACGCCAGAGACATGGGTCAGTCGACGAATACAGACAGAGATTAGACAGATAGACAGACAGAAAGATACACAGACAGACAGAAAGATACACAAACGGACAGACAGACGGACAGATCAGAGGAAGGACAAATGAAGGAAACCTCGGTGAGTGAGAAGACTTGAATCCAGTGAAGGAGCTGAGATGACGCCAGAGGAACCTGAACCGATCCAGAAATAGCCTTCATCATGGGATTGAGCCAAGTCTCCAACATCACTCCAGACAGTGGCTTAGCAGTGGCGGCAGCGGCAGCGAGCAACCATCCCAACACCTCTGGCACCTTGCCCACCTCGTCCCTCCCTCCGTCATCCTGCAGCATTGACGAATCCTACAAGTACGTCTTCCTGCCTGTCTGCTACTCGCTGACCTTCCTCTTCAGCCTCACCCTCAACTCGGTGGTGCTGCTGCGCTCCTGCCGCCACCACGGCAGTTGTTGCGGCGGTGGCGGCAGCAGCAGTGGCAGTGGGCGACGCTGGAACACCTCATTGATCTACATGGTGAACCTGGCTACCACCGACCTGATGTACGGTCTGTCGCTGCCCTTCCTGGTGGCAAGCTACGTGCTGAGGGACCGCTGGGTGTTCGGGGACTTCATGTGCCGCCTCGTCCGCTTCCTCTTCTACTTCAACCTGTACTGCTCCATCTTCTTCCTCACCTGCATCTCCGTGCACAGGTAGGACGCTCCAGAAACCACTCCCTCCAGGAAATTGTTATGTTGTGACGACAACAATTAGCGCAAATTCAACTGAACTTTCAGTAACCTTGCAGTGGTGTCCAATCATCGCAACCTTTCCACATATTTGACCAATCCTAGCACTTCCCCGTACAAAAGGTTGAGACTTATTTCACCAAACTACATGAGATTTTATTCTTGCTGAAAAAAGTTGCCATCGATTTTTTAATCCCTGTGAGTTTTTGGGGGATTGCTGTGACCTAAAATGCCTGACTTCACAGCATCTTTTATAAAAAATTCCGATGTATTTTCTGATATTTTTCTGCATCATTTTTTTGCAATGAATAAATCTGAATGAATAAAATCTGTTGTGGTCTGGTGACGTATCACTCAACATTTTGCACAGCGGGCTGCTGTGATTGGTGAAACTTGCGGTTGTTGCACAAAAAGGTTGCATAGAATTCACAGGGATCAGTTGAATTAAAGAAAAAAAGGCCACAACAATTCCCCAAAGAAAGCTAGTGAAATCCTGGAGCGAATGAGAAACATCACATTCACTTTTGAGACGTCTGAATTGGTTCAATTTCTGTCACAAAAATAAGATGTTGATTTGTTTTGTCTTTATCCATTTTAGGAGGTTTCTTTTGTTGTCTCTTCACTTACTGGCTGTTGCTACACATCCGTTCTAGCTCGTATGCAGTTAACCGAATTTACAGAAAATGTGCAAAGTAAATGCAAAGATAGGAATTGATTCCTAATCAGTATTTTGTTTGGTCTACGCAATGATTAAATTATCTGAACACAGAGTAGAAAGAATGATTTCATTTCTTCAAGCTCGGAGGCATACGATTTCAATGGATCAGACATTTAGAAACCGGTTCTCAACCGGCACCGGATGGCCATGAACCATGGATCTAGATCCAGTGTTTGGTTTGTCCGTTCTGGGCTAGATATAAACGTCTCATTCTAAGGTAACAAAAACACAACAATTCTTATTTTCAGGTTATTCAACATTAACGAAAACATACCGATGGATATTATATCACAATAACGTTACACACTGGAGCTTTAATAAATCTACTGTTATGTGAATATCAGGAGTTATTAAGATAAACATTTAAAAGAGCTCCAGTCAAAGCTCAAACAATGGAAAACATGATGGAAAACATGATGGAAATATGACATTTCTATATTAGTGTGAGGAAGGTTGCAGCCTCCTCATTTTATATATATAAAATATATTGACTAAGTTTCCATTGCAGTTTGTTAGATTTAGTTTTTTATCAACACACCAACATTTCCACCTCAACCAGCATAAAAACCTTTGGATTATTTTTTACATGCAAATTGAAAATGTGCAGAAAAAACAGGTGGATGGGAAACAACTTCAACTTCAACTGACACATTTAGTCAGCTTTAGCAAGCTAGCTAATGAATATAAAGTAAAAATGTGCATTAACTCCATGAGTTGGTTGAAAACTGCCTCCAGTGGACTTTTGTTCATATATTTTCCTGGTATTGTTAATTTTTGACGGCTCCCCAGTGTGCTGTTTGAACTTTGACTTGCTTACAGGGACATAGCATTGCTTCAGAGGCTAATGTAGCATGCTAGCTGCCCGCCCTTTGAGCCAACCAGGTTAGCTGAAGGGTTTGACTGTGCTTTCCTTTACACAAACAAACCCAAAGTAGAAACTAGCTGTAACTGTAACTATTCCTTTGTCATTTACATTATAAAGGACGGTATTAAAAATACTGAAGAAAATTCAATTTCTGAATGTGTAAAGACTTGTTTTTGTAGTTTGGACATTCATCCTTGAGTGTGAGTGAACAAGTATACTGGGCTTAAAATAAAAACCCTCAACTGAGCACCTGATACTTTTTATGTCCTCAAGTGTTCAGACTTTTACTTTGGATTCAAACTCACCTCTGGTTGTCTGTCCACTGAGGCCGTTTTATCCATCAATCAGTCCCTCCTGGAAGTTGTAATGTACCGCAACTTTTCTGCAAATAATTGTAGTTTTCTGGAATCAGTCCCCTGCATAACATTGAGCCATATGTCACCAAACTCCTTGTGATTTTATTCTCACAGGAACAGTTTCTAATGAAATATACAACTAAGTATTACAGTTTGCCTTTGACAATTTAATTTAATTTTATCTGTATAGGGCCCAAATGATGGGTTAAAACTCACCTCCAGTTGTCCATCCACAGGTACCTCGGGATCTGCCATCCGATGAGGACCATCACTCTGGAGAGCAAGCGAGTGGTGAAGGGGACCTGTGCATTGGTGTGGGTGGTGGTCTTCATCCTCACCTGTCCCATCTTCAGGTTCGCTCAGACGGGATACATGACGCGGCGAGGTGGCGGGGTTGTCGAGCCTGGAGGGGCAAGGGAAGGCGGGAACAGTACCAGTACTCAGTTGGAGGACCAGGAGGGATACATGAACTGCTGGGACGACGCCATCGATAAGGAGTTTGCCGACTACGTCCCATACGGCATTGTCCTCCACCTCCTGGGCTTCTTTGTGCCCTTTGTCATCATCGCCTGGTGCTACTCGCAGGTGGTCAGGACGATATTTCAGACCCTGCGCTCCCCTCCCAGTTCGGTAGAGGGCGGGGAGGACGGTCCAGTGGGAGACGGGGTGACCGAAGGAGTCAGAGAGCGGGAGAGAACCTCTGTCTCCATCTCTGGATCGCAGTACTCGCACTACATCCGGCGGCGACGGAAATCCATAAAAACCATCGTAACCATCACACTGCTGTTTGCGCTCTGCTTCCTGCCCTTCCACGTGACCCGGACGCTGTTCCTGCTCCTGCGGCGGGGGCAGCTCGGTGGCTGCAAGGTTATGAAGACTGTCTCTATCTGCTACAAGGTCACCCGGCCGCTGGCCTCCTGCAACGCCTGGCTCAACGCCCTCCTCTACTTCCTGACAGGGGACAAGGGCACTCCCTGCTGCTGGCCGGCAGAACACAGCGTCCGCAGAGACCGGCGCAGCGGCTCCCTCTGGTGGCCGCTAAAGATCCTGAAAAAGGAGGGAGTGGGAGAGGACGACCAGGAGGCGGCCGAGAAGGTCGAAAGGGAGGTGCACATGGAAAACGAGTCCAAGTCTTCAAGGGTCATCTTCTAGAAGGTTTTAGTGCTGGTTTGTTTGTAAAAGACTTTAAACAGCATGTGATGCACCAGGAAAGATCCAGCAGTTAAACAAAAAACTGCTCAGTAGTAAGGTTGTCAAAAGTATGGATCCTTTTTTGATACCACATTTTAAACAGTACAGTTTGATAGTATCAAAACTATGGTAAAAATAGATCTACAATCAGAAATTTCAACCAAGGCTGCACACATGATGAAAAATAATTCAATAGCTTGTTTGCACATAACGTCATGTTGTTGTGTTCTTGTGGCATGAACTGCAGAAGGAAGTAGGCATTGTGTTGTTTTGGTGTTCATAAGGGGGAAAAATGCAAGAAATTGACCGAAAAATGCAAAAAGAAGCCCTGGCTTTTGAGTACTTTTGTCGACGGGGCAGCAGGAAAACGTAGCCTACTTTAGAAAAGTCTACATCGGGTGCCCGGTTAGCTCAGTCAGTAGAGCTGGCAACCCATATACAGAGTTGCTGC
>NW_023339763.1:111449-114336 GCF_004916995.1 Morone saxatilis | reverse complement strand
AAAAGGCCAAAAAAATTACTTTAAAGAAAAGTCTACATCAGTTTAAGTGTACAGTATATTTAGAATATTTTCATCACTTTACCTTGCCAGACAGCCCTTTATGTGGGCAACTGAGCCCATTTTATCTATCAGTCTGTCCAGGGAGTTGCAATGTTGCGATTGCAACCAATAACGCAAATTCAACCAATCCCTGTGAATCCTGCAGAATTTTGTCCAGTCTTTTCCTCTAATTGTTTGTAATTTCACCAATCATATTAGACCCCCCTGTGCAAAACACTGAGCCACACATCATCAAATAGAATTTTTTTTCTTTCTGCAATAAGTTGCCTTAGATTTTGTAATGAATTATAAAAGGGTTTCACTTTCTCATGCATTTTCATGCTCAAAACAATATCCATGAAATTGGGCATTTTAGGCTGCAACAATCCCCAAAAAAAGCCTGGAGGAACTGATCTGTGCTGTCTTCACAACCACCAGACACCTTTGACAATGAAACTCAGTTTTGTTTGTACAGCACCGAGTCATAACAATTGTTTCTCAGGACACTTTTCAGATAATTAGATATAACTGGGTATCATCTGCATAACAATGAACATTAATGGAGTGATTCTTAATTATGTTGCCTGGAGGAAGCATATATGAGGAGCATCGAACTGGTCCAAGTACAAAACCTTATGAAATTCCATGACTAAGTAATTTTACCCTGTAGAACACACAAGTTTGTGATCTACCGCTGCCTCAATCCACAGCAAATAACGTCAGTTCAGATCCAAATCAACACCCTAAAACACAAAGACACAGTAACACGATCAAGGCAGGAGTCTGGTGGCTTTGAAGAGATATAACAACTTCAGTTCCCCATTACATCGGGCAAGTATCGTTTAAACTAGCACAGCACAACTTTCTTCCATCTCATCCATTCTGCTTTTTGCCATCTGAGTAATCACACGTCATCCGAATCACAATTGCCAACAAGCTATTTTGTGTGCCTAAGAGTTTTTTAGGGGTTTTCTGCCATAATATTTAAAGAGGTATCGCGTATTGTTGTTTTATACTAGTGTAGAAGTTTAAAACTCTACTATCATGACAACCTTACTTAGTAGGGCTGGGTATTATTTTAAATTTAGACAAGCAGAGTTGCAGCGATGCCATCCGGTTCGCACTCTGGAACTTTTCCCTGCAACATCATAAAACTGTTTCATCTCATTGGAAATCTTTGGTCTAAACTGGGCTTTATGAAAGGTTGTTTATTGTCATCTTAAAGGCGGAAATGTGTGCACCTTCTCTTGTTGGTAACTAGAAAGTTGACCTTTGACCCTGTGATTTAAAATCTGATGGTTCTGTGGAGCATTAACTGTCTTCCTGACTGTCAGTCCTGGAACGTGTAATTAATAAATGTGATTCTTCAAAAGAGGCGGTACTCCCCTTAAAAAGTCATGTAAAACCCGGACTGGCAGCCGTCTTACTGACCTGTCTGAATGTATTTCCTTCAAAGAGCAACAGTTCCTGCTTCATGTGTTGTTGTTGTTGTTTTTGTTTTTGAGCTCAGGTCAGTTTGTGATGTTAGACCTCTTTTTTTTTTTTGACTTCACTTTTTGACTATTTTGACGTTTTGTGTCTCAATGTCTGGATTAAAGTCTGTCGTTGACATCAGCTCTCTGTCTTTGGCCTCGTTCATGGTTAACGTGTGATCCGTTCGGTCACAGAAATCATTTATCAGCTAATAAGCAGATATTATGGTTTTGTATTTTTAATTAGTTTTTAATTTTTGTTCGCAGTTCAGTTTAGTTTCAGTTTCCAGAGTGGGTCTGCTTCTTTCAGTTCAGATTTTATTCTTAAAACTGTGTACTTTATATATACTGTATATTAATGTACTGTATATATATGATTTATACTTATTATCCCACAATATACTGATGTAAAAATATAAATAATAATAAATTATAATAAGTTGTTCAGTACTACGGTGGACTGTAGTTCTGCATGTAGTTTGTCCAGGCGGTGTTATCGTAGTCCAGCATAGGGTTAGCTGTGGTACAATCAATGTCAAACTGTGTCTCTGTTTGTTTACTTACAAATGTATTAAAACATGTAAAACTAGAATGTAATGAGCATTACGTAGGCTGCATCACTGTAGGTTGTGATTTTTATGAAGTGTTATGATAATAGGCTAAATGTTAGCTAGCTAGCATACATTCTGTGTATTTATAGAAAACAGACCATCTGAGCATAATGTGAACAAATAAATGAAAAGTTAATCCAATGTGTTATTGAAGTTTTAAGTATTTTAGAACAGCAGGAAATGAGTTTTCAACATTTAATAATTATTTTAATAATTTAATGACCACATGGTGTTTCCTGAAGAGTCACCTATACCACAGTATCTGTACAACAATGACAGGAAGCCAATGTTTAGGTATTTTCAGGTAATAATCATCATCAAATGTCCTCTGTTGTTGTTGTTTTGATGTGAGAGACCCCCTAGTGGGTAGTAGTGAAATGACATATTGTAGGTTCAAGTAAGGGATAAAACCCCACAAGGTGTTCATGCTCAGGAATTAATGGACAACCAAGTAAAGACAATATTTTATTATGTTGATGAATAATTGTACATTCAGCATTAATGTTAATTCATATTCATAACATAACAGATGAAGACTTTAATTCATTCATTCAATGATTTCAGTCATTTTGTGAAATAATTTTACACATGAAAAGGTCGACAGTAGAAACAAAAAGCAGATTTTCAAACTAAATAACAACAAAGAATAAAATAAAAAGACTAAGTAAAAGAGAAATAACCATATGTGTGGAGCAGGTTCAGTTTAACAGGTTCAATTCAGAGACTTTTCTCTTTAAGAAATAAACATGATGAATATAATCATCC
>NW_023339763.1:111048-111349 GCF_004916995.1 Morone saxatilis | reverse complement strand
CCCCCGACGGACGGCGCTCCCCCTCCCCCCCCTCCCCCAGGGACACGCCTCCGGCCAGAGAGCCGGTCAGAGACGTGCACCGCAGACTGGGCGTGGTCAGTCAGGACAGAGGACTCTTCTCCAACTCATCCAAAGACAGAAAGACAAGTAGGAGGCAGATTAATCAATAATCAGTTAGCTTCTGATTGATTGTTTATTGATTAGTGTTAATTAACGTACTTCCTGTCTGCAGGCGGCCTGTGGAGCAGACTCGGCTCCGCTGACGACGACGGCGGCGCCGCCGGGCGTCACGAGCGCAGCT
>NW_023339763.1:108759-110923 GCF_004916995.1 Morone saxatilis | reverse complement strand
GGAAGAAGAGGAGGTGGAGGAGGAAGACGACTCGACGCTGCAGAAGATGTGGGGCGCCATGATCAAACAGAAACAGGAGCGTGTGACCCACAAGATGAAGAAGAGCCGGCTGGACAACCTGCCGTCGCTGCAGATCGAGATCAGCCGCGACAGCAGCGACGACTCCGACGCCTGAAACCGACGACGGAGGAAGAGAGCGCCAGAGTTTGTTTCTCTCGAACTCGAACTTCAAGTACAACAATATACAGACATGAAGCTGTCAGACTGCAGATCTGAGGCCAGTGTGCTGCGTTTTCTTTTATTGTTTCAGTGTGTATCTGCAGTCTGTGGATGGGTTAGTGACGGGGTCCACCAGGCACAGACCCAGGGGCCCTCAGGGATAAAGGGCCCCTGTTTGTAGAGACCGTTAACATTTCCTATTGTCCTGATCAGAGTCTCTTCATATCGAGAATCTGCAAACAAACACAAACAGTAATGTCGTTAAAAGGCCCAAATCTGGTGTAGCAGCATGAATTTCTTCTAAAGTCTCTTTTCATCTGAATACTGAAGTTCAGCTGCAGCATTTAAACCAACAGCAAAGTGTCACTAACAGACACAACGCGACCCCGGAGACTCAACCAGAACCATTCGTAGTTTTTCCTCCCAGAATACAGAATATTCTAATAATCCCATGAAGTGCTCCAACACCTGAGAGCTCTGGTTCAAAATAGCCGCCTCCTTCAGGGAGGGGTCCTGCTCCACTGTGGGGGGGTCGTCATCCATCCTCGCTCCTGTTGGTATTTAACAGCCACACTCTCCCGGATGTTCGGGATGAAACAGAGCATCATGGGAAACCCCATCAGATCTCCTCTCCTGGTTCTGTACATCGTCAGTAAATCATTCCTACGTCGCACGCCGTCGGCCTCGTGAACCACCAGCTCCGACTTTTCCCCCAAACTGAGACGTCCTCTGAGAATTGAACCCTCAACCTGGTGGTCGACGCTCGGGACCAACGAATCTGCATCAAATCCAACCTGATACAAAACTTCATTTACAAAACGTGTGTTTTTACGTTGCATTGACCCGGTTCAGTGTGAGCAGAGCGGTGCTGTTCGTCCTCCCTGTGGACAGCGAGGGGAAGACGGACAAAGACGAGAGGATCAACAACAGACGGACAGACGGAAACAATCCGACTCGAGCTGCAGACGCCTCGTTGTTTGTCTTCGTGTTCGTCTTAACGCAGAAAGAACTGATGAGACTCTTGGAAGAAAGAGGGTTTATTGTCTGATGGTAAATCTCCTCAATGCGACATTTTGGTACATTTTTTAATCACTTTGTCTGTTATTGAACAACATGGGAGCTCCTGTAGCGGTGTGTCTGTATTTTACTTCTGCTGTCTCTGGTCACATCATCTGTGTTATTTTGTCTCTGTCATGTTTTTTATTGAAACGTTGGGGGCCACAGGCGACGTCACTACTGCTCATGAATTTAAATGATTATTAAAATGTTGGCTGGTGCTTTATTTTCCATGTCTGTAATTTCCGAATGATTTCCTGAGTTTAACCACAAAGAATGATGTAATTATAGAGACAATAGAGACGCCTTTAATTCAGCTGAACATTTGTCCACAGGAAACATTTGTGACAAATAAAGTTGCCAATCATAATAATTACAATTATTTTCATCATCAGTTTGACTCATTTATGGAGTAAACACAAACCATTTATCGGCTGCAGCTTCTGGATTTTGCTGCTTTTTTCTGTCAGAGTGGATAAATCCAATCAACTTATTTTATTTGTTGTTAGTCAAACTCATCATCTTAAAGTTTAAGATCTGTGATCCAAATGAAGTTAAGAGCCAAACAGATGAACAGACAGCAGACGGTAACTAATAACTGTTTATTATGAATAAATAAACTCTGTTCTTCTGTATATCAGCTGTCAGTTAAAGGTTATTATAAACCTATCACTGACACTAGGTGTCGCTCTAGAGAACCAGAATCTCACTAAAACAATTTCAGCTACAGCCAACCAGACTCCATCAACAAAACCCAGAAGAAATATGAGTGAAAGTGAATTTGCTCTGGTTGTTTTCTTTGTGACGTGATCTCAGAGCAGTGTGATGGATCATATTTCCCTTTAAAATGAGACACAGCAGTCAGCTGACAAAGCTCCGCCCCTTAAAG
>NW_023339763.1:101274-108659 GCF_004916995.1 Morone saxatilis | reverse complement strand
AATACTTTTTTGGTTGTTGGATTTAAAGTCTTATTGTAAATCTGTTATAATAATAACACACAGCTTTGTACATGTTGTGCTCACTGGTTCTATATGAGCCCAGTGGGTTGTGCTTTACAGGTGTTAACAGGTTGTTTACATGTTGTTATTATTGTTATTAATTAATAAACACTGAAGCTCTAACGGCTGGAGGAGACGCCATGTTGAGTTGGGTAATCTCTGCCGTTGTGTAATAATGAGCTCACAGTGCTTCCATCCGATTGGCTCATTCGTGTGGCTGTTATTTCAACGGACCAATGAAAATCAAAGACACGCCCCCGACGGCCCGGAGCGAGCCAATGGGACCGCAGTGACGTCACGCGAGACGTTCCATGTGCCCGTGTGACGTATGCGGCCTTCAGTTACAGTCGCCATCTTGTTGTCGTCGAGAGCGGGCAGAGAAGGACGACGGGCGGCGGGAAAACGGCACAAAGCGGCGGTAAAACCCCTCAGCCAGGGTCTAACGGTAGATACACGAGTACATGGACTGCCTGCTAATCAGAAACCATGGTATCGATAAGGCTGGTGTAGGTTTTCCCGGGTCGTTCGGCTCAAAGATGGACGACAAAGCGGCGCGGGAAGACGCGTGCGGAGAGTACCAGTCCTCTCTGGAAGACCTGACGTTCAACAGCAAGCCGCACATCAACATGCTCACCATCCTGGCAGAGGAAAACCTGCACTTCGCCAAGGATATCGTCGCAATTATTGAAGCGCAAATCAGCAAGGTTTTTATAAAATAGAATCCTTTCACTTCCAGATGTTTCTGTGTGTCTGTTAAAGGCCTGAGCTCAACATGGCGGCGGTGTCTCCGTGGTTCCCAACCTGTTTATCAAACGGACGACCACAGATTATCTCTTTATCTCTCTTTATCTCTTATTTATCTCTTATTCAACACTACTCGACTCACTCAGTCAACTCAGCACCTGCAGGACGTTTGTGTGAAACACTTTGGTGCATTTTGAGCAGATTATTTACTGTTTAGGGAACTTTTACTTCTATTTTCTGTCTGTTTTGTGTATTTTGGTCATTCATTAAATCATTAACGAGCATACAGACGTAACAGGCTTATCTTCTGTCAAACAGTGTTTCCTGACACATGGCCGCTGTTCTAATAAACCACTTACTCAAAGGTCCAGTGTGTAACATTGAGGAGGATCTGCTGTCAGAACTGTGATATATTTTATATTTAATATATAATATATCCATCGGTGTGTTTTCATTAGTGTTTAATCACCTGGAAATAAGTCGTGTGTTTACCTGAGAATGAGATGATGAGTCCTCATGTTTCTACAGTAGCCTCGAAGGGACAAACTGGATCTAAACTGGAGCTGCTGTTGTTTTGTGAGGAGGGTGAAGCGAGGGAGTCTCAACCTGTAACTACACAGCGAGATGCCACTGAATGCGACACACTGGACCTTTACAACACATTAAGTGTAAAGATATATTACACGTTTAATTAACTCGTTTATGAGGTTGGTAACGAACAGAACAGGTGATAATTATACAGCTGTTATTAAACTGTCAGTAAGTGTCCGGCCCTTCAGCGACCCGTAGTGGGGCCCCGACCCCCGGGTTGGGAACCACTGTGTTACACGTCACTGGGCTGCGTCTCCACCAGGTGTTTAACAACGTTAACGAGGGTTTGTGTATTAAAGACGTCGCTTCTTATTCTCGTTAACGACGAGCCGTGACTCGCTGTCGACATTAATCACCTGCTGCCGCCGTCGGCTCAAAGTCCACCGTAACATTAACACTTCAGTCTGTCACTTCACGGCCCAAACACAGGAGTAAGAAACAAACTTAAATAATGAGGCATATCTGCAGTTTATTGAATATCAGTTTCAGGTAGGTTTCACATCCAGTCGGCTTCAGTACGTTGGTGCACAACAATAAACACTAAACATATAATTAAACACTAAACAGACACATAAAGAGACAATATGACCTTTTATTCAGGAACAGTTTCTGACATTAGGAGACGAATCTGACAGAAAGGATTACACTTACAGTCAGCTGAGTTACAGTCGCTCTGTTTCTTTACAGACGGACAGTGTGTGTTTGTGTGAGTGTGAACAGTGTGTGAGTGTGAGTGTGTGAACAGTGTGTGAGTGTGAGTGTGTGAGCTGTGTGTGTGTGTGTGTGTGTGTGTGAGCAGTGTAAAGAGCTGCTGACTCTCTGAACAGCAGCAGGTTGTCAGATCAGCTGTTTGTGTTACGGTGGCCTTTGACCTCTCAGCCGGCGGCCCTTCGTCTGTACTGCAGAGCTACAGACCACATCCCTCCACCTGCTGTAGGTCAGTTACTCTGTGGTCAGTTACTCTGTGGTCAGTTACTCTGTGGTCAGTTACTCTGTGGTCCGTGTTCGACTCCCGGCGCTTTAATTGGATCAGGAAAGGAAAAGTTTCTCTGCATTCATTCACTAGTGGATTTTGAATCACCTGAAATGTCATTGAATGGTTAAAATGTTATAATAAAAAATGTGAAATGTGCTTTTTGTCATTTTTTATTTCCAGTGTAATTTATTGTTCTGACTCTGGTTCATTTACTGACACTGCTGAGTGACACTCGGCCGGTTCACTGACGGGTAGAAACAGTAAACACTAAACGCCTACAGATCATTGAGTTCCTAAAAGGGTTACGGATGTTTTTAACAACCGCAGGGAGACAAACCTTTGGAGGGTAAAGTGAAAGAATAAAGCTGTGGGTGTTAAAGAGTAAAACGTCTGGGTAAAGTACAAAGAGCGGTTCGGTGAAGAGACCCTCTTTGGAGGTAAACCGGTTCCTGAGGACTCCACTCCTTTTGGATGTTTTCCCTCCCGACTCTGGGAAGAGACTGAACTGACCGACTGGAGAGTTTCTGCACTTTTTCTTGTTTTTGGAGCCGAGTTGTGATCGAACCTCCACCAGGAGACTGTTGGAGTATTTCCCTCACTTTGTTTTTAGTGCTCCAGAACGAAGAATGCTTTTATTTTTATTTTTCCTGGCACAGACTTTCTTTTTGTCTTTCCCTGTGATGTGCTGTTTGTGTGGCAGCGGGGCTGAGGGGCTGAGGGGCTGAGGGGGGGTGATCTGTCTGAATTGTTCTGAAATGTTGGTTTAACCCCTGTTGTTTTCTAAACTTGTTGAGTTCTCTATTGCTCCAGGCCCCATCCTCCGAGAAGCTTCCAGTTTTGTACTTAGTGGATTCCATAGTGAAGAATGTTGGAGGAGAATACCTTGCAGTGTTTGCTAAAAACCTAATCACTTCATTTATATGTGTCTTTGAAAAGGTACAGTTCTCTTTGCTGCTGTTAGCATTGTTTTACATTTAAAGCACTAAAGTCTTTAGCACTTCACCTCCCTCCTGTTTGTTGTGTTGCTTGCTTCTTCTGTGTGATCTCCTGCACTCTGCTCCTGTGTGCTCCATAACGTAGTCCTAATAAAAGCTTTATAGAGACCATTACCTTTAATCTGTCAGAAATAAGTTAGTGCTAACTCTTAAAGTGCTGTTTCTGCTGTGCTGCTGCTGAAGTGTGTTCAGGGTTTTGTTGGTAGCTGTGGACCAAGTCCTGTCCTCTGTTTGTAGGTGGATGAAAACACTAGAAAGAGTCTGTTCAAGTTACGATCCACGTGGGACGACGTGTTTCCTCTGAAGAAGCTGTACGCGCTGGACGTGCGGGTCAACTCGGTGGACCCGGCCTGGCCCATCAAGCCGCTGCCGCCCACCGTCAACGCCAGCATTCACGTCAACCCCAAGTTTTTAAAACAGGTGTGTATGAGCTGCAGACTTTAAGATCCTCACCTACAGTCTGAGCTGCTTCTCTCCAGCTCGCCCCGTCTGTTTGATCCAAACTGCAGTTTTATTAACACAAAACCAGAGCGGTGAGATTAACTAACATGTATAAGTTTCTATAAATGTTTCTGTATCTGGAGGTCTTAATAATCACAGTTTTAGGCCTTCAGTATGATTGATTGATTAGGTTTAACTAACATTAACTCCATTGATCACGCTTTGCTGCAACATGAAACTGACCTGAAACTAATAACAGTTTTCAGTACAGACGTAAAATAGGTAAAACATGTAACTGCAGCTGTTGTAACTATCTGAAGAAGGCTCATTGTAAAGTTTAAGCTGCCAGATATATTCAGTGTTCAGAACAGAAGCAGTAAATTATCACTGAGACAGTTACTCCATTAAAAACTGAATTCAACAAAAATTAAACGTAAAATAATCGAGTTAAATGAAGTTAGTAGCTGACAAACATCCCATAATAAAGTGTTCACATCTGTCTGTAGTGAATTTGAAGTATTGATTAAATCATCTCAAAGCTGTTTTTATCTCGTGTTGAATGTTCCTCTCTGTTGTTTCACCTCGATGTGTCTCCAGTCTGAGGAGGTGTCCTCTCCAACGTCTGCCCCGACCCCACCGGCACCCTCACCCTCACCTGCACCTGCACCTGCACCCGCGCCTGCAGCGGCGCCTGCAGCGGCGCCCACTCCCCCGCCGGCGCCCGCCGTCAGCCAGTGCAGCCTGACGCAGGAGCAGATAATCCGGCAGCAGCTGCTCGCCAAACAGAAGCAGCTTCTGGAGCTCCAGCAGAAAAAGATCGAGCTGGAGCTGGAGCAGACCAAAGCTCAGCTGGTAGGACTCGCTGGGGTCGATGTTATCTGTTCATCTCCCTGCTGTCTTATTGTCTCTGTGTCCGTACGAGCGCTCTGAGGTCTGAGACATTGATCGCATTAATAAGTTAACGTTGCATTTTCAGTCTTTTAACAGTTTTTTGGGGTAAAATTTGTATTGATGAAACTAACAAGTACAACATGAAACCAGTAGCGACTCTGCTTCATAGTAAGTCAGTATGGACATAAGACTGGTCTTACGTTGCATTCATATTGGTTGTAACAGGTCTTACATGTTACCTGGTGACACCTGCAGAAACTAGCATCATCAACACCTTCAAACGTCCTTTAATGTGTTCAGCTGGTCGTGTAGAAGAAGCTCCGTATGAGTGGAAACGTCCGGCTCATAGAAGAGAACAGACGTCCTGTTTGCTGTCAGATAACTGTTGTTCACTCTGTCTGCAGGCCGGTGGCTTTGTGTTGCCAACGTCGACTCCGCTCTCCACTCCGGCAGCGCCGAAGCCCGTCAGCCAAACTGCTCCTGTGGTCCGACCCTGGATACCTCCTCAGACTCAGGCAGACACCAAGCCGTCCACCAGAGACCCCCGTCTGAACCGCACCGGCCCCGCAGGCGCACCCCAACACAAAGAACAGCATGCTGGGAAGAAAGCAGACACAACCACAACAAGTCCCGCTCTGACACCGGAGAAATCCTCCCGGCCAGACAAGGCCAGGACCCCGAGGAAAGAA
Source organism: Morone saxatilis (assembly GCF_004916995.1). Lineage (NCBI taxonomy): Eukaryota > Metazoa > Chordata > Actinopteri > Moronidae > Morone > Morone saxatilis. The sequence continues at coordinate 103,272 of NW_023339763.1, read as the reverse complement.
GTGTTAGAGGAGAAACCCAAGTCCAAGTCTCCATCTCCGCTCGCCAAAAGTGTCCAGAACAAGAACAAACAGGTGGAGCCGGAGAAGTCAGCCGCCGACGGCACAAAGAAAGACCCGAGGCTGAGGAAACGCCCGCAGGACAAGAGCGGAGAGGCCAAAGACGAGGAGCTGAAAGAGAAGAAGAGATGCACCGAGAAGAAGGAGCGAGAGGAGGCTGCGCGGGGAGGAGAGCCTCAGAGGTTCCCCAAGGGGAAGCTGCTCAACGGCTCGTTGACCAAACACGACCGCGACGAGCCCTTGGAGAAGGTCGAGTTCAAGACCGGAGGCAACGCCCGAACACACGCCAGGAAACGCACCCGCTCGCGCTCCAGGTCACGCTCCCCCACCTCCTCCCCGAAGAGGAAGGACAGGCGGTCGCCCAAGAGCAGAGCCAGGAGCTGCTCCCTGTCCCCCTCGCCCTCTCACAAACCCGGCAAACCCAGGAGAGTCCGCGCAGACGAACCGGAGCACGGTAAGCCCGGCAGGGAGGATCGGCTCATGACCAAAAAGAACCAATCGGAGAGCAGGAGGTCAAAGAGGCCGGCGGAGGAGAGGCACCCTGAAAACAGAGACTCTCACTCCCCACGGAGCCACGACGGAGGCAAGGAGACAAAGGACGCTCCTCACCGCTGGAGGAGCGGCTGGGAGGAGAACAAACAGTGAGTCCATCCACTCACATTCTTCTGTTAGTGTTTAAACATCTGAGACGGTACAGGAGGTTCATCCATCACTCACAGATGTTTCATTGTATGACTAAAAGTAACTCTCGTACCTTGTCTGTGTTTCCTCCTCAGTCTGAAGCCGGAGGACGCTCACGTGAAGCCCCCGCCTCAGAGACACAAACAGTACGGCACCCCGACTCGCCCCACCACCCCCCGAACCCCGAAGCATCGCCTCAGCGTGGACGCCAACCTGCAGATACCTGAAGTCCTCAACTCGGCCTCTAAGAAGGACCTGCTCAGGAGGGTACGTCACAAACAGCACTCGCTCATTCACAGGTTGTAGAGAAGATACAGCCTTTATTTCAGCCGGGGGGGGGGCTCTTTAATCACTCAGGTTTTCAGTATCACCATTTTAAAATGAGACTGGAGAGAATATCTGACCACTAAATGTGAATTGGTCAGTGCTGTATAGTCACCACTAGATGGTGCTGAACATCACTGAGCACGTGACTCTGTACAAACAAATGGTTCCTGTGTTCGTCTCTCTTCAGGCCAGTAAGCGTCTGGAGAGCGGGGAGATCTCCGAGGAGGACTTCCTGAACATGGCCCACCAGATCAAACACTTCTTCCAGTATCAGGAGGAGAAGCAGCAGCACCCTGAGAGCTGGGACGACTTCTCCAAGAAACAGCTGCTGCTGACCACGCCCCCCTCCGCTCAGCCCCGCCCCCACGACGGCATGGACGCGGCGGAGCTGTCGTACTACGAGCACAAGTCCAAGCTGAGGAAGACTCAGGTCACCCACCGAGCTACCGGAGAGGAGTGGGAGGGCGAGGAGAGCCCGGAGGAGGGCGAGGAGGCGGTGCTGGGTGAGAAGGCGGGTGGCGTCCGCAGCGTGGGACACCCACCGTCACATAAATACAGCCGGGCGCCGCGGGACAGACAAGGTGAGCGGCGGTATCAAGTATCAGCTACAGTCTGATGGGGTTTGATTGGTGGAGTGACGTGATTGATGACTCTTACAGGTGAGAGGAGGAGCAAAGAGCGCGAGGAGCCGCGACCTCCACCGGGCCCCATGATCGAGGAGTACAACCACGGCAAAGAGTTCCCCACCCTGAAGTCTCTGCCCGGCCTCCGCTTCAGGAGGAGAGCCGACCCCAGAGAGTCCAGTGAGTGCCGAGTCCACCGCGATGTGTCCGTCTGTTCCAACTGAATCCAAATGTTACCTGTCACACAGAGAGGTCAGAGGTCAGAGGTCAGGGTCAGAGGTCAGGGTCAGAGGTCAGGTCAGAGGTCAGG
>NW_023339763.1:93827-101174 GCF_004916995.1 Morone saxatilis | reverse complement strand
TCTCTCTTCCCTCCTCCTCCTGCTCCTCCTCTTCCTCTTCCTCCTCCTCCCTCCTCTTCTTACCTCCTTCTGGGCGGATAAACAAACAGGAGTCCATCAGTTGTAGGACAATAAATCCATCCAGCAGCTCTCTAAACAGAGAACAGGAGGAAAATTATGGGAAAAAACTACAAACAAATAAACAAACAAACAAACAAACAACAAATAAAAAACAAGATAAGGAACTTGTAGGTTTTATTGAACCCCTACAATAAGATTAGATGTTTCTTTAACTGACACAGCAGCAGAGAATACAGAGGACAAGAGATCACAATATAAATCACTTATTCACACTATATACAATATTTAAGTAGAATGTTATTATTATATTTGAGCCAGCTTAACTTAAATGAAACTATAACTTCACAATAACAATAGGGATAAAAATACAGTCGATGTATTAAACAAAGGAAATGATTGGATTCCCCACACAGTTAGAACACAGGCAGGGACAAGAAATAAACATGAAATAGAAAGTAAAGCAGAATATAAAGGGAAACAGAATGAGTTAGTCTATTTAAAAGGATTAAAATAAATAAATAAAAGTGATGTAGATTGTTCTCGTGTTTCCTGCGTAAAGTTACAGTCTCAGAGTATATGATCTTCTGTATACACCTTATAAACACTCAGGTGGTATACACAAACTTATTGACAGTGCTGTGGTCTGCGTTGTTGTTTTGTCCTATTAATTACTGTAAAAGGGTTTAATAAGGTTTAGGAGTGGCCGATATGATCCTTTTCTTTTATGTTTTGCTATTTGATAAAGACCCAAACAGTTAAAGTTTAAAGTTAAATGGCACAGAACTTTATTTCTGATTCAACAAACCCTGGAGGAGGATTTACTTTATTTATTGGGTTTGTTTTTGGAGATCGCATTGTAATATAATTTATTATTTCACTTTTTAATTGTCGTGTAGCAATAACAATAAGTGACGTAATCATTTAGGGTGCCTAAAGGTCGGGCCTTCATAAAGTCAGGATTTTCTGAGTCTTCGTTGCTAGGAACTATAATGATTCCTGTTTAATGTAATGTCCGCCTCTGAAGCAGCGGCCACCAGTCTCTAATTAAAATTAAATTAAATTAAACTTGTCGGTGGGGGGAACACAGGCCATTGCTTTCTGTCGGGGTTGTTTCACAGGCGATCCCAGTAATTGTGGATGAATCCCACCGGTCCCCTGGGAAAGCAGCACGGTGCTCAGCCTGTTTCCGGTTGTCTCCGCGGCTTGCGTTTGTGGTTGTCAGTGAAACAGACTCAGCTGTTCAGCAATAAACTGTTATTAACTTTATTACTTTATTTAACTTTATTCAACTTTAGAAGCCGCGGGCAGCAGGCTTCGGGCGATGCACGCGCTACTGGCGGCGGTGGTGTCGGCGCGGGGAGGCGTCGCGTGGAGGAGGTGAGCGGACGTGATGACACCCCCCTGAATGTCACTGGGGGACCGCCCAGTTGCATGCTGGGTCCAGAGAGTACCCTACGTTGTACTTAAATAAGCTGCAGCTATCCGGAGTAAAAGTACTCGGATACTTTCCACCTGAAATAAAGAAGTCGGTACTTCCTGGTTCAGGAGCTGGTTGCTTAGTCAACGGCGACTTCCAGGAGTTACCGGACTGGTTGAACAGATGCTTAATTGGGCGTGTTGCTGTCTGCTGCTGTGTGTGTGTGGTGTCTTCTGTGGGTGTCTCTGTGTGTCTGGTGTGGTGTGTCTGGTCTGTGGTGGTGTGTCTGTGTGTGTTGTGGGGCCCGCCACGTGTGTGTCCTGGTGGTGGTGTGTTTGTGGTGTGTGTGTGTGCTGTGTGGTGTGTGTGGTGTGTGTGTCTTGTGTGATGTGTGTGTGTGTGTCTTGTGTGTGTCTGCTGGTGTTGTGTGGGTGTTGTGTGTGGTGTGTGTGTTGTGTTTGTGTGTCTCTGGTGTTGGTGTGTGTTGTCTCTTGTTCTGTCTGGTGTGTGGTTGTGGGTGTTTGTGTTGTTGGTGTGTGTGTGTGGGTGTTCTCTGTGGTGTTCTGTGTTCTGTCTGTGTGTGTCTGTGTGTGTGTGTGTGTGGTGTGTGTGTGTGTGTGTTGTGTGTTCTGTGTGTCGTGTTGTGGTCTGTCTGGTGTGTGTCTGGGTTGTGTGCTTGTGTGTCTGGCTCTGTGTGTGGTTGGTGTGTGGTGGTGTCTCTGTGTGGTGTGTGGTGTGGTGTTCTCTGTGTGTCTGTGTGTGTGGTTGTGTGTTGGTGTGTGTGTGGTGTGCTGTGTGTGTCTCTGGGTGTGTGCTGTGTCTGTGGTGTGTCTGTGTGTGTGTGTGTGGTGTTGTGTGGTCTGTCGTGTGTGTGGTGTGTGTCTGTCTGTGTGTGTCTTGTGTGTGGTTGTGTTGTCTGTGTGGTCTGCTGTGTGTGTGTTGTGTGTGTCTGGTGTGGTGTGTGTGTGGTCTGGTGTGGTGGTGTGTGTGTGTGTGTCTGTGTGTGTGTGTGTTGTGTGTCTGTGTGTGTCTGTGTGTGGTGTGTGTCTGTCTGGGTTGTGTGTGTGTGTGTGTGGGTGTCTGTGGTGTGTTGGTGGTGTGGTGTGTGTGGTGTCTGGTGTGGTGTGTGTGTCTGTCTGTGTGTGTCTGTGGTGTGTGGTGTGTGTCTGCTTCTGTGTGTGTGGGTTGTGTCTGTCTGTTGGTGTCTGTGGTGTGGTTGTGGTGTGGTGTCTGGTGGTGTGTGTGTGGGTGTGTGTCTGTGTGTGTGGTGGTGTGTGTGTGTGGTCTGTGTGTGTGTGTGGTGGCTGTGTCTGTGTGTGTGTGGTGGTGTGTGTGTGTCTGTTGTGCTGTCTGTGTGCTGTGGTCTGTGTGCTGTCTGTGTGTGTGTGTGTGTGGTGTGTCTGTGGTGTGTCTGTGGTGTGTGTGTGTGTGTTTGGTGTGTGTGTGTGTCTCTGTGTGTGTTTGTGTGTGGTGTGTCTGTGTGTGTTGTGTTAGTGTGTGTGTGTGTGTGGTGTGCCTGTGTGTGTGTGTGTGTGTGTGGTCTCTGGGGTTGTGGTGTGTCTCTGCTGTGTGTGTCTGGTGCTGTGTGTGGTGGTGTGTGTGTGTGTGGTGTGTCTCTGTGTGTGTGTGTGTGGTCTGTGGTGGTGTGTGGTGGTGGGTGTGTGTTGTGGTGTGGGTGGTGTGTGTGGTGTGGTCTTCTGTGTGGTGTTGCTGTGTGTGTGTGTTCTGTGGTGTGTCTGTTGGTGTGTGTGGTGTTGTGTCGTGTGGTGTTGTGGTGGGTGTGTTGTTGTGTGTGTGTGGTGGTGTGTGGTGTCTCTGTGTGCTGGTGTGGTGTTGTGTGTGTGGTCTGTGGGTGTGTGTGGTGGGTTGTGGGGTCTGTGTGTGTCTGTGTTGGTGGTGTGTGTGTGTTGTGTTCTTGTTGTGTGTGTGGTGTGTTGTGGTGTGTCTGTGTGTGTCTGTGTGTGTCTCTGTGTTGTGTGTGCCTGCTGTGGTGTGTGTGGTGTGTGGTGCCTGCGTGTGTCTGTGTTTGTGTGTCTGTGTGCTGTCTGTGTTGTGCTCTGTGGTGTGTGTGTGGTCTTGGTGTGGTGTGGTGTGTGTGTGTGTGTGTGTCTCTGTGTGGTGTGTCTGGTCTGTTGGTGTGTTGTGTGTTCTGTGGTGGTGTGTGTGGTGTGTGTGTGTGTGTGTGTGTTAGACTTCCATGTGGCGGCGCCCGTGGCGACCTTCAACCTGAGGAAAGTTGAGCTAACTCCTCTCGAGCAGCGTAAACTGACCTTCGACTCTCACGCCATGGCGACGGAGCTGGAGAGCAGCGGTGAGTCGTCAAAGAGGCCCCCGCCCCATTATTATTCCCTAACTTTAATCCTTAATATCATTTAGAGGGAGTTTTATATAAACTCACAGTTAAATTATCTCTAGAGACCAACAGGCTGTAAACATGTTTATTTTAATCTGAGGCGTTATGGAGACTCCTGCTGGAGCCAGCCTCTAGTGGCCGTTAGAGGAACTGCAGCCTTTGGTTCAGGACTTCTGTGTGTTGTTTTAGAGACGAGGTCGTTCTGTGTTGCAGGTTTTGAGAAGCGTCAGGCGGAGCTGATCGTTTCGGCTCTGGTCACTCTGACGACAGCGAACATGGACATCGTTTATAAAGACATGGTGACCAAAGCCCATCAGGTAGGACGCCAGAGAACACACGATCCATGATACACAGTTATTCACTTTATTTAATCAGGTAGAGAACGGATGAAATCATCTGAAAAAAATACAATATTAGTCTAATTTAGTGACAATATTTCATCTCCCAGTGAGCTGGTTTTTATTCATTTTGAGGTTTATAAGATTAAAACATAATCACAGCAGCAAAGATCAATAACAACTGAACCGAATAAACATTTAGAAATAGTTTGAACATTTGCATCGATGACGCTGAGCTTTGTTGATGCTAAAATGCTCCGATGTATTAATCTCAAAACATATCGATTTTATATTTTGAAAATATCAGAAATGGATTCAGCGTCCTCAATAGCCCAAAACCTCCTTTATTGTCCCAAACAGCCAATCAGCTGCTGAGATATCGTCCATAAGCTGATTATTAATGCTAATGATGCTAATGATGCTAATTGTCCAACATATGCAGCTTAGCATCAGTCAGTGTAACAGCCAGAATGAACATTAACCTTAAACTTTAAACTCAACAGTTCTGGTTCATATTGCTGCAGGTCGACTGTATTTCTCTCTGAGCTGTAACAGAGTAACAGAGTACTGTAGTGCAGTAGTCCTCAGTTTGACGCTGCAGTGTCTGGCAGGAGATCGCGGTGCAGCAGATTATGGCTCATCTGGACTCCATCAGGAAGGACATGGTGATCCTGGAGAAGAGCGAGTTCGCTAACCTTCGCTCTGAGAACACGGTAAGACCACATTTCTGTAATCACGTTCATGATTTTGGCGCCCACTGTGGACAGGAGCAGTAGTGTGGGGCCGATGATGATCATCTGTCACAGGTGAGTTTGAGGAAGTTGACCTGCATCAGTGATGTGGTTCCAGTGAGAGTCAGAGAGTCAGAGTTCATTGGTTGTGATGGAAAGGTAGAGCTGGACATCATCAGCGTAGAGGTGGTTCCTCCAGAGGACACAGACGTGTACAATCAGAAACTATATACAGTGAAATAAAATCACAAATATCTTTACCAAAAGAACAAGAACGGGAAAAATAAATGACAGAAACCTGAGCGTCACTTCCTGGTGTAGTTTATAAGTTTATTATAAAAGTCTCTTTACTTCCTGTAGAAAATGAAGCGGGAGCTGGAGCAGCTGCACAACCGACTGAAGGTGAGTTTGATTAAAGAGAGATATTAAATGATGGTTTAATGTGTCGGAGGATGTACTCTATGTCTGATTCAATGTTTCACATTAATTGATGGTTAATGTTAATAAGAGTGGATTAATGGAAGGGTTATTAATACTTTCTGTAGCAACCATCTGTAGTTTCACACCGTTTTCTTTTGTTCAGGAGGAGAGTCTGAAAGTCCGAGCAGAAACCAAACTGGACATCAACCTGGAGCGCAGCAGAGTCTCTGACATGGTACACACAAAGCAACCATCAGTACACAGGACTCAACCTGACAGCTTATATAATGACAGGATATATGTTAACAGTTATTGTAACGGACAGAGCGCTGGGTCTGTGAAGGGTGTTAAACCTGCATTCTATGTAAAGCCATCAGGGGGAGCAAACTTGTCAAACATGCTGTCAGATAATGGATCCAGATTCTGTTGTTGACATTTCTCTCCTCAGATCTGTTTAGCTGTTTATCTGGAATACAATTATAATAACATGTGTGAGCAAGAGAGCAGCCATTGTTTCCATGACAACATAAACTTCCTGATTTTGTGTTTTTCTGTCAGTTTACTGAACAAGAGAAGAAGCTGATGGAGGCCAGTACAGAGTTCCACCACAGGGTAAATAATACTGATTTATTACTGTTATAATAATGTTATAATACTGTTATCAATTGTTTATAAATAATGTTATAATGAATGTTATATTGTTATAATAATGTTGTATACGTTATATTACTGTTATGATGTTTATTAATATATGTTGTACATGTTACACATACTGTTATAAATAATGTTATAATACTGTTATAAATGTTATAATACTGCTGAATAATAAATGTTATAATAGCTGTTATAAATGAATGTTTAGAGTAGATACTGTTATAAAAATGTTGTAATGTTATACATCAGCTTTTTTTTCTTGTGTGTTAAATACATAATGTTGTGTAATGTTATAGATACTGTTTAAATGTTACTAATACTGTTATTAAAGTAATGTTATAATACTGTTATAAATACTGTTATGCAGCTGTTACTAATACTGTTTAATAAAAATGGTTGTAATGTTAATACATAACTGTTTATATTGTTATAATAATGTTTACTAAAATGTTATATTGTTATAATAATGTTGTATCATGTTATACTTCAGCTGGTTATGATGTTATAATAATGTTGTAATGTTATAAATACTGTTATACATAATGTTATAATACTGTTATTAATGTTTATAATACTGCTATAGATATATGTTATAATACTCGTTATGCACCCAATAATGTTATTACATACTGTAACAAAATGTTTGTAAATGTATATTAATACTGTTTATAATAATGTGTAATGTTATAATAGCTGTTATAATGTTATAATACTGTTATAATAATGTTTATTATACTGTTATAATACTGTTATACTGTATAATGCCACTGTTATAAAAATGTTGTAATGTTTATAATACCTTGTTATCAATTAATGGTTATAATACTGTTATAATAACCTGTTGTAATACTGTTATACTTACTGTTAGATGTTATAATAATGTTAATAACCGTTAATAATACTGTTATAGAACAATGTTATCAGATAATGTTAGTAATAATGTTGTATACCCTGTTAATTAGCTGTATGATGTTAATATAATGTATAAAATGTTAGTAATCACCTGTTATAATAATGTTACTCAATAATGTTCTAATACGTTATGAATACTGTTATACTGTTATTACATCAAATGTTATAATCACTGTTATCAAAAATGTTTGGTAAAATGTTATCAAATGAAAAACTGTTCATAAGTTATGAATACTGTTATAGATAATGTTATAAAATACTGTTCATACTGGTTATAATACTGTTATTAAAAATGTTTGTAATGGTATTATAACTGTTATAGATAGAATGTATAATATACTGTTATAATACTGTTATCACCGTTTATATATCCAATGTTATAGTATACTGTTATAAAAATGTTGTAATGTTATAATACTGTATAAATGTTATAATATGTTATAAAATGTTATAATACTGTGT